>NC_058411.1:140551851-140717535 GCF_002201575.2 Neomonachus schauinslandi
ATCTATCTATCTATCTATCTATCTATCTATCTATCTATCTATCTATCTATCTATCTATCTATCTATCATCTATCATCTATCTATCATCTTCCAGTATAGTTAACATACAGGTTAGATTAGTTTCAGGTGTATAGTATAGTGACCCAGCAGTTCTGTACACTACTCCATGCTCATCATTATAAGTGTACTCTTAATCCCCTTCACCTGTTTCTCCCATGTCCCCACCCACCTCATTTCTGGTGACCATCAGTTTGTTCTCTATACTTAGGAGTCTGTTTTTTTGGTTTGTTTCTTGTTTTCTTTGTTTGTTTTGTCTCTTAAATGGTATTTGTTTTTCTCTAACTTATTTCACTTAGCATTATACTCTCTAGATCCATCCATGTTGTTGCAAATGGCAAGATTTCATTCTTTTTTTATGGCCGGGTAATACTCTATTGTGAACACGTCTTCTTTATCTATTCATCTATTGTGGGCACTTGGGCTGCTTCCATAATTTGGCTATTGTAAATAATTCTGCAATAAACATAGGGGTGCATATATCTTTTTAAATTAGTGTTTTCATTTTTGTTGGGTAAATACCCACTACGGAATTACTGGATCTTTTGGTAGTTCTATTTTCAATTTAAAAAAAAATCTTCATACTCTTTTCCACAGTGGCCGTACCAGTTTGCAGTCCTGCCAACAGTGCATGAGGGTTCCTTTTTTCCCACATCCTTACCAACAATTGTTGTTTTTTGTGTTTTTAATTTTAGCCATTCTGACAGGTGTGATGTGATATCTCATTGTGGTTTTGGTTTGTATTTCCCTGATGTTGATGAGTGATATCGGGCATCTTTAATGTGTCTGTTGACCATCTATAGGTCTTCTTTGGAGAAATGTCTCTTCATGTCTTCTGCCCATTTTTTTTTTTCCATGCAGAACGTGCCCTCTTTAATACCCATCACCAGGCTAACCCATCCTCCCACCCCCATCCCCTCTAGAACCCTCAGTTTGTTTTTCAGAGTCCGTCATTTCTCATGGTTTGTCTCCCCCTCTGATTTCCCCCCTTCATTCTTCCCCTCCTGATATCTTCTTCTTCTTCTTTTTTTTTTCTTAACATATATTGCATTATTTGTTTCAGAGGTACAGATCTGTGATTCAACAGTCTTGCACAATTCATAGCGCTCACCATAGCACATACCCTCTCCAGTCTATTACCCAGCCACCCCATCCCTCCCACCCCACCCCCCACTCCAGCAACCCTCAGTTTGTATCCTGAGATTAAGAATTTCCTCAGATTAAAAATATCCTCATACCAGTGAGGTCATATGATACATGTCTTTCTCTGATTGACTTACTTCGCTCAGCATAACACCCTCCAGTTCCATCCATGTCGTTGCAAATGGCAAGATCTCATTCCTTTTGATGGCTGCATAATATTCCATTGTATATATAAACCACATCTTCTTTATCCATTCATCTGTCGATGGACATCTTGGCTCTTTCCACAGTTTGGCTATTGTGGACATTGCTGCTATAAACATCGGGGTGCACGTACCTCTTCGGATCCCTACATTAGTATCTTTGGGGTAAATACCCAGTAGTGCAATTGCTGGATCATATGGTAGCTCTATTTTCAACTTTTTGAGGAACCTCCATACTGTTTTCCAGAGTGGCTGCACCAGCTTGCATTCCCACCAACAGTGTAGGAGGGTTCCCCTTTCTCCACATCCTTGCCAACATCTGTCGTTTCCTGACTTGTTAATTTTAGCCATTCTGACTGGTGTGAGGTGGTATCTCATTGAGGTTTTGATTTGGATTTCCCTGATGCCGAGCGATACTGAGCACTTTTTCATGTGTCTGTTGGCCATTTGGATGTCTTCTTTGGACAAATGTCTGTTCATGTCTTCTGCCCATTTCTTGATTGGATTCTTTGTTCTTTGGGTGTTGAGTTTAAGAAGTTCTTTATAGATTTTGGATACTAGCCCTTTATCTGATATGTCATTTGCAAATATCTTCTCCCATTCTGTCGGTTGTCTTTTGGTTTTGTTGACTGTTTCTTTTGCTGTGCAAAAGTTTTTTATCTTGATGAAGTCCCAAGAGTTCATTTTTGCCCTTGCTTCCCTTGCCTTTGGCAATGTTTCTAGGAAGAAGTTGCTGCGGCTGAGGTCGAAGAGGTTGCTGCCTGTGTTCTCCTTTAGGATTTTGATGGACTCCTGTCTCACATTGAGGTCTTTCAACCATTTGGAGTCTGTTTTTGTGTGAGGTGTAAGGAAATGGTCCAGTTTCATTCTTCTGCATGTGGCTGTCCACTTTTCCCAACACCATTTGTTGAAGAGACTGTCTTTTTTCCATTGGACATTCTTTCCTGCTTTGTCAAAGATTAGTTGACCATAGAGTTGAGGGTCCATTTCTGGGCTCTCTATTCTGTTCCATTGATCTATGTGTCTGTTTTTGTGGCAGTACCATACTGTCTCGATGATGACAGCTTTGTAATAGAGCTGGAAGTCCAGAATTGTGATGCCGCCAGCTTTGCTTTTCTTTTTCAACATTCCTCTGGCTATTTGGGGTCTTTTCTGGTTCCATACAAATTTTAGGATTATTTGTTCCATTTCTTTGAAAAAAGTGGATGGTATTTTGATGGGGATTGCATTGAATGTGTAGGTTGCTCTAGGTAGCATTGACATCTTCACAATATTTGTTCTTCCAATCCAGGAGCATGGAACATTTTTCCATTTCTTTGTGTCTTCCTCAATTTCTTTCATGAGTATTTTCTAGTTTTCTGAGTACAGATCCTTTGCCTCTTTGGTTAGATTTATTCCTAGGTATCTTATGGTTTTGGGTGCAATAGTAAATGGGATCGACTCCTTAATTTCTCTTTCTTCTGTCTTGTTGTTGGTGTATAGGAATGCCACTGATTTTTGTGCAATGATTTTATATCCTGCCACTTGACTGAATTCCTGTATGAGTTCTAGCAGTTTTGGGGTGGAGTCTTTGGGGTTTTCCACATAAAGTATCATATCATCTGCAAAGAGTGAGAGTTTGACTTCTTCTTTGTCTATTTGGATGCCTTTGATTTCTTTTTGTTGTCTGATTGCTGTGGCTAGGACTTCTAATACTAGGTTGAATAGCAGTGGTGATAGTGGACATCCCTGCCGTGTGCCTGACCTTAGGGGGAAAGCTCTCAGTTTTTTCCCCATTGAGAATGATATTCGCTGTAGGTTTTTCATAGATGGCTTTTATGATATTGAGGTATGTACCCTCTCTGCCTATACTCTGAAAAGTTTTGATCAAAAAAGGATGCTGTACTTTGTCAAATGCTTTTTCTGCATCTATTGAGAGGATCATATGATTCTTGTTCTTTCTTTTGTTAATGTATTGTATCACGTTGATTGATTTGTGGATGTTGAACCAACCTTGCAGCCCAGGGATAAATCCCACTTGATCGTGGTGAATAATCCTTTTAATGTACCGTTGGATCCTATTGGCTAGTATTTTGGTGAGAATTTTTGCATTCATGTTCATCAAGGATATCGGTCTGTAATTCTCCTTTTTGATGGGGTCTTTGTCTGGTTTTGGGATCAAGGTAATGGTGGCCTCAGAAAACGAGTTTGGAAGTTTTCCTTCCATTTCTATTTTTTTGAACAGTTTCAGAAGAATAGGTATTAATTCTTCTTGAAATGTTTGGTAGAATTCCCCTGGGAAGCCATCTGGCCCTGGGCTTTTGTTGGGAGATTTTTGATGACTGCTTCAATTTCCTTAGTGGTTATAGGTCTGTTCAGGTTTTCTATTTCTTCCTGGTTCAGTTTTGGTAGTTGATACATCTCTAGGAATGCATCCATTTCTTCCAGGTTGTCTAATATGCTGGCATAGAGTTGCTCATGATATGTTCTTATAATTGTTTGTATTTCTTGGTGTTGGTTGTGATCTCTCCTCTTTCATTCATGATTTTGTTGATTTGGGTCATTTCTCTTTTCTTTTTGATAAGTCTGGCCAGGGGTTTATCAATCTTGTTAATTCTTTCAAAGAACCAGCTCCTAGTTTCGTTGGTCTGTTCTACTGTTCTTTTGGTTTCTATTTCATTGATTTCTGCTCTGATCTTTATTATTTCTCTTCTCCTGCTGGGTTTAGGCTTTATTTGCTGTTTTTTATCCAGCTCCTTCAGGTGTAGGGTTAGGTTGTGTACTTGAGACCTTTCTTGTTTCTTGAGAAAGGCTTATATTGCTATATACTTTCCTCTTAGGACTGCCTTTGCTGCATCCCAAAGATTTTGAACAGTTGTGTTTTCATTTTCATTGGTTTCCATGAATTTTTAAAATTCTTCTTTAATTTCCTGGTTGACCCATTCATTCTTTAGTAGGATGCTCTTTATCCTCCATGTATTTGAGTTCTTTCCAACTTTCCTCTTGTGATTGAGTTCTAGTTTCAAAGCATTGTGGTCTGAAAAGATGCAGGGAATGATCCCAATCTTTTGGTACCGGTTGAGACCTGATTTTGACCTAGGATGTGATTGATTCTGGAGAATGTTCCATGGGCACTAGAGAAGAATGTGTATTCTGTTGCTTTGGGATGGAATGTTCTGAATATGTCTGTGAAGTCCATTTGGTCCAGTGTGTCACTTAAAGTCTTTATTTCCTTGTTCATCTTTGGCTTAGATGATCTGTCCATTTCAGTGAGGGGGGTGTTAAAGTCCCCCACTATTATTGTATTGTTGTTGATGTGTTTCTTTGCTTTGGCTTATATAATTGGCTGCTCCCATGTTAGGGGCATAGATATTTACAATTGTTAGATCTTCTCGTTGGATAGACCCTTTAAGTAGGCTATAGTGTCCTTCCTCATCTCTTATTATAGTCTTTGGTTTAAAATCTAATTTGTCTGATATAAGGATTGCCACCCCAGGTTTCTTTTGATGTCCATTAGCATGGTAAATGGTTTTCCACCCCCTCACTTTCAATCTGGGGGTGTCTTTGGGTCTAAAATGAGTCTCTTGCAGACAGCATATCGATGGGTCTTGTGTTTTACTCCAATCTGATAGCTTGTGTCTTTTGATTGGGACATTTAGCCCATTTACATTCAGAGTAACTATTGAAAGATAGGAATTTAGTGCCATTGTATTGCCTGTAAGGTGACTGTTACTGTATATTGTCTGTGTCCCTTTCTGGTCTATATTGCTTTCAGGCTCTCTCTTTGCTTAGAGGACCCCTTTCAATATTTCTTGTCGGGCTAGTTTCTTGTTTGCAAATTCCTTTAGTTTTTGTTTGTCCTGGAAACTTTAGATCTCTCCTATTTTCAATGACAGCCTAGCTGGATATAGTATTCTTGGCTGCATATTTTTCTTGTTTAATGCTCTGAATATGCCGTACCAGTCCTTTCTGTTCTGCCAGGTCTCTGTGGATAGGTCTGTTGCCAATCTAATGTTTCTACCACTGTAGGTTACATATCTCTTCTCCCGAGCTGCTTTCAGGATTTTCTCTTTGTGTCTGAGACCGGGGTGTTGACCTATTTTTATTGATTTTGAGAGGGGTTCTCTGTGCCTCCTTGATTTTGATGCCTGTTTCCTTCCCCACATTAAGGAAGTTTTCTGCTGTAATTTGCTCCAATATACCTTCTGCCCCTCTCTCTCTTTCTTCTTCTTCTGGGATCCCAATTATCTAATTTTGTTTCGTCTTATGGTATCGCTTATCTCTCGAATTCTGCCCTCGTGATCCAGTAGTTTATCTCTCTTTTTCTCAGCTTCTTTATTTTCCATCATTTGGTCTTCTATATCACTGATTCTCTCTTCTGCCTCATTTATCCTAGCAGTTAGCGCCCCCATATTTGATTGCACCTCATTAATAGCCTTTTTGATTTCGACTTGGTTAGATTTTAGTTCTTTTATTTCTCCAGAAAGGGTTTCTCTAATAACCTCCATGCTTTTTTCAAGCCCAGCTAGTATCTTTAAAGTGATGATTCTGAACTCTAGATCCGACATCGTACTAATGGCCGTATTGAGTAGGTCCCTGGCAGGTATTGAGTAGGTCCCTACCTCTTGTTCTTTTTGTTGAAGTGTTTTTTTCTGTCTTGTCATTTTGTCTAGAGGAGAATAGATTAATGAGAGAACAAAATGCTAACAGGGTAACAACGTCCCCAGAAAATATACTCTAAACAAATCAGAAAAGACCTGAAGCCGGGGAAAAAGAAAGGGAAAGAAAGAAAGAAGAAAAAGAAAAAGATAAAAACAAACAAAAACAGAAGAAAACAAAAAAAAAAAAACCAGAATATGATCAAATATGATTAGGCTGGTCCATGGATCAGTGCCACACACTAGATTTTGGGTGTATTTTGGTCTGTTAGAAGAAGTGCCTTCCAAAATTTTAAAGAAAGAAAAACATATATGTATAAAAATAAGGGTTGATATGATGAAGGGATGGAATATGACTGTAAAGATGAAGATTATAAAAAATTTTATAAAAGGAATTGATAAGAAGTTGTTTGAAAAAAGAAAGAAGAGGTTAAAAAAAAAAGAAAAAAAAAGGGAGAGAATGTGATCAGGCAGGAGAGTAGAACAAAACCATACACTAGAGATTTAGGGTATATTTCGATCTGTTAGAAGAAACTATCTCAAAATTTTAAAGAGAGAACAACTTGTATATATATGCCAAAAATAAGGGTAACTACTATGAAGGGATAGAATATGACTCTAAAAATGAAAAATAAAAATGTTTTTTTTTAAAAAGGGATTGAGAAGATGTTGGTTGAAAAGGGAAAAAGAAAAATTAAAAAAAAAAAAGACAGTTAAAAAAAATTTAACTTTGAAAGAGTAAAGAATCTTGGTAAAAAAGCCATGAATTCTATGTGCAGTATTCCCCTAGCGCTGGAGTTCTGCCGTTCTCATTGATCGGTAAACTTGGTCTTGGCTGGCTGTTCTTGCTGATCTTCTGGGGGCGGGGCCTGTTGCCCTGGTTCCCAAATGTCTTTGCCGGAGGCAGAATTGCCCCGCCCTTGCCGGTCCAGGCTAAGTAATCTGCTCGGATTTGCTCTCAGGAGCTTTTGTTCCCTGCAAGCTTTCCTTACAGCTTCCGAGGAGAAGAGTGAAAATGGCAGCCTCCCAATCTCCGCCCGGAGGAGCCGAGAACTCAGGGCCCCACTCCTCAGTGCGCCCCCAGAGAAAAGCAGTCAGTCACTCCCATCTCCCCAGTCTCTGGCTGCACTCCGTGCTCACCCAGCCTGTGACCTCGCGTTTCTATCTCTGGCACCCGACCCCGTGTGGAGTCTCCAACCCTGCAGATCCCTGCGGTGAGCTCCCACACCTCTCCTCCTGGGGGAAGAAGGTGAGTCTCCCTGGATATGCTGCTTGTTGGGTCCCTGCTGGAGGAGCAGTGGCCCGACTGTGCCCTGGATCACAGTTTATGGCAACCCCGAGCTGAGAGCCCGAGCCTCGGCTCCGTCTCTGCAGCCGGCTTCCCCGCTCTGATACCTGGGAGCTCTGCCACACTCAGGCACCCCCGGTCTTTCTGTGACCCCGAGGGTCCTGAGACCACACTGTCCCGGAGGGTTCCACCCCCCGCTTAGCCACTGGAGCGACGTCCTTCAGCGGAGCCCGCTTCTAAAAGTTCCGATTTTGTGCTCTGCGGCTCTATCACTTGCCAGAAGCGGCCGACGGAGGTGCCCTCCCCCGCCATCTATCCTCCCAAATATCGCTTTGGATTCCCTTCTCCGCAGGTCCTACCTTCCAGAAAGTGGTCGCTTTTCTGTTCAGAGAGTTGTTGCTTTTCTTTTCTTCGATCTCCTGTTGCGTTTGTAGGTGTTCAGAATGGTTTGATCCCTATCAGCTGAATTCCTGAGACCAGAGGAAATCCAGGTCTCCTACTCCTCTGCCATCTTGCTCCACCCCCCTTCTGCCCACTTTTAATTGGATTATTTGGGGAGGTTTTTGGTGTTGAGTTGTATAAGTTCTTTATATATTTTGGATGCTAACCCTTTATCTGATATGTCATTTGCAAATATCTTCTCACCAGACCCTTTTGATGCCTTAATATATGCAAGGAAGAGTAACAGTTGTGAATTAAACTAATACAGAGTCTGCC
This sequence comes from Neomonachus schauinslandi, assembly GCF_002201575.2. NCBI lineage: Eukaryota > Metazoa > Chordata > Mammalia > Carnivora > Phocidae > Neomonachus > Neomonachus schauinslandi. The sequence goes on from NC_058411.1 coordinate 140,559,897, forward strand.
GTCATAGTTCTTATAGGGGAGAGTTATGGAACAAAAAATTCAGAGAGTGGGAGCAGCATATATAAAGGTGCTAGAGCAGGAAATGAAAAGAGGCTTTTATGCCAGGAGAACCCCAGACAAGGGAGACAGCAGAATGGGCCAATATTGAAGAAGAAGATAGATTTGTGGGCCAGGGTAAAGAATCTGGTTCTCAGACTTTTGAATTTCACACACTAGTAAAATTTAAAAAAAAAAAGGCTTATTTGGAATTAATACAGGTTGTCAATTTTTTATTTAGTCAAATAAGGACAAAAATAAAAATGAACAAACAAAATTCAGCTGTGGTCTACCATCACAGACTTTTCAAAAAAGAATTAGAATCAGAGTCTTGTCATTTCAACATCTAAAGGTAGGATGTACTCTTAGATTTAAAAACCTGTCTTTAAATTGAATTCATTTAGCTTTATGAAAATCCACTCTTTTGCTCTTATTTGTCTCACTTCTCTTTGGATTAATAAAAATGATTGAAGATATTAACAGCTCAATGATGGGCAACTAGGAACCAGAAATTGAGAAGTAAACGTAGTCATGGACTCAGAACTTGAGATTCTAAGATCCTTGAAGGAAGCAATATGCAGAAAAGTGATTTTACCTGAGCTATGCTTTTCATCCAGGCATTCACTGATTCTCTACACTGAAAGGCAGAGAAGCCAAGGAGAAAGCAGTTACAAAGAGGTTGAGAAGCTAAGCAGATTTATTGACAGTCTTATGGTCCTGGAACATAAAAATTGGGATTCAAAGCCCTGGGAGACACCTCAGGTGATACATTGGTATTCCTGAAGGACTATACCCTAGGAGAAAGGAAAAAAACTACAGTCCTAAATAGACTAGATGCTATTAAGACTGAAACCCAGTTTTGAATGAGCTCAACCCTAGTTTGAGTGATAAAATGTGTTGTTATTCCAACTGCCTCCAAGAAGCTTTAAAAAAGGAAAGCCTAAAATACCCTTGGCTTCTCTGCCTTTCAGTGTAGAGAATCAGTGAATGCCTGGATGAAAAGCATAGCTCAGGTAAAATCACTTTTCTGCATATTGCTTCCTTCAAGGATCTTAGAATCTCAAGTTCTGAGTCCATGACTACGTTTACTTCTCAATTTCTGGTTCCTAGTTGCCCATCACTGAGCTGTTAATCAACCAGAGATTATACAAATTTTCATAGATCAAGCTCATAATTTAATAAAACATTACCAGTCTTACCATGAGACAGGATCAAGAGGAAAAACAGACAATAGAAACAGGTACTGGAGCTGTTAGATCTATGTGTGAAAAACAACAACAACAAAACAAAAACTCTGTAATAAATATGTTTATAAGAATAGATGACAAAATACAGGATTTTACCAGAGAACTGGAATCCATAAAATATAATCAAATGGAAATTTGAGAACAGAAGCCTATGATTACTAAAATTAAGAACTAAATAGATGCTGTTAACAGTAGATTAGAAATAGCAGAAGAGAGTATAGGTTTGTAGAACTATCCTGGCTAAATTATAGAAGGAAAAAAACACAGGAAATAGAATAAAGGATATGTGGTATAAGGTGAAAAAGTCTAAAGCATGTGCAATTGGAGTCCTAAAGGGAAAAGAGATAGGGAATAGAGTAGAAGCACTGTTTGAAGAGATAGTAGCCAAGAATTTTCCAAAACTTCTACAAGTTACTGCTGTGGAGATGTTAAGCCACAAATTCAAGAAGCTCAGCAAACCCCAAACAGAATAAATATACATAAACACATAATAGCAAAATCTTAAAAGAAGCTGGAGAGAAAAGGTATCTTCAAAGGAGCAAAAATAAGATTGACTGATAAATTCTCATTAGAAGATAATGAAACACCTGTTTAACATCTTGAATGAAAATAACTATTACAATAGAATTCTCTACCTAGGAAAAATAGCCTTCATATGTGAAGATGAAATAAAGATGTTTTCAGACAAACAAAAACTTCAGAATTGTGTTAAAAGAAGTGCTAACGGGATTTCTTCGGGTAGAAGGAAGATGTTCCCATATGGAGAATGGAAATGCAGGAGGAAATGAAGAGCAATTGAGAACAGAAATGTAAATGACTAATAACCACTTAAAGCAATAATAGTAAGTTTTGTGGGATTTAAGTATATGTAGAATTAAAAAGAGAAGGAAACCATGACATCAAATTTGCGAAGGGGGCAAGTGGAATTAAAATGATCTAAGGTTTTTGAATTGCCCAGAAAATCATAAAAGTAACTAACTTTCATTTGACTTTTCAAAGTCAAGGATAGGTGTCATTTTTAGGGTTACCATTAAAAGCATAGTAGAAAATTATATAACTAACAACGAACTATCATAGAGAGAAGTAGAATAATGATAAAATACCTAATTGATTCCTAATAACTCACGAAAGAGAAAAGTCAAGGAGAGGAAATGAAAGTAGAGTGACTGTGAAAATAGAAAAGAAATGGTAAGATGGTAGATTTGAACCCCCAGATATATCAGTTGTTACATTAGATGTTTAGGGACTATGTAGTCCAGTTAAAAGATAAAATTTGTTAGAGGATAAAACAAAAATCACACGCTGTTTACTAGAGGCAAATGTTACGTGTAAGAACACCTGAAAATAAAAGCGTAGGAAGAAGCTATAACATGTGACACTAATTAAAAGGAAATTGGGGAAGCTATACTGGTGTCAGAGTAGAAACGAAGGAAAGAAGCATTATCAGAAATAAAGAGGGATCATCTATATCAAAACTTGGAAGATGTACCTTAATCCATCCTTACCAGGAAGTTTATTGCCCCAAATACATATATTAGGAAAGACTTGGCTGCAAACAGTTGATGGTCAAAGCTTCCATTTTAGCAATAAGAGCTAATTTTTATTTATTTATTTATTTTTATTTTTTTTATTTTTTTTTTTTAAAGATTTTATTTATTTATTTGAGACAGAGAGAATGAGAGACAGAGAGCATGAGAGGGAGGAGGGTCAGAGGGAGAAGCAGACTCCCTGCCGAGCAGGGAGCCCGATGCGGGACTCGATCCCGGGACTCCAGGATCATGACCTGAGCCGAAGGCAGTCGCTTAACCAACTGAGCCACCCAGGCGCCCCTATAAGAGCTAATTTTTAAAAATATGTATATATGTGGGGTGCTTGGGTGGTGTGGTTGGTTAAGTGTCTGACTCTTGATTTCGGCTCAGGTCATGATCTCAGGGTCGTGAGATCAAGCTCCATGTTGGGCTTTGCACTCAGCACGGAGTCTGCTTTAGACGCTCTCTCCCTCTCTCCCTCCCCCTGCTCTCTCTCTCTCTCTCTAATAAATAAATAAACCTTTAAAAAAAAGTCTATGTGTACGTGTGTGTGTGTATCTCCAAGTCCTTATACTCCAAATACCAGGGGTCTGGATTAGAGTCAGTATTTGATCAAGTCCCTTGTTAATTCAGTTCTGGATCTCCATGGGAAAAATGCCCTCTGCCTGGGTGAGAATCACTGCTCTGGGTCTACTGCGGCTTTGGGTCAGTATCTCCATGCTGGGAGGTCAACAGGAGCACAACTGAAGGCATTCATGGGAAGGAATTTGCCTTTCTGCTAAACGAATTTCTTTTCTATGATTGTGGCTTTCCTAATTTGGAGATAGTTTCTGCAGTACCTATCCTGTATGTAACCCTTCCAGAGTACCGTAGCCCATGTAGGCACTGAGATTTCACAGGGACCCACATGTAGTGGGATCTTGTATGCCTTTACATTTTTGTCTTAGGCTAGCCACCCCCATGCTATTAATTGCCTGGAATTGTGGCTCCATTGTCCATTTTAATTGACTGGGTATTCGTAGGTTCTCCTACTGATCTCTTTCGCTTACTTCAAAGGCAGGCTTCCCTTGTGTGTACAGTGAGTAGTATATTTATACACTCCCTTTAATTCAGACTTGCTTCCACTATATCTCAAAGTTCCTGACTTGTGTCTAGCCTCTTTGGATTTCCAGGTATGATATAGAGAGGTCCACTTATTAACGTACCTGGTTGATCATTTCAGTATGTTTTTGTATGGGGGAAGGAGTTCAATATATGTGCTCAGATTACTATTTCTATTTAAAATCTTTTTTTTTTCTTTTATGTTTTTCTCTGAAATTTTACCTCTGGTAATTTGGAAATTATATATATGATCTGGGTTTTTTTTTTTTTAACTGATGATTAAATTGAAGATGTTTGAGAGCCATATTTTAATAATTACTTTATAACTATCAATGAGAGTGCAAATAATAAAATAGTTTCTTCTGAATGCTCCAATGCAAGATGATGAATATTTTATGCTTTTCCTCTTCATTTCCACTTCTTGGGTTTTGTTATTATTGTTTGAGATTTTATACTCACATTTTCCTTTGTATCTTTTCTTTCGTAATCCTGTTTCAGACCTTTGTTGAAACTTCGTTGTGTATGCGTGCATACATGATTTCAGTGCTCATTATCAGTCTTCTTATTTCTTCATTTCGAATCATCACTTCATTGGCAGGGATATGGTTTGAGCTGTGCTTCTGGAATTTTAATGTGCCTATGAATCACCCAGGGATCTTGTTAAAATATAAACTTTGATTCAGTAGGTCTGGAGTGGGGCCCAAGAGCTTTCATTTCTAACAAATTCCCAGGTGATGTCAATGCTGCTTGTCCATAGACCACACTTCAAGCAGTAGGGCTTTATAGCCTTTTTAATTTCAGGAAAAAGCTGTGGGTCTTATACTTTATGAGTCCTTATATATCTGAAAATGTCTTTCTCTTGCCTTCACACATAAACAGTGAGTGGCTTATTTAGGTATAAAATTCCTGAGACAGAAATTTTCCTCCTCAAGACCAGAGGTTCTTTTTCCATCATACTGTGTCTGCTCACAGAGCACTCAGGCCAGTGTGAGGTTTTTTTTTCACTTGTAGATAACCTATTTGTTCGGTCTGGCAGCCTACAGAAGACTTAATTTTTTTCATCAAGTCAAGAATTTTATAAGGTTGTGTCTAGCTCTCAGTCTTTTAAAAAATTTATTTCTGGGGCGCCTGGGTGGCTCAGTCGTTAAGCGTCTGCCTTTGGCTCGGGTCATGATCCCAGGGTCCTGGGATCGAGCCCCGCATCGGGCTCCCTGCTCCGTGGGAAGCCTGCTTCTCCCTCTCCCTCCCCCCCTGCTTGTGTTCCCCCTCTTGCTGTGTCTCTGTCTATCAAATAAATAAATAAAATCTTTAAAAAAATTTATTTCTCCCTGACACATAGTAGCTATATTTTGTTGTGCAGATTTAGATTCTTATTTATTGTAGGAAAATTTTTCTTCTCTTGTGTCATTCACTGTTGGTCCTTGCCCCTTTGTTCTGGCCCTCATGAACATCAGTTACTTCTGTCTGCCTTCCAGTTTTATTGTGTTCTCTCCAATCACTTTCATCTCTTTTGTCTTTTTCTGTATATTTGGGAGTGATTTTTAAAGATCTTTGCCACTTGAATTTGTGTGTGTGTGTGTGTGTGTGTGTGTGTGTGAGAAGGAGGTCAATTTATTGACTTCTAATGAAGTTTTAAAATGATCCTATTGCATATTTCTTACCTTACATTCTGTCGTTCACATTAAACCTGACCCTTTTCTGTGTCTACTGTCTTAATCATCTGCATCGTATCTTGCATGCTTTTGGGTCTTTTTTTTTTTCTTAGTATGAAACCTGGCTAATTCTTACTGATTGCAAGGTCACCCTCATTTAGGAAACCTATCTTGACACCTCGGTATAACTTTGATGTTCCTCTTTTGTGCTTTTTAAAATTGTTGGCAAAATAGGAGTCCTTTTAGGGAAAGGTCAAAGATTTCACCACTCCAAGGTCTAACATAGTATCTAACATGTGATTTGCACCCAAACAGTGTTAATTGAATGGGTAATTGAATGTGTGCTCACTATCGATTTGCATTTTTTGGTCACTATCAACTCTTCCTTCTGACTACAGCTTCCTTTCCCCCTTTTTCTGGGTGACACATAGTTGGCCTTTAAAACTCTTCTGAATCCTCATTTCTTCCTTTAAGCATTTCTTGGCAATTCTTACCCTTTACTAGGTTATGTGCAACTCTTCCATGTTTCCATGGGATCTTGTGAATATTTTTATAAGAGTGTTTATTTCACTGTGTTCTTTTATTTTTCTGTTTCCACAACTGAGATCAAATTTAGGTGGCATAGATTATGTCTTTCATCTCCTTATGTTCAATGTTACTCCTGACATATGTTGGAAATTTAGCAAATTTTACTTTATAAATAAATAAATGAATTAAGGATAAATCCTAGCGTTGATTAAAGAGAAGCCTACTTGGCTATAATATAGGTCCATGAGATAGATGAGCATTGGCCATTTTGCGAAGAATATTGAAAGCTAGATTGGGGAATATGGATTTTTTACGATGAGATTTTTCTTTTTTTTTTTTTTTTTAAAGATTTTATTTATTTATTTGAGAGAGAGAGAATGAGAGAGAGAGAACACATGAGAGGGGATAGGGTCAGAGGATGAAGCAGACTCCCCGCCGAGCAGGGAGCCCGACGCGGGACTCGATCCAGGGACTCCAGGATCATGACCTGAGCCGAAGGCAGTCGCTTAACCAACTGAGCCACCCAGGCGCCCATACAATGAGATTTTTCTAAAAACTTTTTGCATGTTTATTTCTTTTTTTTCAAAGAGGTACATGTATATAGTTTAAAGAGCCAAATAGCTCAACGAGGCTTGAGGTAAAAAACAAGTCTCTGGATCCCCTACTTGCCATCATTTCATTCCCCAGGGGTAACTGTTTTTATATTTATTCTAAATTTCTAAAGCTTATATTGCAACTTCTTGATTGTTCAGTTGTAAGCATTATCTATTAGATTCATACTTTGGGAGATGAGGATTTTAGCAACTCTCACACCGCTCGTTGCCTGAGTGTGCATGTATGTGTGTGCACGTGCGCACACATACATACACACACATGCAAATACTCTCTCTCTTACTTTTAGTTCCTCATCCTAGGGTCATATGCAACTTTGGCTAGACCACTGTTCAGTGTTTAAATTATTATGACTGTGATCCTTATACTACTCACAGCTGAGTCATGTAATATAGTATGATTGTTTTTCCTTTCCTGAGTGTATTTTTCTTTCCTCTAGAATCCATAATAGGTTCTTCATTTGTTTGCTTGCTTTCTTAGTTTTCTACATTTTATCACTAATTCAAAAAATTAGCTATTCTAATTTTCACGAATTTTTCTAATTTTCATTCTCTTTTGTCATGTCTTAGACTTCTTTCCTGGAGAATTCTTAACTGCCTTACATTGAACTAGTTGCTCTCTAGCTAGGAACTCAGGGCATCCTGAGTCTCATCTTACTGCTATCCTGTGTATGTCATTTACCTCTCTCCTGGGTTCAACCTCCTGTTCCCTAATCACCTCTCTTTTTTTCTTCTCATAACTTCCTCTTTGTTTTATGAAGTACATTTTTCAGGAGCTTCCTGGATATCTGAAAATGTCTTTATTTTACTCTCAAAGCTGAAGGATGGTTTTCCAGGTACAGAATTATATAGAAATGATTTTCCCTTAGAAACTCAAAGGCATTTATCTTCCAGTTTCACTGTCTTCCAATACAGAGTGGTGTTATTGTGAAATCTGAAGGCATTCTGATTTCCTATTCTTTTTTCCTCCTCTCTGGATGTATATAAAAGCATTTGCTCCCATTTTTCTGAAACTTCATAATGCTATGTCTTGGTGTGGGTCTGTTATCATCCACTGTATTATACTCACCATGGACTCTTTCACTATGAAAATTTACTCCTTTAAGACATGAGTTATTTCTTTGATGATTTCTTCTCTTCATTTTTCTCTATTCTCTTTTGTTGAAACTCTTATTATTCAGATATTAGACTTTTTATTTTCTTCTCTTTGTCCATTTGCCCTATTTTCTGGGAAATTTACCTAAACTTATTATTTTCTAGCTTGCTAAGTACTGTATATATATATTTCTCTATTTACTTTTCCTGAGATTTTTTTTATTCCTTGAATTAAAAAAAAATAGCATTCTGTCCCTGTTCTCCAGATGTAGTATGCTTTCTTTTATCTCTGAGCATATAAATAGACTTCTTGAGGAGGAAGTTTTCTTTTCCTCACATAGTCTTAGTTCCTTCCAAATTACTGTTTTTGATTTCATGTTTGTCATTACGTCTCATTTTAGAGACTTTTCTAAGATTTCTGGTGATCCTTGTGTATTCATATTTAAGAAAAAGTGTTGTGAGCTTGATTGTAGGGGTGTGGTTCGTCTATCTCATTGCCTGATGATGTTCTAGGTGTTTTATTTTGGGCTGCTCTGACTTGTCAGACAAGGATCTTTTGATTCCAACAGTCTAGGAACCAAGTGGAGCTGAAAGCTGGGGTCTCAGCTCTAAATATATGAATTTTTTATTTAATCCCTATTTTCATTGTGGTACCTTTGCCCTTAATTGAACCAAGTTCTCTCTCAATCTGGAGACTTTTTGTTTTACCCTCTTTAGATAATAATGTGCAGTGTTTTGCCAAAGTAAGGAAAGGGAACTGGGAGTCTAACTGCTCCTGAGGCAGACTTTCAACCAGTTTTACTGTTTTTGGCCCCAACTTTATCCCATTTCCAGAAATATCTCATGTGCCTCTTCTGGAGACTTTTGTGAATTCTGCAGAGCAAATTGAATTGCTTTTAAAAATTCCCCACTGCTGTGTTTGGACTTTCTTTCTTTGGTCTGTGAAATCCAAACATATCCTTAATATGAAGTAGATACGTAGCTCCATAACTACTATGGAAATTGAATTCATAATATAAAAACTCTTGACCCCCAAACAATCTTCAGGCCAAAATTGTTTCACTGGTGAATTCTACCAAGTATTTAAGAAGAATTTGCACCAATTCCAAACAATTTTTTTCCAGAAAACAGAAGAGGAGAGAATACTTCCCTATCCATTTTATGAATATAGTATTAGTCTGATATCAAAACCAGATAAAACTATACAAAAATAAAACTACAGACCAATATTCCACATAAATATAGGTGTAAAAATTATTAATAAAATGCTATCAAATAATATTCAGAAATATATAAGAAGAGTTATATACTGTGACCAAGTGGGGTTGATTTCAGGGATGTAAGGCTGGTTCAGTATTTGAAAGTCAGTCACTGTAATCTATTCAGTTATCAAGCTAAAGAAGAAAAAATTCATAGGATCATATCAATTGATGCATAAAAAGTTTTTGAGAAAAGTCAACACCGATTCATGATAAGGAACTCTCAGAAAAACAGAAATGGAAGGGAACTTCCTCAGCTTGATAAAAAATATCTGAAACCTATAGTTAAAAATATATGATATAGTTATGGTTTCTCCTTAAGATCAGTAATAAGTCTATTTTTACCACTCTGGTTCAACCCAATGCAATAAAGGAAGAAAATAAAAGACATACCAATCCAAAAGAAGAAATGAAACTGTCCTTATTTGTCAATGTAGAGAATCCCAAGGAATCTACAAAATAACCCCTAGAACTAAAAAAGTGAGTTTGGCAAGGTCACAGGATGCAAAACAAACATTCAAAAATTTATTTTATTTCTCTTGTTAGTGATGAGCACATAGAAACTGAAATTAAAAATATAGTACTATTTATGATTACTCAAAAAAAGTTAAATACTTAGGTGTAAATCTAACAAAACGTTTACAGAACTTGTATGCTGAGCACTGTGAAGTGCTGATGAAAGAAATCAAAGATCTAAATTAATAGAGACAAGTGTGTTCATGGATTGGATGAGTCAACATGGGAAAGAGCTCATTTCTCCCCAGATTGATTTATAGGTTAAACCCAATTTCGCTCAAATTCTAGCAATATTTTTTTGTAGATTATTCTAAAATAATTATTCTAAAACAATATTATTCTAAAATTTATATGGGAAGGCATAGACCCTAGAATAGCTAAAACAATCTTGAAAAAAAAATAATGGAGTAGAAGGAATCAGTCTACCTGATATAAAGGCTTATTATATAGCTACTAATCAAAGCTGTGGTATTGGCAGAGGGATGAACACATAGATCAATGGGAGAAAATATCTGCAAAGGACTAGTATTTAAATTAATAAATCTTAAAAATCAATAATTAAAAAACAGATAATCCAGTTAGAAAATGAACAAAAGACATAAACAGATGCTTCAGTAAAGAGGATGAATATATGGCAAATGAGCACATAAAAAAGATGCTTACCATCACTGTGTATTAGGGAAGTGCAAATTAAAATCACAATGAGATATCATTACATACTTAGCTTGTCTAAAAAAAAAAATCATGACAATATGAAATGCTGGCAAGGATGCAGAGAGACCAGATCACTCATATATTGGTGGCGGGAATATAAAATGATATAGTCACTCTGAAAAACAGACAGTTTCTTTAAAAAGTAAACATACAACCCAGTAGTTGTATTCCTGGCCATTTATACCAGAGAAATGAAATGAATACTTTGTTCACTCCAAAATTTGTACGTGAATTTTTATAGCAGCTTTACTCGTAATATCCAAAAAGTGAAGATAACTCAGATGCCCTTTGGTGAGTGAATGGTTAAACTGTGGTACTTCCATACCATGGAATGCAACACAGCAATAAAAGGAAAAGAACCACTGATATATGCAACAACCAGAATGAATCAACACAGAGATTGCAGAGGTAAAAAAGCCATTCTCCAAATGTTACAAAGTATAGTATTCTTAAAATGACAAAAATTAAAGAATTGGAGGACAGATTAGTAGTTGCCAGGTATTAAGGAGGAGGTGAGGGTGGAAAGAAAGAAGGTACAGCTATAAAAGGCAACTTGAGAGATCTTTGTGGTGATACAAATGTTCTGTATTTTGACTGTATTAATGTCAGTGTCCTGATTCTGTCATTGTACTATACTTTTGCAAGATGTTACCATTGAGGGAAATAAGGTCAATTGTATATGGGATCTCTTTTCATTATTTTTTTAGAAATGCCTGGGATTTATAATTATTTTTAAATAAAAGATTTAAATTAATTAGGAAAAAACACCTAGAAATGCCAGGTAAAATAGAACATAAAACTTTTTAAAAATAATAAAGCTGAATGAAGAGATATTCCATGTCCATGGATAGAAAGACTCAATATTGTCAAGATGTCAGTTCCTCCCAACCTGGTTCTATAAATTCAATGAAATCCCAATCAAAATCCCAGCAAGTTATTTTTTAAGATATTCACAAACTGATTCTAAAATTTATGTGGAGAGACAGACCCAGAATAGCCAACACAAGATTGAAGAAGGACACAGTTGGAGGATTGACACTATTTGATATCTAGACTTACTATAAAGCTACAGTAATGAAGAGAATATGATATTGGTGAAAGAATAGACAAATAGATCAATGGAATAGAATAGAGAGCCCAGAAATAGACCCATTGAATATAGTCACCTGATCTTTGACGAAGGAACGAAAGCAACACAATGGAGCAAAGATAGTCTCTTCAACATATGGTGCTGGAACAACAGCACATTTACATGCCAAAAAAAAAAAAAAAAAAATTTAAAAAAAAATTTGCATCATTCATAAAAGTTAACTCAAAATGGATCATAGGCATAAATGTAAAACATAAAACTATAAAAGTCTAGAAGATAACATGGGAGAAAACACAGATGGCCTTGAGTGTGGCAATGACAATGACTTTTTAGATACACCACGAAAGACACTTCATTAAAATTAAAAGCTTCTGCTCTGCAAAAGACAGTGTCAAGGGAATGAGAAGACAAACCTCAGACTGGGAGAAAATATTTGCAAAAGACATATCTGATGAAGGAATATACAAAGATCTATTAAAGTTTAGTGATAAGAAAATGGACAGCCTAATTAAAAAATGGATCAAAGCCCTTACAGGCACTGCACCAAAGACGATATAGAGATGGCAAATGATCATATGGAAAGACATTGCACATCATATGTTGTCAGAGAAATGCAAATTAAACAACAATGAGTTACCACTGCATTTCTATTAGAGGTAAAAAATCTGGAACCCTGACCACACCACATGCTGGTGAGGATGTGGAATAGCAGGAGCTCTCATTTGTTGCTGGTGGGAGTGCAAAATGGTGCAGCCACCTTGGAAGATAGTTTAGCAGTATGTTTAATATTCTTACCACACTAGCCAGCAGTTGCACTCCTTGGTATTTACCCAAAGGAGTCCAAAACTTATAGCCACACAAAAACCTGCACATGGATGTCTACAGCAGCTTCATTCATAGTTGCCAAGTCTTGGAAGCAACTAAGATGCCCTTAGTAGGTGAATGGATAAATAAGCCGTGGTCCATCCAGACAATGGAATATGATTTATCACTAAAAAGAAATGGCTATTAATCCGTGGAAAGACATGGAGGAACCTTAAATGCATCCCTAAGTGAAAGAAGCCAATCTGAAACGGCTGTATACTGTGATTCCAACCATATGACATTCTGGAAAAGATAAAACTCTGGAGACTGTGGTTGCCAGGTGTTAGGGTGGGGACGGGCTGAAAAGGCAAGGCACAGAGGATTTTTATGGCAGTGAAAATACTCCGTATTATATCATAATGATGGATACATGTTGTTATACATTTGTTCAAACCTACTGGATGTTCAACACCAAGAATTAACGGTAATGTAATCTGTGGACTTTGGGTGATCATGATGTGTCATTGTAGATTCATGAATTGTAACAAAGGTACCACTCTGGTTGGGGATGTTGATAATGGGGGAAGCTATGCATGTGTGGGGGAAGGGAGCATATGGGAGCTCTCTGAACCTTCCCCTGTGAACCTAAACTGCTTTAAAAAATAAAGTCTTCTCACCAACTGTGCATGAAGCTTCCTTTTTCTTCACATTCTTGCCAACACTTGTTATTTCTTGTGTTTTGATTTTAGCCATTCTGATAGGTGTAAAGTGATATCTCATTATGATTTTAATTTGCATTTCCCTGATGATTAGTCATGTTGAGCATCTTTTCAGTGTGTCAGCCATCTCTTTGTCTTCTCTGGAAAAATGTCTATTCAGGTCCTGTGCCCATTTTTAATTGGATTATTTCTTTTTTTGGCGTTGAGTTGTATAAGTTCTTTATATATGTTGGAATAAACCTCTTATTGGATATATCATTTGCAAATATCTTCTAATATTAAGTAGATCCCCATTTTGTTTTGTTGATGGTTTTGTTTGCTCTACAAAAGCTTTTTTTGTTGTTGCAGTCCCAGTAGTTTAATTTTGCTTTTATTTCCCTTGCCAGAGGAGACATATCTAGAAAAATGTTTCTATGGCTGATGTAAGAATGCAAATTGGTGCAGCCACTGTGGAAAACAGTATGGAGGTTCATCAAAAAATTAAAAATAGAATTACCATATGATCTAGTAATTCCATACTGGGTATTTACCCAAAGAAAATGGAAACACAAATTTGAAAAGAAATATGCACCCTTTGTTGTAGCATTATTTACAATAGCCAAGATATGGAAACAACCCAAATGTCCATCTATAGATAAATGGATATAGAAGATGTGATATATGTACACAATGGACTGTTACTCAGCCATAAAAAAGAATGAAATCTTGCCATTTGCAACAACATGGATGGAGTAAGAGGTTATAATGCTAAGTGAAATAAGGCAATCAGAGAAAGACAAATACTATAAGATTTCATTCATATATGGAATATAAGAAACAAAACAGACAAAGAAAAAAGAGACCCCCCCCCCAAAAAAACAAACCCTAGACTCTTAAATACAGAGAACAAACTGATGGTTGCTGGAGGTGAGGAGGGTGAGGGGAGGGGTGAAATATGTAAAGGGGATCAAGAGTACACTCCTCGTGATGAGCACTGAGTAATGGGTATAAAATTGTTGAATCACTATATTGTGTATCTGAAACTAATCTAACACTGTATGTTAATTGGATTAAAAACCCCCCACAACATTAACAAGTCTTAATAAAAAAGTATAGGTGAACCTAGAAGAAATTAAAGGGAATCCACAGAACCAAAAAAACAAAGAGGTAACTGAATGCCAGACCCAGAAGTGCATACCTGATTCTGTGCCTGTCTGGGGAATGGAGAGGGAATCTCTTGGTGTCTAGAACGCGGGCTGTTGAGTTTTAATTCCTTCATAATCACAAGAGATCAAGTCTTGAGTGTCTATGAGGCACAGCATAGGAACTCCAACCATAATATAAAGGCAGGATCTTTGAAGTCCATATGTTTCCTAAACAGATGGACTGGGACCAAAAAAACCCCACACAAAACAAAAAGAAAACCACATACCAGCATAGAAAATTTTAAATTCTTGGTCTCAACACTGAATTAAAAAAAATTTCCACTTGGGAACAATGGACCTGTTCTAAGAGTTTGAGATACATGTATATTGATTTACATATATTGTACATATTGAGTTGAATGTATATGTCCCATATGATTGTGGAAGCTTTGAGATGAGAAATGAATATCAAAAGTGGTCTTGTAACCCTTGATAGCTCTGAGGCTACTGGCAGTAATACAAGATGTGGAGGGACAGACCACCAAGGCAGGCTCTATGGGATTCCTATTCCTATCCGTAGATCCTTTATTTAAGATTAGCTTGCAATCCTAAGATACATAATACAAAAGGGAATATTTGCCATGAGTAAGCACCATCAGGCACAGCATTGATGACATAAGAGAGAAAAATTACAGTTATCTACATTGATACATTTTTTTTCATAATTGAAAAGAAAAATTTAGCAAACTAGAAATAGAGGTGTACTCTTTTAATTTATAGTAAATATCATCCTTCATAGTAAAATATCATGCATTTTCTCTGATATTAGGTATGAAATAAGAATGCCTGCTGTCATTGTTTAAATTTGTTATTGTTTTTGAGGCCCTAGTCAGTATAATCAGGCAAGAAAAAGAAATACAAAGTATAAGAATTAGAAAGGAAAAAATAAAGTTCTCAGGATTCAGAGACTACCTGATTATCTAAGATATAATCTAAGAATATCTACACATAAAAAAATAGGACTAATAAGAGTCCTAGTACTGTAAACAAGATTAATGCACAGATAACAACTGTATTCTTATATGGTAGCAGGAACTGAGAAAGCAAAATTTCATAAAGATGCCATTTACACTACTAACAAAATATGAGGTACCTTGTAAAATATTCAGTAGCTGTACAAGACCTTTATGAAAGATTTAAAATCTCACCTAAGTAAATGGTGAGATATAATATGAACATAAATAGGAAGTCACAACATCATAAAAATACACTTCCCACCAAATTAATCTTTAAATTAAGTGTAATTCCAGTTCTAAGAATCATATGGAAATGCAAAGGTAATGAAAACAATTTTTCAAACAACAAAATGGGTAACTTGCCCAGACACTGAAATTTAAGAAATTTAACTACCATAGTAGCATGGGGACAAATAAGAGACCAATGTAGCAAAATGGAGATCCAAGAAACAAAAACATGCATATATGAGCATTTGAAATATATTAGACGTGGCACTAAAATTTTTTAGAGAAAGGGTGGATCTTCAGTATGTGGGGCTCAGGTATGATTATTGATATCCAAAGGGAAAATATTAGAAAATGTCAATAGACATAAAGAATACATTCTAGGTGCATTAAAGTCTACTTATGAAAAGCAAAGCTTGAAAACATTTAGAAGAAAATACCAGAGAATGTCTTTATGATCTCTGGGTAGTGAATTATTCCTTAACTAAGATACAAAGAGTTTAAGGAAAATACTGATAAATTCAAGTCCACTACACAATTTTAGAGATACAAGATTTAAAGGAAAATATTGATAAATTCAAGTCCACTACACAAACAATTTTATATCATGAAAATATACTATAAAACAAAAGAAAAGCTTAGAGTGGGAGACTTTTGACAATGAATATAGACAATAAGGGATTAATATCTGAAATATCTAAGTAACTTCTACATACCAGTAAAACAAAAGCAAAAACAACAACAACAAAAAACAAACAAAAAACAAAAACAAACTTGTAGAAAAATGAAGAAGGAATACGGACAGGAAATTCACAGAAGGGAAACCTGCATAATCAAAAACAAATGGCAATATTAACCTCATTCACAAAAAGACATGAAAGAATACAAAGTGAGATATTTTATATTCTTCAGATTGGGAAAAACTTAAAATGTTTTAAAATGCCAAATATTGACCTAGATGTGTGAAAATAAGAACTTTCCTGCACTATGAATGGGGGTGAAAATTGGTACTCTCACTTTAGAGAGCAATTTGTCAATATCTAGTCATAGTGAAGCTGTAAGTGCCCACAGCAGAACAGTCCCTCCCAGGTATATATCCCAGAGAAATGCATGCAGATATGCCTAAGGGGATTGTGTAAGATTGTTTATTGCAGAATCTTCATAAACTTTAGGAAAATTGGCCAATAAAAAAGAAAAAGAATTGGGGCACCTGGGTGGCTCAGTCGTTAAGCATCTGCCGTCGGCTCAGGTCATGATCCTAGGGTCCTGGGATCGAGCCACTCGTGGGGCTCCCTGCTCAATGGGGAGTCTGCTTCTCCCTCTCCCACTCCCCCTGCTTGTGATCCCTCTCTCACTGTCTCTCTCTGCCAAATAAATAAAATCTTAAAAAAAAAGAATTGATAAATACATGGTGGTATATTTATACATTGGGTTCCTATGGAATCATAAAAATGAATTCGAGTTGGGTCTATCAACATGGATGTTCTCAAAAACATAGTGTTGATACAAATTTAAAAAATCAAGCTGTGAAGGTCATGCACCCTATGATACCATTTACTTAGTTGCCTCTGCAGAGGGAGGCAAGGGAATAGGATTGAGGGGGTTTGGCAGGGGACTTGCACCATATTTGTAGTGATACATTTCTTAAAAATAATTCCAAAGAAAACTTTAAGAAACGATGAGGCTTTCTAGTGGGTATATGTAGTTTGTGTCATTCTTTTTTTGTGGACTTAAAACATTTCATAATAAAATACTTGCAAGAACACAAAAACAATTCAGTTATACATATTGCTACTCTATTTCAAGTGTTCATCCCCGAAGTAGTACTTGCTTAATTTTTTTTTTCAGTTTTTTAGGACTTCAGTGTTTTTTTAGTCTATTTATGCACAAATCTTAACCTGTCTTCTAAAATTTGCTCTTAGGCCTGAGAATCTCCAAATTTGTTTACTCCCTGAGCTCATCTAATTTGAACAAATATATCAGGCTAGAAAAGATCCTAATCAAGTATTAAAAAAATTAAATGAGAGAATAGTATGTCTTGTGGTCTTTCTAGTCAGATAAATGTATGGTGATATATGTCCTATCTCTGGTTTGGTTCCTGGCATGGGGCCAGGCCTATGGCACCCCCATCACTCTGTGTCTCTGATGAGAAACAGGGACAGTAACATCATGTCTCTGCATAAAAATTGAATTAGATTAATTCGAAAGAAGGGCAGCAGCTGCATTAATGGTTCAGCTCCTCCCTGCTCCCCACCTTTTGGGCAGCCTCAAACTTTAATCATTCCTGACCCCCTCCCACATTAAGAACTTTACTGTCATTTTGAAAGTACTCTGAGATTCTTAAGAAGGAAACCTACTTCCCTTGGAAAGCTTATCAAGTCTCTTTATCCTAGGAGAGCCTTAGAGACTTGTTAAATCTTCATAAATATGGAGCTCTGTGGTCCATTTTTCTTGGAGAAGGAAGATGGAGGTGGTTACATATAAAATCAAACAAAGCACCATCCCAAAGCTTTTGAAAGCATTTCAGTGCCTTCTCTTTTTATCAAGGTGCTTATTTAAATTAATGATTTAGGGAAGGGGATGAATGCAGCTATTTTGCTCATTTATTTCTTTGCAGATAATGTTATTTCAGGATTTGATTATATTTAAATTCACAGTCAGTGCTTTCGCACTGCAGAGCATAACCCAGCCAGAATGTCTCTCTTGCAGGAATTTGTAACTCGATATACTAGTCAACTGCCAACCATGGGAAACAGGTTTAAGTTAACTACTATTTAAAAAATTAACGTATTTTTATTCTTCAAAACACATGCTTCTCAGTCTTTAAGGCACTAGTATTTGAGTCAATATATCATCAAATGAATGTAATAAATTATACTGCTGTGAACTCCAGGGAAATTTTATTAATGTTTTTAATGTATCCTCATGTGGAATCAACATATGTTTTTTATATATTCATAAATTTATGGCTTCAAAAATCTCCAATTTCAGGGTGTTATGAATGTTGTAATGGATAGAAAATACATAATTGTGAAATGATGTTCTTGAATTTTCATATACTCCTGATAACCATTAGCTCTTGCATATAATAATTAGAATGAAATTAAAAACTTGGAAGTAATATTTCTGCAGCTCAGTTGCTTCGGGCCAAAGGAATTATTTCCAGAATAAGCTGGCAGGTTCCTGCTTGGGGAATTAGGACTCCAGTGTCCTTAACTTTAAAATAACTTGAATTTCATTTTATGCCTGTTTCATAAAGTGGTCATTCATTTTCATACTAAATTGTAACCAAGGCATACCACATCAATAGAGACCAGTCCGTGAGTTTACTGTGTGTTAGGTTGAAGTGAAGTAGAACGTTAAAAATGTTGGCTAGATGGTTGGGTTTAAAAAAAAAAAATCTTACTACTGATTTGTTAGGGGAATTGAGAGATAGTCTCCCCGCATCTTTATATTCACATCCTGGTACTTAGTAGGTTCACCATAAGAAGTTGCTGGAGAAGGAATGAGTCCAGAATGGTACTTTCTATTCTGAGAGTTCATGAAGTAAAATGCTCTCGTTGCCTATCACTTTGCTGCACTTGTAGTGGGATTGGTCGTGGACATATCCTCGTGTCGTAGGTTTAGATTTTCAGGCTCATCAGTTAAGACACAAGCTTGTGCTTCCTGGATGCTAGGCTTGCGATCAGGGCACAGCAGATGGCAGTCAGGTGTAGACTGTGACTCTGTGGTCTATACCAGCAGACCTGAGACACAGCCATAAACTGTTTTCAAGGATACGTTCTTTCCTTTTAGTTTTAAATTTCTTTTTACAGAAGTAGATTTTCTTTTCTTTTCTTTTTTTTAAGATTTTATTTATTTATTTGAGAGAGAGAGACAGATAGTGACAGAGACAGCAAGAGAGAACACAAGCAGGGAGGAGAGGGAGAAGCAGACTCTCCACTGAGCAGGGAGCCCGATGCGGGGCTCGATCCCAGGATCCTGGATCATGACCTGAGCCGAAGGCAGACGCTTAATGACTGAGCCACCCAGGCACCCCACCTTTTTTTTTTTTTTATTTTTATTTATTTGGGGGGGGAGAGAGAGAAGGGCACAAGTGGGGGGGGGGCAGAGGGAAAGGGAGAAGCAGACTCCCTGCTGAGCAGGGAGCCCGATACAGGACTCGATCCTAGGACCCTGGATCATGACCTGAGCTGAAGGCAGACGCTTACCTGACTGAACCACCCAGGTGCCCCTACAAAAGTAGTTTTGCTTTTCATGCAAACAGCTAAAGTTACACAGTTGGTAACAGTGCATCTGAAATAATTTTTTTCTGAAGTTCCAGAACACTTTTAAAGAAAATGTCTTTCTTTGTAGGTTTCTACATTTTGTTAGTTAGTTTGTTTGTTTTGTGTATCAGTATTTCAATTCAAATACTGTCTTAACATGTGTCTTTGCAATTTGCCTGCTCTCTGGACAGTAGAATTAAAAGCCTTTTAGGATTCCAAGTCAGTGTGGTACAAAAGCTTTTGGTTATCACTTCCCTAACCTATTAGCTGCTTTCCTCAGTTGGGGCCTTTCCAAAATAAACAGAGTACTTTAAATTACCCCTTTCACTTTTTCTGTAATTTATTTTCTTCTTCTTTTTTTTCCCCCTCAAATAAAAGCACAATGAAATAAGTTGTGTAAGTACATGACCTTGTCTACTGGCATAACTGTCTCCTAGGAGAACAGCATCACTAACCCTCGACCAAGAGAGAGACTTCTCCATCCTAATACCGTTTGCCCCGCCAGCCTCCCAGTTTGGTGCTTCTTGAATGTTTCAAGTTTGATGTAGCCTCATCAAAAGTTTAATAAATTTCAGGGTCATGTACCTATGACAAGACACAAGAAGAGGAAATAGGCAGTGTTACAAAATGCTAAGACTGGGTCAACCTATTACTACGATAGCATCTGGGAAGATGTTCTAATCCCCAAGTCATGACAATTGTATTAAACAGGGGCCACTGATTGGATACCTTGTCTGCCTTTAAGTTCAGAAATTTAACTATCATTTAGATGATGCTTTCCAAGCATTATCTGTAATGCGTTTTTTTTTTTTTTTTCACTCCCAAAGTTCTTCCTCCCATATGCCTGTCTCCTTAATCCCATTAGGGGTATATGCTACAACTGGAACAGACAGGAAGGTATGGTATGAGATGAAAGTGGAGAAGTCTGAGTTTGAGAACGACTGCAAAGAAAGAAAAAGCGGAAAGCAGGATCAAAAAGTGTCAGACATGATAAAATACAAAATAATCACTCCGTTAAAAGAAAATTAGTCGTGTGGAGGATGGGTCTGTCAAAACTCATAAAATTGTACACCCCCAAGAGAGTGAATTTTACTGTATGTAAATTTAAAAAGCATGGGGAAAAAGGCAGCATAAATAACCATAAAATGTCATGTTTGTACAGCAGTGTGGATATACTTAATTCTGGATTGTGTATCTAAAAATGGTTAAGATGGTGAATTTATGTTATGTGTATTTTACCACAATTAAAATTTAAATTCAGACCTACAAAAAATGTAATGTCTGTATAATGGACTATTATATAGTTATTAAAACAATTTCTCCAAAGAATTAGTAATAAAATGAGGGGACTCCTTGTTATATTAGATTAAAACTAGTACGAAGTTGAATTAGTAGTATGCTTTCACATCTGTAAGTCATGCAGAAATGCTGGATCATTAAATGCCAAAATATTGAGAGCGAAGGTCTTGGTGATGGGATTTTGAAAGATTGATTAGTCTCCTTGGCATATTATTAGTCTTCACTTACTCTTTTTGTAATCAGTAAAAATGGAATCATCAGCGAATACGTGCAATGAATTGCATATTACTGAAATAGATTATCAATTATTTCATAGAGGCTCCTATTTAAACCATACCAGCCAAAAATCAGATCCACTCAGATTCACTTTTCTTTTTTTAGAGAGGGAGGAGGGAGGGGCAGAGGGAGAGTAAAAGAGAAAATCTCAAGCAGACTCCCGGCTGAGCAGTGAGCCCAGCACAGGGCTCCATCTCAGGACCCTGCGATCATGACCTGAGCCAAAATCAAGAGTCGGATGCTTAACTGACTGAGCCACCCAGGTGCCCTCACTCAGATTCACTTCTTAAAAATTTCTTTTCTTGCAGTGCCTGGGTGGCTCAGTCGGTTAAGTGTCTGCCTTCGGCTCAGGTCATGATCCCAGGTCCTGGGATCAAGGTCCACATCAGGCTCCCTGCTCAGCGGGGAGCCTGCATCCCCTTCTTCCTCTGCCCCTTACCCCCTGCTTGTGATCTCTCTCTCTCTCAAATAAATAAAATCTTTAAAAAATTTTTTTAAAAATTAAATTTCTAGGGCGCCTGGGTGGCTCAGTTGGTTAAGCGACTGCCTTCGGCTCAGGTCATGATCCTGGAGTCCCTGGATCGAGTCCCACATCGGGCTCTCTGCTCGGCAGGGAGCCTGCTTCTCCCTCTGACCCTCCCCCCTTTCATGTGCTCTCTCTCTCATTCTGTCTCAAATAAATAAATAAAATCTTTAAAAAAAATTAAATTTCTATTCTTCTAGGACTAAATATTTTAAAACATTGAAATAGTATCAACTGACTTTCAATGCAAGATGTTGAGTTAAGCCTGTGTTTAGCTTTCTTTGCTGCAAATCTGCCATTGAGCTGACCAGGAAAACCAAAGGTAAGAATGTGTGATTGAAAAGTTGGGAAAGGTACCGTGAGCAGACCAGCTAACTTTAAGGAGTTAATATAATATAAACTATGAAGCAGCAAGCACTGATTGAGGAAAGTACCTGGCAGATGGAATCTCAAGCATCCAAAGGAAGAATCTGCCTAGAGAATGAGTGGCAGGATTCTAGACCCAGTGGCTGGAGGGGAGGATAGTGTTCGTTGGCAGTCATTCCTGGAGGATTCTCAAGCCTATAGATGACTTCAGACCCTATAGCACCAGCCTCCCAAGAAGGTCACCTGGACACTATTTTGTAGCTTCCGTTCAATAAGGCCAATAGCTGGAATAAATTGTAGAATGTTGCCTCAAGTAAATGTCTAACAGAGACCATCGTATCGATTACAGAAGGAGGTCATGGAGAGCCCAGCCAACTTAGGTTCCTTCAGTGAGTGAGGGACATGGTGCATGAATGCGTCTACCCGTAGTTTCCTATTCTTTTTCACAGAAAAAACCCACAAGTATGCACACACGTTATACATTAATTTCAGTGGTTATATGGCTCCCAGGGTAAAAACTGCACGTAAGTAATGTCATTACATTAATTCAACTAAAGAATTCACTCTCTATTTAAAGTGACACTTTCATGAGATTTTTGCCCTCCTGATTTTTGAATGTTATTTCTTAGAATTTAAGCTTTGAATCTCTGAGGTAACATGGACTAATAAAAGTTTTATCAGTATCACCTTGTATTGACCTGCCTCTCTTCCTCCCTGCCTCTCTCCCTCCCTTCCTTCCTTCCTTCCTTCCTTCTCTCTCTCTCTCCTCCCTCCCTCATTTCCCCTTCCTTCCTTCCTTCTCTCTCTCTCTCTCCTCCCTCCCTCATTTCCTTTCTTTCTTTCTTTGTTCCTTCTTCCTTCCTTCCTCCTTTCCTCCCTTCCTCCCTTCCTTCCTCTCTCTCTTCCTCTCTCCCTCCTTCCCTCCCTCCTTCCTTCCTTTCTTCTTTCCTTTGTGCTGCTTGTCAGTTCTATGAAATCATTTCTTTTTCCCTCTTTTTTCCTCTAGGAATTGTGAAGGGCAGAATATTCGATACAAGACATGCAGCAATCATGTAAGTTTTGTAATAAAAATCTATAATCCAATAATGTTCATGTGTTAAGTTGGAAGACTGTGTGTACTGTAAAGCTGATGGCCCCTTGGTACCCTTTGGGGAAAATTTAACCATTTTTTTAATTGACAACAGATTTTGTGTATCTCATACCTTCCTTGTGTACTACCTTTTTAGGCCATTTCACATTTATAAACTGATTTGGTAAATAATAATTTCTGAATTCATAGAAACAATACCTGATACCTGTAAGTGCCTTCAAAGTTCAAAGAGCTTTATGCACAGTATGTCACCGGAACCCCACCCTGTCTCTGAGATATAGGCAGACGAGGTGTGGTTATTTCTCTTTTGCAAATGAGGGGCCCTGGGGTAAAATTAGTTTCCTCCGGTCACAAAGGAAGAGCACAGACTTGAACTGGTCTACTGCTGTTTTTCCTGCCCCAAACCGCCTGTCCTGCCCACTGCAAGATGTGTTTAAGAGTGCTCTGTTGGTGATTCAAGGAAATCGTACGTAGGGACAGGTTTATAAACCTCTCTCTTGTTCTACAACAATGAGCACTAAAAAAATTCAAACCTTTTGCTTTACAGATCTGAAAATGCAAAATAAATATCAGAAGGAATCCGTCCTATTTTCCACTTAAAACATGTCCCTTGTTCGTGATACAGACCCAAATCAAAATGACGCGAATAAAAAGGAAATTATTAGAATCTGGACATCAAAGTGAGATTTAGATTTTTTTTAATCCATTTCTTCTCCCTTGGTTGTAATTAATTTATTTCAAAAGTTTCACTCACTTGGGCTCTGTCCCTCTTGTTCTGGGCCAGTATAAGACAGAAGTCCTGTCTGAGGGTCTTTATTCTGCAGACCCAGACTCGTCCTGGGAGGGCAGCCCTGCCAAGCCTGGGCAACAGTGAGTGGGTAGTGTGAGCCAGACCTTCTGACCACAGGGCTCAGCCGTGTTTTCAGTCTGTTTTTATCAGTGATGGAGCAGCAGTGTTTGTCTTTCTATCTCAACTGGTTTCAAACTCAAGTGGGAAAGGTGGGTACCTATTTGTTGGGCATTCAAACTCCAATATCACTCAGCCCTGGGGCAGACAGATTGGTGTCCACCATGTCCTTGGAGGAATTTGGGGCCACAAAGCAAATAGATTTCACATGTTCTCTGACTGGCTGGAGGGCCGAGGACTTGGGGGACACGTGTGCATGATGCTTAATTAAATGAGCTGAGGTCTGGGTCGGGGCGCAGGAGGCAGAGAGATTGATTTGAGCACAGATCAGACATTTAGTTACAAACACAGTCTGGCTTTGTTTTCCCATGCAAGCACGTGAATGCATTAGTAACCTGAGGGTTTTATCTAGGAGACATTTTAATCTACTACATTTTGCCTGGGTACATATTTTTGTTTTGTTGTTGTTGTTTGTTTTTAGGTTTTTTTTTTTTCCTTTTTATAAAGTGCTGCTTTAACAAATTACCACAAATTACTTGCAGCCATTCAACAATAAATTCCACAACAGTATCTTAGCCAGCAGTACTCTGAGACTATCTAGGGGAATTCTTTTAAATTTTAAATGCCCAGATCAAGGTGTTGCCATTTGAGATTTCATTCTTGGGTTTCTGTGTGTGTGTGTGTGTGTGTGTGTGTGTGTGTGTGTGAGAGAGAGAGAGAGAGAGAGGGAGATTCTGCTCTTGCTAATTCCAAAAAGGTATCTTATTTATTTATTTATTTATTTAATTCTTATGTTAATCCCCATACATTACATCATTAGTTTTAGATGAAGTGTTCCATGATTCATTGTTTGTGCATAACACCCAGTGCTCCATGCAGAATGTGCCCTCCTCAATACCCACCACCAGGCTAACCCATTCTCCCACCCCCCTCCCCTCTAGAACCCTCAGTTTGTTTTTCAGAGTCCATCGTCTCTCATGGTTCGTCTACCCCTCCGATTTCCCCCGCTTCATTCTTCCCCTCCTGCTACTTTCTTCTTCTTCTTTTTTTTTCCTTAACATATATTGCATTATTTGTTTCAGAGGTACAGATCTGAGATTCAACAGTCTTGCACAATTCACAGCGCTTACCAGAGCACATACCCTCCCCAGTGTCTATCACCCAGTCACCCCATCCCTCCCACCCCAACCCCCACTCCAGCAACCCTCAGTTTGTTTCCTGCGATTAAAAATTCCTCAGATCAGTGAGATCATATGATACATGTCTTTCTCTGTTTGACTCATTTCACTCAACATAATACCCTCCAGTTCCATCCACGTCATTGCAAATGGCAAGATCTCATTCCCAAAAAGGTACCTTTCTTCAACACAAGTATTAAGAGGGTCTAGGAGTGTTGGGTCAGACAGTGTAGACATACAATGTAATCTACTAAAATCAGTGCATACTAGGTGTAATGGTTAGGACTTGGGTGCGCTTGAGTGAAGATCCCAGGCCCCTGAGGCTCCGTGGGTCTTGGGAAGACCTGTTGTCTCTATGTGAAGGCCCCTCTGTGAGGATCCTGCAGAAACCTTTACCACCTCTAGGCTGGTGAGGAATAGAGGTTTAGAAGGTGGTGACCAGTGGGGAGGACCACAAAGTGAAAGTTGCCCTTTCTCGTTCTCAGAGTTGGGGTCCTTAGAGAGATTTCATAAGAATACGGCATTAATCGCTATGCTCGCCATTGCAAACTCAGAGTTTTAAACAAAATTTCTTTCAGGGAAATAAGGGGGGTCGTGGCAAGTCTTTCCGAGCTGTAGCACTCAGGAAACCCCTCCACCTCCGTGTGCCAGGCCCTGCTGCTGTGCATCCTCAAGCCCTCCCGCAGATCGGAGTGGATCTGTGCAGCAGGGCTGGTGGTCTTCCCAGGAGAGATGACACAGTGTGTTCCTGGGAATATACCATAGAAACACACCCAGGATGTCAGGCATCCTGAGTGGATGTAACCACATGAACTTAGGGTACAAAGATAGTCACGTCTTTTCTTGAGTTGCTTCCTGCTTTATTAATTGGGGTTTAGAATCACCCTTTTGAGATCTCCCCCTCCCTGCTACCCAGGGTGGTGCAGAGGGCAGGAGGGGGGGACCAGTCTGCAACCTACCTCCACTGGGGAGAGACGTGAGGTCCCATCAGTGCATCCCTGCTGTTGCTTCTCAGGGCCATTCAGTGTCCCTGTGGGAGACAGGCCATGCCCCCTGAACAGTCAGCGGTTTCCCTTTTCTCTGGAAATGGGGCCCATCACCCACTCTTCTGAAGGAAGCTGCCTTTGGTGATTCCATGATGCGGCACTCTTATGAGGGAGATTTACCTTGTGATTCAGAGATGCCTACACCTATATTTCTGGGGGCACGGGAGCCCATCCGACGGGGCCGCAAGATCCCCTGTTTCCCCCCTGAGGGACCTCACCGTCTCGGTGACCAGGGAAGTCTGCTCCGTGGAGGAACGGAGGTCACTGCTGCGGGACCCCAGAGACCTACCGTTTCCTCCCATTCCAGAGATCACTCCTACTTCTTTCTGTTCCTCCACGTGATTATCTGAAGGCTCAGGCTCTCGGCCTCAAAACCACAGAGCTTGTCATCTGTATGTGCCAGCTTTTGAATTCTTAACCAAACTTATAATAATAATAATAATAGTAATAATAATAACAACAGCAACAGATCACACGTATCCACTACTTCCTGAATGCTAAACATTGTTCCAAGTGCCTATCCATGAATAAACTGATTTAATCCTCATAATATCTCTACAAAGTAGATACTATTTTTATTTCCACTTTTTAAAAAACATTTATTTATTTGAAAGAGAGAGCAGGGGAGGGGCAGAGGAAGAGAGAGAGAGAGAATCTCAAACAGACTCTGTGCTGAGCACAGAGCCCAACACGGGGCTCGATCCCGCAACCCTGAGATCATCACTTGAGCCAAAAATCAAGAGTCAGACGCTCAACTGACTGAGCCACCCAGACGCCCCTTATTTCCACTCTTACACAGGAGGAAATGTAGGAAATGCGCCCAAGGGCACAAAGCTGAACTAGACCCCAGGCAGTGGGGCTCCAGGCTCTGGAGTGCAGGCTTCTACCCACTCTGCTACACCAGACTGCTTCTTGGAAAGGAGCCTGAAAGGTCTGGAGCTTTGTTAGATGATTGATTATGGTACACATAGTAGTCTCAAACGTGGCTGCTCCCCCAACCCACGAGCACGTGACTCACGGGGGCAATTGCAGGGACATCCCCCTTTCAGATACCGTTACAGAATCGCCAACCCCAGGAGCTGTAGAACAGACCTTCTGAATATTCACAGTTGGCAAGGGACAGAAGTCAGGGAGAGGAGAGGCAACGGAGGGGAAGTCACGGAAATGAAGTCCTCCATGGCCGTGGGCCTTCCACGCCAGTGGCCCGAGGTGGGGGGAGAGGGTCCCAGAAACAGGGGAGGGTCGGGCTTTACGCGGACAGACCTTGACCGCCCCATTTCTATTTATTTATTTATTTATTTATTTTTTTATTCTTATGTTAATCCCCATACATTACATCATTAGTTTTAGATGAAGTGTTCCATGATTCATTGTTTGTGCATAACACCCAGTGCTCCATGCAGAACGTGCCCTCCTCAATACCCACCACCAGGCTAACCCGTCCCCCCACCCCCCTCCCCTCTAGAACCCTCAGTTTGTTTTTCAGAGTCCATCGTCTCTCATGGTTCGTCTACCCCTCCGATTTCCCCCGCTTCATTCTTCCCCTTCTGCTATCTTCTTTTTTTTCTTAACATATATTGCATTATTTGTTTCAGAGGTACAGATCTGAGATTCAACAGTCTTGCACAATTCACAGCGCTTACCAGAGCACATACCCTCCCCAGTGTCTATCACCCAGTCAGCCCATCCCTCCCACCCCACCCCCCACTCCAGCAACCCTCAGTTTGTTTCCTGCGATTAAGAATTCCTCATATCAGTGAGGTCATATGATACATGTCTTTCTCTGTTTGACTTATTTCACTCAACTCCAGTTCCATCCACTTGACCGCCCCATTTCTGATCTCTGCCCCCCTCAGCAGAAGATACCTGAGAAAAGTAGGCTCCAGGCACTCAAGGAAGGATCGAATGTCCTTTTGTTAGGAAGTGTGGGTGTGACGGGGATACACATTCAGAGGGCAGAGAGGAAGAAATCCCACTCCTGGTGTGCAGGAATGGAAGGCGCGGCCAGGCAATGAGGACCACACTGCCCTCCCTGCGAAATCAGGCTTTGCTTCTGCAGCTCTCCCTGGGGTCATTCTGTTGGGGAAAATGGGGCTTTGGGCTGGAGCAGCCCCTAATCCCTGGTACCTGCCATCTTCAGAGATAACCCTCCAGTCAGCGCTCAGCAAAGACCCTGACGGTCAGGGTGGGGCCCCTGAGGCCTCAGTGAAGAATTTTCCTTATCAGGCATCTCCCAGAGCAATTGGAGACTTTCCAAGGGAAACCATGCATGTCAGCAAGGAGTTCTACTACTTGAATTCACTGACTACTCATTTTTTAATACCAGGGTTTATGGGATCAAAGGAAGTGCTGGAAGAGAGCAGAGGGAAAATACCTTTAAAAACAAGTATATCATGATTTGGTCAGAGTGTTTTTGCAGCATGAACACATTTTTATGTGAGCACAGAGGGAGCAGTGGTTAATTCTGCACAGTGGGGTCCCTGATGGCTTTCCAGAAGAGACAACATTTGATGTGACCCTTGAAAGACTCTTCATGCCACGTGTCCTATGGATGGCTAGTTTCTGGCAGTTTCCTCTTAGAGGTGTTCTTTACTTTCCACTGTCACTGCTCCTACCCCAATCCATGCTGCCGTCACAGAGGTCCTCCTAAAGTGCCACGCTTTCAGTCCCCTTTGTGGATCCTCATTGCTTTTAATTCCCCTGACTTGCATCAACTCACAAACTTTCACCTTTGCTGGCCATGCCTGGTCCCGGTCCCTCATTGCTACTGACTTCATTTCTGCTGTGTCCCTGTTGTTTGTGTTCTTTCCTACAGTTGTCCTAAACACAGCAGGCCATCCCTTAAATCTCATCTGAAACGTCACTTTTCCATGATGCACCATTTGCTAACTGCCTTCTTATAATGGCCACTCACAGTAACTTGTTTTCATGCTAGAAATTTTTGCATTGGTTATATTAGAGGATCCCAAAATTTAACGCATAGTACAACTTGGATATGAAGATAAAATAAAAATTTTAAATTTGCTTACAGTATAAATCACATTTCTCCTAAGTCTCTACTCACTGGTTATCTGGGAAAAATGACCTAAATATATAACCCATGTAAAAACTTGGTTCAATCCTATTATATAAATCATCCCTTAGCTAATGGTCTCTCTTATGCACAAAAATGCTCTGTTTTTTAGGTGATCTCCCTGTCTGGGCATTTCTCCCTAAGTTGTCCATGAGAATGGTTTGTATATCCTCATGGCTTGAGGAAGGAAACGAGATCTCTGTCTTTGGCATGGTCCTTGAATGGGTACTAGTTGTATCCTCCTTCCCCTCCTTCTCCCTCTTCTCCTAATCTCTGTCCTCCTCCTCCTCCTTTCCTATGCTTTCCAGACTGGCTACCCCCTCCTAAGTCCAGTCTTCCTGATCTAGGATCTATTCTTTCCATATTAACTCCACTTAATTTTTTTTTTTTAGATTTTTATTTATTTACTTTAGAGACAGAGAGAATGCAGGAGGGGGAGGTACCGAGAGAGTGAGAGAGAATTCTAAGCAGACTCCCCGCTGAGCATGGAGCCCGATGCTGGGCTCGATCCCAGGACCCTGAGCTCATGACCTGAGCTTAAATCAAGAGTCAGATGCTTAACTGACTGAGCCACCCAGGCACCTGCCACTTAATCAATTTTTAATTTAACACTTGGACAACAATTTTATTTCCTTCATCCAAAGCCTTACTTGTGAATCTATAAATACAAACAGTAACCCACTGTGTCAGTGTATTTCATGCAGTAGGTGCTGCATCTCCAATAAGATAGCAGGCTCTCGACATGAAAGCGGTGGATTATATTCTTCTTTTATGTTCTCCGCAGCAGGTAACCTAGGCGAAGCCCATAAAGTGTATTTAACTAATGTGTTGTCTTAACTGATATGAAGAAATGCTTCTCAGGGAAAGGGAAGCAGAAAAATGTTTGGTATTCAAGCTTCCTAAATGTCAACTAAACTATTTAAGACACAAGAATCCCTAGATTGTCTTGAGCCAGTGCAGGGGACCCAGCAGAAGCCGACTAGACAGGCTTAGTGTTGACACTGGAAGGATGCCAAGTAAATGAAAGTGCTTAATGTAAGCCCTCCATGTCTTGCAAGATTACTAGAAAGCGGTATCATATAATGGAACACTTGTTACTTTGGGAATCAGTCTTGGCTCTGTCATAGTCTAGCTGGGTGTCTTTGGGCTAGTGACTGAAGACTTTGAGGATCACAGTTTCCTCTGTTTGTAAAATGAGGGTAATGATAGTTCTGACCCACCTACCTCCAAAGGGAATGTCTGTATGATCCCTTATAAACAGGAAAGCATTGTCCAGATACAAGGGTGTCTTCATTGGGATCATCATTTCCCAGGAACAGAAGCCCACTCAAAATAGCTCAAGAAAAATGGGATTCACTGGATGGATGTGTGGATATTTAATGGAATTTGGGCATCAGCACACCTTAAGGGCCTGGACCCAGGAATCAGAAAGTGAGAAGCCCAAGTTATGTAATCTTATTGAAATACATGGTTTGTCATTGTTCCTTCTTTCGTGTCTAATTCATTCTTCTTTGTTGTGAGAACTGGCTTGCTTTGCTTCAACAGACATCTCATGAAAGAGATGGTTAGCTCAGTCTCAGACTGATGAGAGTCCTCAGCTCTTCTATTGCAATTCTAAATTCCTGGGAAAAACTGTCCTGGTGTGGACCAGGCGTGTGCTTCTGACCAAGGAGGCCGGGTCCTGTGTCCAAACCTGGCCACCTTTTCAGCAAGGACTCAGTGTAGGCTGGCATCCTCGGCTGTCTGTTAATTAAACCTTGTTAATTTTGTGAAACTTCTTTGGTTTCTGGAGTTTAAGGCAGTCAGTGGTCAGACAACAAGAAATTTCAGTCCCTAGAGCATGCTGGCTACATCAGTGAGCCTAATGTCAGGGAAGTTGTTTTCACTCTGCTCTCTTA
The DNA here is from genome assembly GCF_002201575.2 of Neomonachus schauinslandi. Lineage (NCBI taxonomy): Eukaryota > Metazoa > Chordata > Mammalia > Carnivora > Phocidae > Neomonachus > Neomonachus schauinslandi. The sequence continues at coordinate 140,591,087 of NC_058411.1, forward strand.
CACCCTTGGCTTGGGGTTCAAAGAGTCAGATACAGAGAAAACTAGCCGTGGTTAAGGGAAGAAGGCGCCATACAATTTTATCAACTGATGATCTTCCCTGGGGCTGGACGGAAAACAGTCCTCATTTCAATAGAGAAAGGTCAACCAGTTTCAGTCTTTAGTTCAACTCTCTTCCATAGGTGTGACCTGGATTAAGGTTTGATCTTTCTGAAACAAGAAAAATGTGGATGCAGTTAAAGATTTTGGAAGAATTCACCACAAACTAATACAACTAATCCCAGGGGAATGTTTATTTCTTATATTTTATGTCTTCCCTACCTACTTCCAAAAAGGATTTGAGGCAGATTATAAAGGCCAGAAGCATAAACACAGCAAGATACAAAAGTTAAGTAGTAAAAAGGGGAGAAATGAAAGAAATTATATTTTAAGATTCTGGCTGATAATTTATTAATAATTATTTGTAGAAAAAATAATGTTAGGTTTTTTTTTTTTTTTTTAAAGATTTTATTTATTTATTTGAGAGAGAGACAATGAGAGACAGAGAGCACGAGAGGGAAGAGGGTCAGAGGGAGAAGCAGACTCCCTGCCAAGCAGGGAGCCCGATGTGGGACTCGATCCCGGGACTCCAGGATCATGACCTGAGCCGAAGGCAGTCGCTTGACCAACTGAGCCACCCAGGCGCCCTAATGTTAGGTTTTTACCTTGCACCACACATCAAAATAAATTCCCGATGTAACGAAGTGTTAAATAGGGGCGCCTGGGTGGCTCAGTCGTTGGGCGTCTGCCTTCAGCTCGGGTCATGATCCCGGGGTCCTGGGATCAAGCCCTGCATCCGGCTCCTGCTTGTCGGGAGGCCTGCTTCTCTCTCTCCCACTCCCCCTGCTTGTGTTCCCTCTCTTGCTGTGTCTCTCTCTGTCAAATAAATAAATAAAAATCTTTAAAAAAACAACAACAAAGTGTTAAATATAATTGCTAAACTATAAAGGAGATAGAAAAATACATTTCAGTATTTATCTGTTCTTAGGCAGGGTAGAAAAAGCATTTCTAAACTTATTAATAAGGGAAGAAGCCTTAAAAGGAAATATTAATAGAGCTGATTACCTGGAAATATAAATCTTCTTGACTTTGCAAAGCAACCAAACCAAAATCAAATGGGGAAAATATTTCCAGTGCAGATGGCAAAGAGTTGATAACTTCATTAGGAAGGCTGATAGTCTTACCTGTTAAAAAATAGTAAAAAGGCAAACATTCCAATAGATAAATGAAGGACAGAAAACAAGAAATTTTTGGAGTTAATACAAAAAGCAAATATATGTGAGAGGGATCAAACCTATGAAAGGAAATGTAAATTAAAATAATGAAATTCTATTTAACATGATAGAAAAATGTTAAGCTGAGAAGAGAGATTGAGAAAAAGGGAACTTAGGGAGCCTGGTGATAATAAGGAGGGAAATTCCTGGAGGGCAATTTGGCAATATTTTGAAAAGCTCATGAAACACACCCTTTTTCTCAGAAAGTTTATTGCCAGAAATTCGTTTTTGGGAAATCATCAAGGATTTGTGTAAAGATTTAGGTATAAGAATCTTTGTCTTTTATTCTTTTTTTTTTAAATAGAAACTATTTCCCAAAGGTTTTATAAGGACCATTGATTACTTTTGTAATAAGAAAAAAATACAAAATAATTTATTGCCTTTCTGTATCTGTTTTCTTTCATTGGGAAGTTTGTATAGAATTAATTAATTCCCATCAATTAGGAAGTTTTTACCCAACTCTGAAGAATAAAGTAACCTTTTGTCAGCCAGCATCTGGCTTTGGAAATATCAGATGGGAGGGATTAGTAATTAAGTAAAAAGATTTCTGAGTCATCAACACTTGCACACTTTTTACTATTATTATGAGAACTCCCTAGAGCATTTACTTAGAATTTCCTTGCTGTTGTTGTAGACGGAATTTGAAAGAGCTCCATTTTGTCCTTCCACATCCTCCAGTGGGTTGAAGGCAGGCACTTGGTTCCAGGAAAAAGCAGTGGCTGGGGGCCCAAACCAGGGAGGGAGGGCACATGAATTAACAATCACAAAAACAGAAACAAAGAAACAAACACAGGTTCTCACAAAGCATGGCAAATTTGGGGCGAAAGTGGGGGCAAGTAATCCTTCCCATTGAAATGGTTCTTGAAGGCATGGATGACAATTAATATCCCCTATAAAGAGCTGGAGTCCCCTGGAAGAATTAAAAGCAAGATGGTTAAAAGAGAGCATTTAAATAGAGTGGAGAAATGAGGTGACTCCAAGGTGAGAGGCCGGTGGTGGGGTCTGGTCTCGTGAGACTCTTGTAAACTTGTTCAGCCTTTGGGTGGCTGATCTCCCTGAGTGATGTGCGTGTGGCCCTTCTCCTCTGCTCGCAGGACTGCCCTCCGGACGCGGAGGACTTCAGAGCCCAGCAGTGCTCTGCCTACAATGACGTCCAGTATCAGGGGCGTTATTATGAATGGCTTCCCCGGTATAATGATCCTGCGGCCCCCTGTGCGCTCAAGTGTCATGCACGGGGACAGAACCTGGTAGTGGAGTTGGCACCCAAGGTCCTGGATGGAACTCGCTGCAGCACAGATTCCCTGGACATGTGCATCAGTGGAATTTGTCAGGTAAGCCACACCTGCTTCCCATACCCCCGGGTCCAGCACGTGCCACGCCCACCCTCCATACTGAGACTCTCTTCTTTATGCAGATGAAATAGTGCCTTTGATACTTGTCATGTAAAAAAATATGGTAGAGAGTATCACTCACCTTCAAATTATGTTTTACTTATTTAAAATAGTGTAAACTTTGTCCAGGTAGACTCAAAAGATTACAGTAGAGGACATCTTATTCCTCTAGGTCAGTGGTGCTCCAACTTGAAAGGGCATCAGATTCACCTGAAGGACTTGTTAAAACACAGGGGGCTGGGCCCCCACCCCCACAGTTTCTGATCCAGTAGATCTGGGCTGGAGCCTGATAACTTACATTTCTAACAAGTTCATGGGAGATGCTGATGCTGCTGGTCCAGGGCCCCATTTAGAGAACCACAACTTTGGAAGGGTAACGTCAATAGGTTCTTTGAGCCTTTTAACAACTAACTGTTTTATTAAAATTTATTGTTTTGGGTCTTTGGGAGCAGTGACTTACTTACTAAAAAATTAGCATGAGTGCGTTCCAGCAGATTTTTCAGAGTGGAGTTTGCAAAGCTGTGATGCATGGAACTGAGACATAGAGCCCCACGCCCTCCCCCAGCTTGCAGTGGGTATGAGGATTCAGGGCACTGGGACAGGTGGCTGAGATAGTATGGGGATGGCAGGGAAATGATGAGATTCCACCCCCATTCCCTTAATCTCTAGAAAAATATTTTAAAAGAATTATGTCTAGTATTCCGTACCTTATTATGCTCTTATAACAAAAACAGTATGAATAAGAGCAACACCCCAACCACCTACCAAGTGTCGGGCATTACCAGCCATCTCAGATGTCACACGGTCCAAGACGAACCATGATCTTGCTCTTCAAAGTAGCTTCTCCTTCCTGCATCTGCTTATCTAGAAAATGGTCTCCGGTTGCTCACTGCAAAATTCTGGGGTCCTTCTTGATTCTCCTCTTTCAACACACACATCTAATCCATTGTCATTCTGTATTCAGAAGTCTTTTTTTTTTTTTTTAATCAACCATTCTTTTCTGTCTGCATGACTTCTTTTTTGGTCTAAGCCTTCATCAACTCTGACCTAAACTGCATGGCTAGCCTCCTCTCCTGATCTCTCAGCTTCCACCATTGTTCCCCTCAGGTCCATTTTCCACACAGCAACTGAAGCGATTGCTTTAAAACCTAATCCCTCGATGACTTATCATTGCATTGATGGTGAAATCCACCATCCTTTTTTGCCTTTCCAGGCTCTTCCTGGACCCCCACCCTTTTAAAAAATAGACTTAATTTTCTAGATTCATGGCAAAATTGAGTAGAAGGTACAGAGAATTCCAATCTATCCACTTCCCCTTCATATGTGTAAACTTGTCCACTATTAAAATCCTGCACCAGAGTGGTGCATTTGTTTTGATCAATGAACCTACATTGACACATCATTATCACCCAAAGTCTGTGTTTACTCTTGGTGATACACATCAAACATTTTGACAAATGTTTGTTGGCTGTTTCTACCAGTAGATATCTTACAAAGTAGTTTCACTGCCATGAAAGTCCTCTCTGTTCTGCCTATTCGTCGTCGCCTCCCCTGCTAAGCCCTGGCAAGCACCGATCTTTTTATTGTCTCCATAGTTTTACCTTTTTCAAGATGTCATATAGTTGAAATCATAGAGTATGTATGATTTTCAGATTGACTTCTTTCACCTACTAGTATGCATTTAAGTATCCTCCATGTCTTTTCAGAACCTGGTAGCTCATTTCTTTTTATTACTAATATTCCATTGTCTGGATGTACCACATTTTACTTATCCTTTAAAAAGGGGATTCTTGTAGACAATGGATAATTGGATTTTGTTTTTTGATCCACTCTGACAATCTTTGTCTTTTAATTGGTACATTTAGGTCAGTGATGTTTAAAGTGATTATTTACCATATTTGTTACTGTTTTCTATTTGTTACCCTTGTTCTATATTCCTATTTTTTGTTCACTGTTTTGGTTTTTGCAGTTTTGACCAACGAGCATTTTATATGATTGCATTTTCTTTCCTTATTTAATACATCAGTTATACTTTTTGTTTTGCCCTTTTTAGTAGTTGCCCTACAGATTGCAGTATACATTTATAACTAGTCCAAATTTACCTTCAAATAACACTAAACTGCTTCATGGGTATAGTGAATATACAAGCAGCAAAGTAATAGTAACACCAAAATCCTGATTTCTCCCTATAACCCTTGTCATTGCTATCATCCATTTCACTTATGCATAAGCGTATGTAAGCATATATCTACACAAATATACATATATAAGCATACACAATCGAATACATTGTTGCTACTATCATTTTGATAAACTATAATCCTTTAGATCTATTAAGAATAAGAAAAATTAATGTTTTTATTTTATTTTCCTTTATTCATTTTCCAGTGCACTTCCTTTCTTTATATAGATCGACATTTTTGACCCATGTCATTTTCCTACTCTGAAAAACTAGGTCCACTAGCAAAACACTTCCCTCAATTTTAGTTTGCCTGAGGAAGTCTTGATTTCTCTTTCACTTTTGAAGGATAATTTCATAGGGTACAGAATTCTGGGCTGGTGCTTTTTTTTCTCTCAGCACTTTAAATATTTTACTCCACTGTCTTCTTGCTTGCATGTTTCCTAAGGAGAAGTCAGATGTAATTCTTGTCTTTGCTCCTCTGTAGGTAAGGTGTTTTATTCCTCTGGCTTCTTTCCAGATTTTTTTTATCTTTGATTTTTTGCAGTTTGAATATGATATGCCTACATGTAGTCTTTTTGGCATTTACCTTTCTTGGTGTTCTTTGAGCCTCCTGGCCCTATGGACTTGTGTCTGATATTAATTGGGGGGAAATTCTCAGTCATTATTGCTTGAAATACTTCTCTTCCTTTCTCTCTTTCTTCTTCTTCTGGTATTCCCACTACACTCAGGCCACACCTTTTGTAGTTGTCCCACAGTTCTTGGATGTTCTGTTTTTTGTTTTGTTTTGTTTTGTTTTTCATCCAGTCTTATTTTCTTTTTGATTTTTTATGTGGGAAGCTTCTGTTGACCTCTCCTCAGAGACTGCACTCTTCCCCCTTTTGTGCTGTTTTTCCAATTCTGCAAAGTGCCAGAAAGCTCTTACACATACTGTCCCCACTGCCTTCTACCTAATGCTCTTAGCTACTCTTACTATCTTTATGATATCAGCTTAATATCACTTCCTTAAGAGGTCTTCTGGGATTACTCTACCTAAATTAGTCTTCCTGGTTATATTATACTACCTTTTAATTGCACTGATAGTATTTCATAGTTACATATTTATTTGTGTGATAATTTGATTATGACATTCTCCCACACTGGAATGTAAATTCTTTAAGGACAGGAATCACACATATTGCTCACTGCCATACCCCCAAATGCCTACCATGTCTGGCCCCATAGAGGGTCGTCAGTAAAAACTGATTGAACAAATGAGTCTTATCCACTTGCAAATGCAGAGGTTATTCACATATTTTGGTCCCTCTTTTATTTCTCTCTCAGCCTCCAGTCCTGCATTTATTGCTCAGTTTGATGTCCATTCTGGGAGATTCCACAAATTTTTCCAATTCAGCATGCTCCTTCCTCTGCCTCAAATAAATTAGTATTGTTCTTCCCAGATCCATGAGTTATTCCAACTGCTATTCCTATTCATTTCTATTTATGGCACCAGAATTCTCAATGTTACCTTCCTGAATTCATACTGTCATCAATGTACTTGCTCACATATGCTCTGTATCCTGCTACCTCCATCATGTCACTCATATTTTACTGTTTTTCCCCTTTCACTTTCACCTTTTTACTCCAAGACTAGACTAGCCAATCTCCCTTCGTGGCCTAGTCAATCTCTCTTCCTTTCTCTCCTACTCTTGAACCATCTTATTTGATACTTGCTATTGACTAGTCTTCCCAAAGGTCAAGGCTTAGTACTTCATTCTTCCATTTCATTTGTTGCTAGTCGTTTCTCTTTATACCAGTTCACTTTTGGGCTCTTCCTCTAAATGATAATAAAAGGGAATCACTTGTCAGTGGAATCATGCTTTTTTGTTTTCCAAGTTTTTGACAAGGAGTATGTGTTGCTTGCATAATTAAAAAGAATTATTGTTAAAACTAATTTAGTTTGGGCTGAAGAAGAATACTCTGGACAAGGTAATGTTTTGACACTGAGGTTTTGAAAAGTTGAGTAGTAGTTACATAAACCAGGATGAGAAAGGGAATCACAAGCAGAGTGAATAGCACTGGTGAAGAGATGTTTAACAGTAGATATATTTAAGGATCTATGACTCATTCTGTAGAATTGAGGTGAAAAATACCTGTGGGATAATGCTAGAAGTTGAGGTTACAGGCATAGGTGGAAACCAATCATTAACATTCTGAAAGTTACAATAGGAGTCATTGAAGAATCTTACAAGGAATAGGTCAGTTGGGATTGTCTTTAGAAAGATCACTCAAGTGGCAACGTGGCAGATTATTTGGAGAGGACAGGGTCTGGCCAAACAGTAGAAGGTCAAGGGTGGGTTAACAAGAGCTGAGAGTATACAGGGTAGGCTGGATGGAGAAGGGATGACAAATTATAGAGGTTAATGAAGAAGATCTTTTAGGACTGGATTGTTATTGGATGTGGGGAGTGAGAAAGAAGTTCAGAATGAAGCCTGGATTTCTGACATGATGACTAAGTAGATAATGAGGCGATTCCTCAAGACAGAAAATACTGGGTGAGGACCAAGTATATGGGGAAAAGATGGTGAGCTTGATGTACCTGTGAATATCGAAGTTGATACACACATTTAGAGCTTAGGAGAGAATTCTAGATGAGCAACATAGATCTGGGGGTCGTCACATGGTTAAAGCTAATAGATGGCCTTGGAGACTGAATAAGAAGAGCAGATTTCCAATGACAGAGTCCTGGCCCCACCATTTTAGGAGCAAGTTTTGGAAGGGGTGCACTTGATGGGGCAGAACTTCTGTAGAATAGCAAAGTAAGAGAAAACCAAGTTAAGTGTGGGTGAGTGTTTAAGAAGAAAAGTAAGCAGTGTCTGATACTTCGGAGGAATCAGGAGAGATAAGAAGGGAAATAGGCTTACTTCATTTGGCCCAAACAAATCCCATCGGCGATCTCGGCTTGAGCTGTCTCAGTGACATGGTTGGAGTGGACACTCATTTGTGACACTCATTTGTGTACATGGATGTACTCATTTCCTGTGGTATTCATTCCTACCATCTCTCAGCCTTGGTATTTCCAGTAGGTAAAAAAAGGAGGTATTATTCTCCTGGTAGGTCCTATTTTAAACTTGTTCTTTCGCAAACGACATTCCATGAGTCCAGCCCAGTCACTGTCACACCGGAGGCCTGCAGTCAGTGCTGGCTCCCTTTTCCTGGTTCCTCCTTGTGCTTGTGACCACAGCCCCCTCTTCATATTCATGATCTCAGATGCCGAGTTGGTTCCAGTAGTTTCCAAGGCTTGATGTGGCTTGCAGGGAAAATGTACTGAATTCGTTCACTTTAAAAGCGTGCTTCCTATCATGTTTTCATGATGCTGATGGGTAAGCCCACTCTTTGGGCGGTAACAGGTGATACCCTGGCTGCCGAAAGCTGAGTGCTCTTTCGGCAAGGCTATTTGGGTGAAAAGAATTGTATGCCATTTCTTCAGAAATGACCGGGACACCCAGGAGAATTCAGATCTTTCCTTCAACAGGATAATGTTCACGCACATTCCGCGTCTTGTACAATGTGGCTGTGGCCATCAGTGATCACTAGGATGGGAGAGAATAAACTGTGGGATTCTCGCTACTTGCCTCCAGATGAGCGAACTGAGCCCTGATGTTCACTTCGCACAGACCACACAACATTTTTGCAAGTGTGTTTATGGTCTGCTCACTTAAATGAGCAGTCAGCGTGCTCCTGGGGACAACTTTTTGTGAACCTGAGCACGGCAGGCAGAATAAGATGATGACACTCACTGAATGAAATTTGCTTCTGCTTTGCAGGTCTGATTTTTATGAGAAACAGGGCCTGGTTGGAAGCATGTCCTCAGAGCAAAGTCTGATTTATCATTCATGTTTACTGAATTCCCTGACAGCGGGTTAGATGAAGAAGCCACTTTGTAGTTACAGTAAAACTAACAGCAACGAACATCCACTGAGTGTTTAGTAAGTGTCAGGCATTGTCTAAAGCACTTGGCTGTGTTAGCTGCTCATATGTGTGAGGTAGGTACCGTCATCATCCACACTTGGAAATGAGTTTGGAAGAGGCTAAGGAATTTTCCTGCATTGCACAGCTAGAAAGGGGGATAGCTGGAATTTGGACCAGGCAACCTAACCCCAGAATCTGTTTTCTTATCCACTGCGCTATACTGATGATACTTGTACTTTCTATGTCGCCCGAAGTGTGGTTGAAGTTTGGAACAGGAAATGAGATGCGGTTCTGGTAAAGGACAGCCAGGATGCTAGGTGGGTCCTGCACACACAGCACGGTCATGCCCAGACAGACTCTCAGAGACAGAAAGTGCTCGGGTGTGGTCATGGTGAGCACGAGGGCTGTTGGGACCTGGAGAATATGTACCTGCTCGTTGTGAAGGGGGCATCTACACATAAACATATCAGAGTTTCTGTTTGTCAACAGAAGCTGGAAGTCTGGATTTTGACGTGAAATGTCCCATTGAAAATAATACCTTGCTGTTAATGACCTTGCCTTGTTCATGGGTTAAACTGTGCTCTTTCTGACACCGGCCAGGCTTTCCTGCAGTAACTGACAACTGCCAAAGCTCAGTGGCTTAAAACAATTAAGGATTACTTCTTGCTAATGCGACTTGCCCACCGTTTGTCGGCAGGGGTCTCTGCTCTTTGAATATCAAGAGATCAGACTGAGGGAGGTTTTATTTGAACACAATTTACATAACTGTAGTAAGAAGGGGAGTGTGTGACTTGGGCACTGATCCTTAAAGCTTCTTACCGGAAGCTTCTTACACCAGCAATTAGACTCCTATTTCACTGGCCCAAGACAGTCAAGACCACACTTAATTAGAAGGGAATGGGGACGTAGAGTCATTCCACAGGCTGAAAGGAGAAGCTCCGTATTTTAGAACATCTCTAATGACCACCAGAGCTCCATATACTCTGATTTTCAAGGCAGAAACCTAGAGTTTTTTCTAGGATAGAATCCAGTTTTCAAGAATCTCCAACACAAGTTGACTCAAAAAATTGGTTCTAGAAGGATTAAATTAGACTTACCTAGAAAGGTATGTGGCTTAACATGGAGTGATCACACTTACTTATTTCTTTAAAGATTTTATTTATTTATTTGAGAGAGAGCGCGAGAGTGCATGAGCCAGGGGAGGGTCAGAGGGAGAGGGAGAGCAGACACCTGATGCGGGGCTCGATCCCAGGACCCCGGGATCATGACCTGAGCCAAAGGCAGATGCTTAACTGACTGAGACACCCAGGCATCCCGATTCCACTTATTTAAATACTATGTTCTTTTAGCCAATTAGGAATTCGTATACAGAAGTGGTGAAATGGTCCTTAGCTGAAGTGATGATTTATGTAGGAATATTTATTCCCAAAAGCACTGCTCATATATTTTAAATATTTGTTTAAGTCTGATATCTTGTGTGACTTGTCTCATTAACTGCACTGTAGGATATGAGCCTTGTCTTGTTAAATTATACCCCGTAGCACCTGCCTATATAAAAATTGGTTACTTAATAGTTGTTAATAAATTTATTGATATGTTCTATCGATTAGTGGTTTTTTAAATCATTACAGTTAGAGATCTTGACTACGGGAGATGTCACAGAGGTTGAAAACACCTCAGGCAGCTTTTCAAAAGTTGCTTATTATGAATTACGATGAGATCCGAGAGCCCAAATTCAGTAGTCCCTCAGTTTCAAGGGCAGTTCTGACTTAGACCCTATGAATCACAAGGCAACCAGAGCTTCTTCTCAGATACTGTTTTTCTGTGATGTTTTCACTGCTTTTTTTTGGCTGTAAGATTTGGACGAACTGTCACTTGAAACAAAATTCTGAAACAAATTAAGTACCGAGGGAGGTGTTTGCTTGCCTAATGTCTTACAAGGCCCTAAATGCTCTTCAAAACAAGCCCATCCTAGCTCCTAAGCCCACACCCTTTCTGGATGACCAGAAAGAGGGTGATTCTCATTCTCATGAAATGCAGAGCGCTCAGGGACATGAATTGTGAGGACAGAGCTTGGCTTGGGAACAGGGTTTCTATAACTTAATGGTAGAATTACTCCCCTTGGAGAAAGTTGCATGAACACAAGTTACTCATTGATTGAATCCCAACCATGCAAGTGTGTTTCCAAAATCAATCACTCTTAATTTGTTCCACATGCACTTGTAAATATTAATATAATTGCCTGTGTGACTCAGTTCTTTGCGGTCCGTCTGCTGCTATTAAAGGTGAGGAAGGTATAGCATGGTGTTAAGATTCTGGTGTCAGCCGACCTGGGTTTCCCCGCCATTACTGACACATTTACTAGCTGTGTGATGCTGGAGAGGCGTTTAACCTCACTGACATTCAAGTGCCTTATTTGTAAAATAGATCCAGAAGATATCACCTGTGTCCTCAGGTTGCTGTGAAGATTCAATGAAGTGTGTGATGTGCTTGGCATAATGCCAGACACATGGTGGGCATTCAGTAAAAATCAACTATTATTAGTAGTATTTCATTATCACCTTTATAAAATTATATAATTAGGATGAAAGGATCTCAAAAGTCTTTGGATTTAGCTATTCCTCAGAGAATTTAATCCCTCTCCGGTTTTCCCGCCAAGAAGTCTCCTACCTAGCTCATGGTTGAATACTTGTTGTTGGATAACTCTGACTTTTCCAACTTTCTGATATTGAACTAAACTTGTGCTTAAACCTGTCGCTTTCACCATTTGGAAATACAAGGAACAAATGTAAACCCTTTCTTCATGACAGCCCTTTGTGAATTTAAAAATATCTTTAATCACGGGCTTTTCCTTAAACTTCTTTGGAACTTTCCCTGCCTCTCCCTGAAACTTTTATTTGATCTTTCTCCTTCCCTTCAGCACCAAAACTTTGGAAAGAATAGTCTGTAGGTGTGGTTTCAACTGCCTCCAGCTTTATTCTGTCTTCAACACCTTGGATGCAGTGATTCTGCAGCAACCCGCGCTGAGACGTAGGGGCTATGCCCAGGAGTCAAAACAAAATGAAAAACAGAGATGATAGAAGGGGTCTTTTTTATTGAGCCCTTTATAATGTTCTAATCCCTGTACTAAGAGTTTTTACATACATTTTCTCATTTTATCCTTACTAGACCCTATGTGAAGTATGTATTATTATTGAAGTGTTAGTCTTGAGGAAGATGGATCTCTGAGAGTTTGAACTGTTGGCCATCCGCCATCTTGAAAGCGTTGGAGGGGCCAAGCAGAGAGGCTGCTTGCCTCCAGAGTCCCTGCTCTTAAACACCAGGTATAGAAATGCAAATAAAGTTGAGTGATACAGGGAGGTAGAGATAAACTCTCTCACCAGTTAATATGAGTGGGCACGCATTATATAGAAGATGTATTTGTACAGTAAAAAGAAATGTGCCTAGCCCTTGTCCTCATAGACGGAAGCTCACAATCTGGTAAAGACGCACACACGTATGCACACACAGGTAATTCACAAAAATAATAACTCACAAAGGACTGAAAGGTAGCAGTGTAGGCGTGTGCTATGAGACATCTCTCCCATTCATTCCTCTCCGCATTTAAGAAATGGTTTACAAAGAGCCCAGATGTCCATTGACAGATGAATGGATGAAGAGGAGGCAACACACACACACACACACACACACAGGAATATTACTCAGCCATCAAAAAGAATGAAATCTTGCCATTTGCAACAACGTGGATGAACTAGAGTGTATTATGTGAAGCAAAATAAGTCAGTCAGAGAAAGACAAATACCATATGATTTCACTCATACGTGGCATTTAAGAAACAAAACAGATGAACATAGGGGAAGGCATAGAAAAGTAAGATGAAAACAGAGAGGGAGGCAAACCATAAGAGACTCTTTTTTTTTTTTTTAAAGATTTTATTTATTTATTTGACAGAGAGAGACACAGCGAGAGAAGGAACACAAGCAGGGGGATTGGGAGAGGGAGAAGCAGGCTTCCCGCTGAGCAGGGAGCCCGATGTGGGGCTTGATCCCAGGACCCTGGGATCATGATCTTCAGCTACCTGAGCTGAAGGCAGACGCTTAATGACTGAGCCGCTCAGGCACCCCAAGACTCTTAACTCTAGGAAACAAACTGAGGGTTGCTGGAGGGGAGGAGGTGGGGGGATGGGGTAACGGGTGATGGGCATTAAGGAGGGCACGTGATGTGATGAGCACTGGGTGTCATATGCAACTGATGAATCACTATATTCTACCCCTGAAACTAATAATAAACTAAATGTTAACTAAGTTGTATTTAAATTTAAAAAATTAAAAAAAAGAAATGGTTTATAAAGGTACATATGTAGATCTCATGACAGAGGAAGACACACATAGGTATATGCATAAATAATGATAGAAGGACATATAAAGATACAGAATATGAGATATGGATCTATAGAGATTTTGAGATACAGGTATGTGGAGATTGAGATACAAACAGAGGGAAAAATGTTGAAGGTAAAACCGTGGCCCAGGATATTCCTCGACTCCAGCAGAGGGGCCCGAGGAGAGAGGAGGCGTGGGGAGCAAGGGGGCAGAGCAAAGAGTATCCGTAATGCTCTGTTCATTTCATATACACAAAAATATACGACTACAGATGAAAACAGAAATAAAAATGTAAAGGGAGGGACAGCTTCAGTTCCTCTGTTTTAAGGAGCCTGGGGCTGTGATGAGAGTCCTCTCAGCCATGCACCGTGAGGCTTTCTGTCACTCATAGAGTGAAACTCCGTCCCCACGAAAGAGAGGCACGTGGTGAATCGGAGAAGGCTCACGCGCTCGGGGGGATGCGGGTGGGGGGCTGCCCGAGGGCCCTGCAGCCTGGGCCCTTCCCGGCTCCTGACGCCCGCTTCTGTCCGCAGGTCGTGGGCTGTGACCGGCACCTGGGGAGCAGCGCCCGGGAGGACAACTGTGGCGTTTGTGCTGGTGATAGCTCCACCTGCAGGCTCGTGCGTGGACAATCGAAGTCGCACGTTTCTCCGGAGAAAAGTAGGTTTGAACCCCACTGCGATGTGACCCCCCAGCAGGCCGCGCTCCAGACCCGCTGGGCCCGGAGTACCCGCTTCCCGGCGCTCAGCTTTTCTCGTGGCGAAGCGCCATGGGCCGGTTTTCCAAAAGTCAAATTTCTTCCAAAGCGTGTCTGTCACATTTTTGGTTCCGTTGTTTTTTCCAAGAGGACCTGTTTCTTTGAATCCTGACCGATGCAGAATATGACGAGTTTTTAAAAAATATTTGCCATTGTTTAAGGTAAAGCATGAAGTCATAACTTTTTATTTGCCTCCCGTGCTTGCTAACAAGGTGGAACATCTTTTTTTTTTTATTTATTTGCGAGAGAGAGGACGAGAGACAGAGAGCACGAGAGGGAAGAGGGTCAGAGGGAGAAGCAGACTCCCTGACAAGCAGGGAGCCCGATGCGGGACTCAATCCCGGGACTCCAGGATCATGACCTGAACCGAAGGCAGTCGCTTAACCGACTGAGCCACCCAGGCGCCCTACTTTTGATTTTTAAATATATCTTTTTTTTTAAGATTTTATTTATTTATTTGAGAGAGAGAGAAAGAATGAGAGACAGAGAGCATGAGAGGGAGGAGGGTCAGAGGGAGAAGCAGGCTCCCTGCCGAGCAGGGAGCCCGATGTGGGACTCGATCCCGGGACTCCAGGATCATGACCTGAACCGAAGGCAGTGGCTTAATGGTGCCCAAGGTGGAACATCTTGTCATGTAATTCTTGCCCGCCTCTACCTTCTCATCTTTCGGTCATCTACTGAAGTCACTTACTCGTTTCTCTGTGTGGACGTTGTTCTTTTCCCCACCGTTGCGAGCTTCTATTATATCCTGAGTGTTAACCTTTTGTCTGTCTTACCTATTTTATTTTACTTTTACTTTTCAATTTTTTGGTGATACCTCTTTTAAACATGGATCTCCGTTTGGTACTTGACTTTCAATATTGTTTGTGTTTTTAGGGTTGTTGGTTTCTAAGTTTCATATGCTCAGAAATTTTCATCTTTCTCTTTTAGTAGTATCTGCCTTTTTTAATCCTTTGATTTGGGGGTCAGTAAACATTTTGGGTAAAGGGCGAGAGAGTAAGTATTTTAGGGCTTTACAGGACATGTATTTCCGGTCTCAACGATTTGGCCCTGCTCTTGCAGCACCAAGGCACCTACAGGAGACTTGAGAACAATGGGCATCGCTGTGTTCTAATAAAACTTTATGTACAGCTGTA
Organism: Neomonachus schauinslandi; assembly: GCF_002201575.2. Lineage (NCBI taxonomy): Eukaryota > Metazoa > Chordata > Mammalia > Carnivora > Phocidae > Neomonachus > Neomonachus schauinslandi. Next base: position 140,606,193 of record NC_058411.1, read on the forward strand.
TCCGTTCAAGCTAGGCTTGCTGTGGACGCCAGCCACGGAAATTGGGGAGTGGTGACAAGAGGTACCCCAAGGCCCAGAGGCGACCGTGGCAGCGAGCAGCCGTGATGGGAAGGGGCCAGAGGTCGAGAGGCGTCTGTCACCTGTTACTGACTGAAGCAGGTGCGGCTGGTGACCCACGGGCGAGTCTGTTATGTCATCACTTCCTTAGTGAGCATCCCAGGGGAGAAGAGGTTCCGCCAGAGCAAGCTGACGCAGAAGCAAGTGAGAGCGTGGAGGGTGAAGGCCACGCCTGGGATGCTGTGAAGCAGGGCTGCATGGGTGGTGTGCATCTGAGGGACCTCAAACCTCAAAGTGGTAGCAAGGACCCTTCCAAAAATACCTCATGCAAGCGTGGCTGGTCATACTGGACCTCCCCTGTCGTGGGTGCTGTTAGCCGAGGCTTCTTACTATGTGTCAGCAAGCAAATCCTCCCGAGGGGACCTGGCTGGAGTCTGGAGGGGCTCACCCACCCACTCAGGAGCCACAACTGTGGCTTTTCTGGAGGCTGCAGGGATGCCCTCTTCTCAAATCCTGCCTGGGTGTTCTAACCCCCTTTGGTGCCCAGGTGGTCAGCTAGACATCGACCGCAGACCTGGGGCCACATCCTTCACCTCCTGGAGCCTTCCTCCCCAAGCACCTGCTCACTGCTCTGTGTCCTCGCCAGGACTTCCTCTCTCCGCTAGTTGCCGCGAGCACCTTTATGTTTCAAAGCCTTTTTTTGTAATTACAGTCCATCTTACCGAGTGACATTGTCCTTTGGGAAGAAGGCTTGCTTTTCAGTACTTAGAATGCACATGAGACATTCATAACAAAACAGCACACTCTGGTTTTGAAGCTTTCCTTTTTCCATTTTTTTAAAAGTAAATATATATATATATATGTATTTTAATTCTGACAAAAAAACTAGACTTGTTATAAATTCAAGAGATTAACTGTGATCTGTATGGTATTTAAATAAGCAATATCTAAACATCTAAAAGAAGTATATAAATATATATCCAAAATATACAGAAAAAGAAATGAGAATGGAATCAAAAGGCTTATAAAAAGTGAGATAAACTCAAAAGAATGTACTAATGGAGGGGAAAAATATAAGGCATACAGAAATTAAAAAAAAAAACAACAACCCAGACTTTATTTACAAAAATAGGCAGTAGGCTGAATTTGACCCTCAGGTTGTAGTTGGCGGCCCCCTGCCTGAAAGGGAAAAAATTATTCCTGTGTGTTTTCTGCCAGCACTTTTATGGTTTTGTTTTCCTCCTTTAAAATCTGTTCATTTGAGATCATCTTCTTTTTTAAAAGATTTTATTTATTTATTTGACAGACAGAGACACAGCGAGAGAGGGAACACAAACAGGGGGAGTGGGAGAGGGAGAAGCAGGCTTCCCGCCGAGCAGGGAGCCCGATGCGGGGCTTGATCCCAGGACCCTGGGATCATGACCTGAGCTGAAGGCAGACGCTTAATGACTGAGCTACCCAGGCGCCCCCATTTGAATTTATCCTGACGTAACTTATGAAATAGGGATTTTACTTATTCTCTCCAAACGGGGAGAGCACCATGGGAGGGGTAGAGGGTGGGGAGGGTTTTCCAGGTGGAGGAAACACGAAGTTCATGGTGTGACACTAAAGGAAAGTCCTGGTATCCTTGAGAAACTATTAATATGTCATTCAGGCCTGAATCCTCTTCCACCCTGGACAGGGCGGAGGATGAGACAGACAGCATTCTGGAGGTAACCACGGAGGCCCTCATTGTTGTGCTGCACACATCATGTTAAGTGGAGTCACTCGCGCAAGTCCAGGCAGAGGATTGACATGGTTCGATCTGTATTTTAATAAAATAATTCTGGCGGCAGGTGGAAGCTGGACTCCCTGTGAGATGAGTCTGGAGGCAAGGAGTCCAAAGGGGAAGCTTTTTAAAAAAATACTCAAAGGTGTTCGAAATCGTGAGGCCCTAGTCTAGGGGGCATGGTGGGAGAGGTAGAGGAAGGAACAGACCAGAGAGATCTCTAGTGGATAGAACTGCAGAGTTTGATAATGCTTGGGATGAAGACCACAAGAGCCAAGAAAGAGGATGATGCCAGCACTCCAACTTGAGCGGCAGAGTGGATATGTTTGCTGTTCCCTTGGGTGACGGGTTCACGAAGAGGGGTCCTGTACCAAAGATCAGGGCTCAGCTCCTTGGATTTTTCCTTCTCTTGGGAAATTTGCCCCCGTAAGTATTAAATATCTCGGTACCTTTCTGATACCTTCAAACAGATGTTGATTATATTTTGTTTCTGGTTGAAGGTTGGATCTGAAATATGGCAGTCCATTTTTGGCTGGTGGCAAAATCCCCTTATTGGTGGTAAACTAAGGTAGGTCCACCCAAAGAGAGTGTGTAGAATATATCAGGAGGCCAAGAATTGCATCGTGGGGAGCATCCAAAGTCAAGGCATTTAGCCAGTGGAGAAATTTAAGGGAATCTGAATGAGACGAAATGAAAAGAGTAGGTAAACGCAGAACTTAGCAAAAGCAGGGTCATGGAAGCCAGAGGAATGAGTAATTCCAAAAAGGGGGTAATGGTCAACCATGCAAACTGCTGCTGTGATACGGATTGGAATAAGAGTCCAGAATGTACTCTTTGGCAATTTGAAGACCCATCTGTGACCTTAACAGGAGTGGTCTTCATGAATTTCAGGCTGAAGCCAAAGCCTGATTGCAGTGGGTTGAGGAGGGAGCAGAAGGTGAGACTAGGTAGAGGGAAAGATTTGCCCGGACAGAAGGAGGCTACACACCCACACCATGTCAGCAGCTGGATGACTATACAGGCACCGTGGAGAAGCAGTGTTCCAGCATATTGACTTTTTTTTTTTGTACTATCCATTAAGAGGTAGGAGTCAGCTGAGTAAGTGTGAGAGCTCTCATCAAAGTGTCCCCATCAAAGAAAGGAGGGGAAGGAATTAATCAAAGACAGGAAAAAGGTAGAGGAATCGCTGCGAGGGCTACCTGAGATTGGAAACCAGGAATTCGTAGAGATTCGTTCATGAAGGAGCTGGCCTTAAGCAGTGGTGCACCAGTGAGGGATGCATTCCACTACAAATCATGGAAAGTTCAACTTACAAATGCAGGACAGTCTGTAGGAGGCAGTCAAGGTTGGGGAAGCTGTTCTGCTATGTCTTTAAGGACCCAGGCTCCCCTCTCTCTCTCATTGATCATCCTTAGAAGATGGCTTTCCTCTCTGCAGTCCCAAAGTCACTGTTAAACATTTGCACCCATCCACACCCAGACGATAAAGATGGTGGCACAGAAGACATTCCTTGAATGCTCTACCCTTTATTCAGGAAGGGAAGTCCTCCCCGGGGAGTTCCGCCTCTTCACCCAGAACTGTGGCATGCACGAGCTGGCTTCTAAGGAGCTGGGGAAGCAAGTATACAGTGTTCCACCCTCTCTGGTATTACTAACATCGATACAGTGCTTTACCAGTCCCAGAGTTCTCTTCAGGCACAGAGTATCACTTAATTCCACCAACCCCCTTCCATTGTAGTTTTGCTCTTGTCAAGCCCATTTGAGAGATGAGGAGACTAAGGACCAGAGATGTTAAGGAACATCTCTCATAACCAATTATGAAAGGCAATATAGGAAAGTGGCTAAGAAATTGGGCTCTGGGGCCAGGGTTGAAATCCGGGGTTTGTTGCTTATGACTGTGTAAGCAGAGCAAGTTCTTTTTTTTTTTTTTTTTAACTTCTGTGTGTATTTTGGTTTTCTCATTGACGCTGGAAACAGCAATAGTACTGCCTTTGTAGAGGTGTTGTCAGGATTAATAAGACATATGGCTCCTTTGGGTACCGAAGGATGTCGCACCTTTTACATACATTCAGTGTCAATGTGGATATTTGTAAACAGAAGTCTAAGTCAACAGTCTGTCAATCTGGGTCTTGTTTTTAAGAGAGCTGCTGATGGGTGTGGAGGAAAACCTTGTCAGAGGTGTCAAGGAAGAGTAAATTAGGGGAGAAACTAATGGTGGAGGGAAGATGCAGCTCCGGGGAAGACCGTGAAGAGCCAGGCTGGACTGTGAAGAGTTAATTCAAGTCGGCTTTTGGACGAGAAGACCAGAAAGGGGAACATAATCACCACCTTGGGTGTTGGGGATGCGCCTAGAGTTAGCATTGGCTTTAAAAAGCCTGGAAGTCTCATCAGAAATAAACGTCATCTTGTCAGGGTCCAACAGAGATTAGAAATGGAGATACTTCTAATTGAACCAGGGGAGAAGCCGAGTGAAATTGGGTCAAGAAACCAGTCTTTCTGGGGAAGTGTGCCGAGGAGGCCCCGAAATGGGAAGGGACGGATGGGGTGGTGTGTAGGCTGGAAGGGGTCTGGTTGTATTTCACAGTTTCATGCTCCTGGTAAGGTAGATCAGATTCTCTCTGTGTGTCTCTCTCTCACACACGCATTGATTTTCACTTTTGGGATTATAGATCCTTTTGAGAATCTATTGAAAGTTTTGCATTTTCCCTCCATTTTCTTGCAAATGCATAGTACCCATAAGGCCCAAATTTGCCATTCTGATTTTTTTGAGGGCGTCTCAGACCCCTGTGCCAGTTCAGGACATTCCAGGTCACAAACCCCTAAAAATCTAATCTTTTTGATTAATTTCCACAAAGAAAGGGCAACGGCAGTGTCCGGCAGGTGAGGTGGCTTGGTGAGAGCGGGGCTGCTGGCCCATCACCAGGCACCGTACATATGTGCTTGGGCTCCGGCAAATGTTAGCAGATCCCTGCCTGCGTGAAAACACGCTGCTTCTCGTCCTGGATTTTCAGTACAGCCCCTTCATGTCTGTTACTGCTCCGAAACTGGCCCGCCACAGCCATTCTTGGCTGGGATTTTCCGTGGGCCATATGGAAGCACTTCCCTATAATCATGCTTTGTGTGAAAGAAATGTGGGAAACCAAGCCATGTCTCTCTCCCCGAGTGCGCATCACCGGGCCTGCAGAGTCCACGAAGCTCCTACGTCCTCACCTTGGCAAGCAATCATTCCTGCCTTCCTTGGGGCTCATGCTGAGGCAGGCCACGGCCGTGGGACGCCATTGGCACAGCCTTGCTCTGGACAAAGTGCTCAGGGTTGCTCCTGGGATATCATTTCCACCAGGCAGCCAGGCAGGTTCAAGGTCCTAGTGCCGGGAGCCAAACATTTGCTATGAGAAAAATCTGAAATTAATCCAGATAGAACACACAAATTTCCTGTTCTGCAGGAGAGGGGGAGAGACTGAACCAACAATGGCATAAATAGCTTTGGGTGTTGGAACAGGGAAGTAGGGGCCACTCGATTTTTAAAGAGAGAAAACTCTAAACACAGCAACAAAGAAGCAAGCACATCTACGTGGAGTCTTGATCTGGCACTTAGGGACTCTATTGTGTTTCCAGGTTTGTCCATTATATACATATTTTTAAGTAGATGCCACACCCAGTGTGGAGCCCAATGTGTGGCTTGAACTTACGACCCTGAGATCAAGACCTGAGCTGAGATCAAGAGTTGGACACTTAACCAACTGAGCCAGCCAGGTGCCCCCACTATTTTGGTCTTATCCACATAAGGGTGCACATGCATAAGGCAAATAAACAAGCTCAGCTGGTCTGCTCTGGGCTCTTTTTGTGTTTTTACCTGGTAGCAACTAAGCCTGTTCATACAGGGATGCCCAAGGCTGACCCGGAACCCCAGCATTTCACTGGACTTTGACATTTTAAGATGACCACACCCTCTTACCAAACATCCCTCGCTCAGTACTCCTGACAGAAATAGAATCCTGGGCCTGGAGGGTTATTATTATGACATTTTCTCTTCATACACAGGCCATTTTCCCTTTGACTGTCACTTCCAAAAATAGCCCGTACCCTGAACTCATTCCGTAACAGGGAAGACTGCATCAGCTGTAATGTGGTACATAGGCTGTCTGCTCACATCATCTCTCTCTGCCTCCCCATTCATCCTTCGAGGGCAGATCTCTGACCAATTATATTCCTGTACCAGAAGTCTGTGTGGCCAAGGAATATTCAAGTCCAACACCCTGTTAATTTTAATGAGATATTTCCCCCTGTTTAATTCAATGAGAGAGAGCACAACATAGAGGAAGGATCCTAATGCTGAATATCTAGGGCCCTGTGTTCCTTCTCTTCCTAGCTCGCTCACACTTGAGCAAAATGACGTGCTGGCTTCATTAAGAAGGAGTGCCGTGGAGTCTGTTTTTCACAGAGTAGCCAGACTGACCATTAACTCCCCAGCTTAAAACCTCTTCATGAATTGCCTTTATACTTATGCTAAAATCCATACCCTTTCCATGACCTTCAAAGTCTTGCATGGCTGGCTCTAGTTATGTCATGTGCACCATTTTGTGCTCATGCACTAGGCTCCAGTCTTACTATCTGGAAGATTCTAGAGTGCCAAGTGCCCTTCTCCTTCCCCCCCACCATGCGCTTTTGCACTGACCAATCCCTAGACCTGGCATACTCTGCCCTCAACTCTTAAACACAGTTGTGTCTTTCTCCACCTTGAGCTCAAGAGTCACCTCCTCAAGGAGGCTTTCTTCACCCAATCTACTAATCTGGAGTTGACTCTTCTCTTTTCTGTTTAATTCCTGCTTGGCCTTTATAGAGCATGTCACAGGAGCTCAGTAGATGCTGAACGAATGAATACAGGCCTTTGCTAGAGATGATTCTGCTTCCTATTATGGTTTCACTGGGACTAAATCATGTTGTGCAACAGAATTGCACTGGAAGCCAGAGACTGGGGTAATAACCTCAGCTTGGCCACTAACTATCTGTGATCTTAGACAGGATCACAGGGGCCTTGGCTTTTTCATCTGTATACTAAAAGTGTTAGCATGGATGATTTCCAAAACCTCTTCTAGCTCTGAAAGCTTATTAAGTATATCTGTAATTTATTTCTTGTTTTTAAAAACACAGATCTTGGGATTGAATGGAGGTCAGAGAAATAAGACCAGGATCTTATATGAAGACCTTTTCTAATGCTTTAATGAAAATGCTCAACAGAGGTGGCTTACCTTTATTCTTAAAGGGCCTGGGAAATTTTTTATATGCAAGAAAAGTGAGTTGGTGTGAAGTCTCCTCTTATCTCCCATGAACCACTGCTTGGGTACCTTCTACATGCTACCATCACTACCTGCATGGGAGGGGTTTTGTTTGTGTGCTGACCCCCTCATGAGCATGTGAGCTCATCAAGGGCCTTTCACACCTGGCCCAGTACCTGACACCTGGTATGTTCTCTGTAAAGGTGTATTGGCTTGATTGGAACAGGACTGAAGAACCCACTTAGACCAGATGCCCACTTAGACCAGATGCCCATGTGAATTAAAAGCAGAAGCAGTCTATTGGCAGCCAAGCCCTGTCCCACCTGGAGTCACCCAGGAGACCTGACATCTACTAACCAGATGAGAGCTCGGGGATTCTTAACAATAATAATTATCAGGATGGTAATAACAGTGGCATCCCTAGGTTCTGTGCATATGTACCAGGCACTGCGCTGAGTACTTTTATGTATGATGTGATTTACTCTTCACCATAACCCTACAGAGTAGGTCCTATTACAGCCTCCCCTTTGACAAACAGGACAGTGACAAAGGGGCTCCCTGAAATGAAATGCATCATTCAAAGCCTTACAGCAAGTAAGGACTCTGACTTCAGAGTCCGTGTGCTACACCACCCTCCTGAGCTGTCTTCCAAGATGAGCAAGAGGTGAAGTGTCCATAGAGGCCTAGAGAGATGGGGTCAGAACAAAGGAAGCAAAAAATGGAACCAGAAGTGGTGCAAAGGCTACCTCAACCCACCTGCCCATGGTTCCCCCCCTCAGAGCCTGGCCCCGTGGTCCCAAATCCAGCATGCACATCAGGACCACCTGGAGGGCTTGTTCCCTGTTCTAGTCCTCAAGCCCTACCCTAGAATTTTGGGGGGTAAATCTGTCACCAAATTTTCCAGGTGACTCTGATATGTGCCTTTGGTGAATACCTCTGCTTCTCAGCCTCTGATGGCCCTGTAGTGGAGGAAAGATCATTTTTCCCTCTACCTTTCTAGGTTCTTGGCTAACAGCCCCCAGTAAGAAAAAGATTAACAGGAGAAAATAAATTGAATGATGTACGTATGTATGGGAGCCCCCCAGAGATGAGACTTAAAGAAGTGGCCAAACCAGGAAGCTATTATACCTTTTAAACAAAGGAATGATAAATTTGTGAAGAATTGACAAGACAAGGGGTTTGGGCTGTGGGTGGTAAATGGTGAAGTAGTAACAAGGTTTGTTCATGAAGCCTTCTCGGCTCTAAATTCCTTGTGTCCGGTGATGAAGATGCCTTCTATGCTCCCTGGTATGGGGATTTATCTTCTGCTTTCAAGTGGACAAAGGAGGGACAGAGAGTCCTTGTTGCACCTGCTATTTCTCAAGTACTTTTAATTCAAAATAATCAATATGCCAAAGTGGCGTATCTGGGGTGACATATTCTGAACCCCTACTTCCCACTATAGAGTCAGAAGGCCAATGGACATTTAATCCTCACCGGGCTCTTGATTTCAGAGATGCAGTATAAAGGGCAGAGAAGCAAGTTACACTACAATGCTGGGGAACATCTGGACAGAAAGTTCTCGCTTGCTGTTTGTGTGTAACAAAGCTCCCCTATTGCATGCTGTTCAAAGCCAGTCCTGGAAACGAGCATGGAAGTGTACATTCTTAGGCACCCTGCCTATTACCATGCTCTTTTGAGGTAAAGGCATTTTAGGCCAGTAAAGAAACAGAGCTCCAGGTTGGGAACAGATGCTTCTGAATAGACCCAAGAGCCGATGGCCAGGGATGCTCAGATGCGGATTCAGCAATAATTGATTTCCATGATATAGTGTGGAATTAGCTCGGGGCAGGACCGTGAGATGTCATAGCAGGGCAGGTGATGGAAATCAGTTTTCAGCTTGCAGCTGGTTGCTCTCACTAAATCAAATCCCTGGCATGTCCTTTCTCTACTTTTAAGAAGTGGTTGTCAGTTTCTGAGTTTGACTTTCCCTGTCTTTGCTCATTGGCGTGTGTCATTTGTCCCATCTCTGGCTACAAAAGGCAGCGTGGACAGTCCTCCGGCTATGGGACGGGTGTCTCCATACACTGACTTTGCCTTCCTTCACCTCCCACAATCCCCTCCTCCATGTACAGAGCGACAGCTGAACTTGATCAAAACTGAGTACCCAACTTTGAAAAGTCGTCAGCCCCCACTCTGCACAGTGTCCCACAGACCACCACCTCCTAGTGTAAATGACACGGAGCAGTGATGGGCACATGAGCGCATTCACAAACACTGTTGTTTCTCAGCTTACAAAATGCTTTCACAGCCACTGTCTCGTTTTAAAGGAAAATCAGTGTTCTTTCCAATGTTTCCATAAGGTTGTTATTATTGTTCACATTAGTATTTATTGAGATACCTTTCTTCCTTTTTAAAAACACTCCTTTGTTCCTTGGGAATGGAGAGTGGGGGGCAGGGAGTGTGTGTGTGTGTGTGTGTGTGTGTGTGTTTTCACCTAAAGAACAGAAAGGAAAAATAAATGCAGGGTCAAGAAAGTAATGTGGAAAATGCTTGACGGAAAGTTTTATTCAGCAAAAAAACCCAACCGACCAAATTTTAAAAATTGAAAAACAAAAACCAGTAATGGGAGAATGGGAATGAGCCTGTCAAAGGGAGAGTAAAGCTTCTCTTTTCTTGTAATACCATGGAATGGATATATTTATGTTGGTGTAGTTCTAGTTGGACATTATAGTGAAAATAAACAATCTGATATAAATTACAGTCCTTCTGGGCTGAAACTGATGTTTATTGATTAGTTAATATTGTGTGGACAGTTTACTTCCTGTACATCTTGCTACTTAGCAAAACTATGATCTGCAGCAGGAAATGAGACATAGAAAAAATATGATGGAACAGCTGGATTTGAGCATTTATGTGTGGGAGGGAAGTCCGTGGAAGCAAACTTAATGGATCCTTATGTCAGCCCCATGATTGCAAAATCAAACAAGTGAAACCCATAAAATGGAAGTCTGTAATGAACGTTCTTCTGATGAGTGAGTTTGGGTTTACACAATTATGATCTCACAGTAGAAGTTAAGGTTAAGAGTGTAGCTTTTGGTTCTAGCCTCAACTCTACTGCCTTAGAACTCTGTGATCTTGGGAAAGTCATTTAAACGTGAAAAAAAAAATCCAGTTTTCTTACTTGTAGGAAAGGGTTTTTTATTAGAATAAAGGAGGTGTAATTTATCTGAAGTTACCTGGCATCATTCTTGGGGGCATAGCAGGTGCTCAGTGAGGTTTGAATAACTTACACTAACCCAGCCCTACTGGTGGTTAAGTTCCCGTCTAAGCCCTGTGCATATATTACCTCATTTGAACCCTCTCAAGACCCCCTCGAAATAAGTATACCTATTATCTTCATTTTATAGATGTAACTGAGGCTCAGAGAAGGTAAGAAACTTGCCCAAGGTCACACAGCAATTGTAAGGGGCACTGCTGGTATTCCAAGCCAGGTTGTCTGGCTCCAGCATCTATGATCTTAATCACCCATCCATATTGCCTTTTCAGGTATTTTGTAGAGTAACAGTAATGCAGATGACATTTAACGTGACAAGAAGAAGTCCCTGGAAAATGGCCCAGTGAGTAGCAGTATCAAAGATCTCTTACCCCAAATTTCAACTAAAAAGTTTTGGAATAGTTCAAACACTGAAAGTGTTCAGCTGGAACCAATACCCACCACCACCACCACCAAATCTGTTTTCAAGGACCTGTTGCCATCAACATTGTAGGATGGGACAGAGAAGGAGCCTTTCCTCCAGTTGCTTTGTTCTCAGCCACTGGAGTCTACACCATTAGAAAGTATATCTTAAAGCAGCCTCAGAGTCAGATCTGATTGGTGGCCTCTTTTGCAAACTTGCGGTAGGAGACTAAGTGGTCTATACTTAGCCTGTCCTGAAGCCCAAGTAGCACACTGCTTTAATGATATTGACAACTGGTTCCTCTCTCCATCAGGGTCTCTAGCTCTGGGTAGCTCCAGACTGAAGGGGAATTGACCAGGAGGCTATTTGGGATTTAAAAGTGGCCCATTGTAATAGACAAGACAGACAAAGCATGATAACAGTATTTATATCAGAGCTAGTAGAATTTCAGGCAAAAAGAAAAAAACACCAAAAACAAAGATGAGTATTTTACATCCATCGATGATGAAAAAATCAGCCTTAAAAATTTGCATGCAAATACCATTACATCAAAATATATAAAGAAAAAAGTATAAGAAGAAATGGCAAGAAGTAAAACTGCTGTGAGAAACTTTGATACATTTAAGTCAGTAAAAATTACATGTAGGGTCTGCACAGTATAATTATTGTTACATTAACAGGTATTACTGAACATTGTATTTTGAGGGAATATACTGTCTTTTTAAGCAGCTATGGACCATTTATAAAAACTGATTCTATGCTAGACTCCAAAGAAGACTGAAAAAAATCTCAGTAAAACAGACACCACCAGAAGAGATCTCGCCCTGAAGCTGCTCGCAGCCATTCCTTGCTCCCTCCTGTTGCAGAGGCACGAGTGTGTGTCTTCCTTTCCAAGGCTAGTTAATCTCCCCATCTGTGTCCTGGACTCCAGCCCCTCTGCTTCCTCAGAGATCCCACTCCACCCATCATCCCCTCTTCTCCATCTCTCCCTCTCTTCCTTTCCCATCAGGGTTAGAAGAGATCCCAGATTTCTTCCATCTTAAATACAAGTATAATTTTTTTTTATCTAAGTGTAATTAACATACAGTGTTACAATAGCTACAGGTGTACGATATAGTGATTCAACAATTCTATACATTTCTCAGTGCTCATCACAATAAGTGTACTCTCCATCCCCTTCACCTCTTTCACCCCCGCCCCCACCCACCTCCCCTCTGATGACCACCAGTGTGTTCTCTGTATTTTAGAGTCTGAGTTGGTTGGTTGTTTGTCTTGGTCTCTTTTTTTCTTTGTTTGTTCATTTGTTTCTTAAATTCCACATATGAGTGAGATCATATAGTATTTGTCTTTCTCTGACTTATTTCGCTTAGCATAATACTCTCTAACTCCATCCATGTTGTTGCGAATGGCAAGATTTCATTCTTTTTCATGGTGGAAATATATTCCAGTGCGTGTGTGTATGTGTATGACACACATACGCATATATATATATATATATCACATCTTCTTTATCCTTCCATCAGCCAGTGGACACTTAGGTTGCTTCCATATCTTGGCTATTCTAAATAAAGCTGCAATAAACCTAGGAGTGTATATATCTTTTCGAATTAGTATTTTCATTTTCTTTGGGTAAATACCCAGTAGTGGAATTAGTGGATTATATGGTAGTTCTACTGTTAATTTTTTAAGGGATCTCCATACTGTTTTCCACAGTGGCTGCACCAGTTTGCATTCCCACCCACAGTGCACGAGGATTCCCATTTCTCCATGTCCTCACTAACCCTTGTTATTTCCTGTTTTTGATTTTAGCCATTCTGACAGGTGTGAGGTGATAGCTCACTGTGGTTTTAATTTGCACTTCCCTGATGATGAGTGATATCAAGCAAGTATAATTTTAAGACTTGTGTGTGAATTATATATTAAAATATATGTATTTTAAATTCTCCACATCTTTAGCTGCCACCCTAATCTTCCCCCTATCTTTACTGACAGAGTTTGGACAAACTGTATGTATTTCCTGTCTCTTTACTCCTTCAGCATTATTTTTTTTTTTTTCAAACCATAGCCTTCTGTGCCTACTACTTAATTAAAATGCTTTTACAAAACCCAGTAACAGTTTTTACTGCTGTAGAGACTTTAGTACTGCTGGTCCCTCCCATCTCAAAATCCTCTCTCTTGCTAGAGTTCTCACTGCATTTCTGGTCAGAGGCAGAGCTCTGCCATTTCCTGCAGGGCAGTGAGGAAATGCTGACAAGTTTGTTGACTGTGGAGCCGTCCTCCCTTACTGTCATTATGACCCGGAGTTTTCCCTCCCTATGCCTGCCCAGAATCAGTGCTATGCAAAGCAAGACTCACAAGCACGCAGAATCAGCACCTCCAGGGAGGCTGCTAGATCGGCAGGTTCTTGGGGGCCACCCTAAACTTCTGGGTCAGGATTTCTGTGGGTGGGGCAGGAATCTGTGTTTTAACAAGTTCTCCAGGTGCTTGTGGGAGGTACTGCCCTATAAAAGTATCAGGGAGACTTGACATATCAAACTGTATGGGAGAGTTACAGAAATGGGAGGGGATTGCAGTTTAGGAGGAGAAGACACTTAACACTGTGTCGTATAGATTTCTTTTCCCATAATTCTAAGGACATTAAATCCTTTACAGTGGTCCCTTATAGGTTGCCCCTCATTCCAAGCCTTGCCCAGCTGCCCTACAATGTGCATTTCTCTCCAAGGTTAATACTATGGACAGCTGGGAATTCGTTCCCTTTTACACAGAAGAACATTTGTTCCCAGATTTGAACATTCTGTCTAAAATCAAATGCCAGGGGTTCTGGTCTGAGAGGTTTCACCTGAGTGTGTAACTGTCAATGGGTGATGGTTGAAACACACACAGACACACACACACACAGCAAATATCTGTAATATAAACAACTATTAATAATTATACCTCTAAAGAATGGAATTGGTTTGAAGTTTGTGAGGTCATAGGGGTAACTTTTACCTTCTACTTTCCATCCTTCTGTGCCTTTTTGTATTAAAAAAAAATCCTTAATTTTACCATTATAAATTATTAATATATATTATACATACTCAACCATTTCCTCCACCCCAAGAAGAAAACACACTAATAGGATAACATACTGGCATTGTGATTCATTCATGACTTGCTTATTTTCTTTGCCTGGATATTCTAAATTTTCTGCAGTAAACACGTAGCCTGTCATATACATAATACAAATTTGTTTTGAAAATGCATGTGCATCGGAATGCTTTCCTGAGCTGATGAAAACCTATTTGGGCACATCACTTGGGTTTAGCACTCTTCCAAAATCTTTACAAGCTTAGGCTGTAGTGTCTGTGCATAATATAGCACAGACCTTCCACACATTTATGCATTTGAGGGCTGTACAGAATTGATAATTACATATAATTTTTGACACAGCTTAATTTTATCACTGAGCTTTTTGGCCTCTTCATTCTCAAAAGTCTACTTTATCTTCTAAAAATGTTGACCTAGAAAAACATGCCATGATTTATTTAACCAGACCCATATTAAAGAACATTTAGGGTTTTTTCTTAGTTTTGCTATGCTTGTTCACATTTATACAAGTTTATCTTTGATTATGTTTTTATTTTTCAAAGATACTGCTAATTTTTCCTCCAGTAACATTTACTGCTATCTTCACAAATTAAAATTTATGAGAGCATTTCATTTTTACTAATAGAATAAATGAACTATATCTTGTTTTCAACCTGCATTTCTGTGATTACCAGTGAGTTGGGCATCTTTTCATAAGCTTCTTGTCATTTTAATTCTTTTTCCTTTGGACTATTTTTCAAGCATTTGGCCAATTTTCTTGTTAATTTATGTTTCTTTTTTTTTCTTATTCACTTGTAAACACTGTATATTAAGGAAACTGTCTATAATTGTAATTTTTTCTGTCTTCAACAATTTTATGTTTAAGTTTTATGTCAAATGAATTAATCTTTTCCTTTTCATTTTCTCAAGGCATTTTTATGTCTAGAAAGACATTTAAAGTTTTCTTTTTGTAGGTCATGCTCATTCTTAAAAAGTTTATTCCAAGGTATTCCATCTTTTTTTCTTGCCATTGCAAATGGGATATTTTCTTCCATTATGTTTTCTGATTATTATCGGTATTTCTGAAAGCTACTAACTTTTGAACATAGGCACACCTAGGAGATATTGGAGGTTCAGCTCCAGATCACTGCAATAAAGTGAATATCACAATAAAGTGAGTCAAATGACTTTTCAGTTTCTCGGTGCATTTCAAAGTTATGTTTACACTATACTGTAGTTTATGAAGTATGCAATAGCATTATATCTAAAAAATGTATATACCTTAATATAAAAAATATTTTATTGCTAAAAAATGCTAACTGTTATTTGAGCCTTTAGTGAGTCATAATCATTGATCATAGATTACCATAACAAATATAATAATGAGAAAGTTTAAAATATTGTGAGAATTACCAAAATGTGACAAACAGATATAAAGTGAGCAAATACTGTTGGATAAATGGTGCCAGTAGACTTGCTGGATGCAGGGTGCCACAAACCTTTAATTTGGAAAGAAGGAAGGAGGGAAGGAAGAAAAAAGAAAAAAAAAAGCAATATCCGCAAAGGGCAATAAAATGAGGTATGCATGTATTAATTTCCTCCTGATTTCTAATGCTTAGACTATTTTTTTTTTCTTGCCCAGTTACTTTGGCTCATCTCCCTAAAGATCCTAAATCAAATGATGGTAATTAACATTCCATAATTTCCCTATTTAAGTAGCAGTATTTCTAATATTTAAGCATAAAGTATATTAATCATATTACTGGCATTCTTTTTTAAGTAGGCTCCACACTGGGCATGGAGCCCAACGCAGGGTTTGAACTCACAACCCCAAGGTTGACACCTGAGCTGAGATCAAGAGTCAGATGCTTTACTGACTGAGCCACCCAGGTGTCCCTTTACTGGCATTTTAAAATCATGTTACAAACATTTGTTTTATTTTATTTACAGAGAGTTTTTTTTTTTTTTTAATCAGGAATAGCTAGTGAATTATACCAAGAGAATTTTTAGAATCTATTCTCTTAGCCACTTTTAAATGTACCATACAGCAGTGTTAACAATAGTCATCACCAGAATTTTATTAGAGAGTTCTGAACAAGGTTTTGGAAGCAAATTTTCAGATAATTATAATGTGCTACTTTGGTATTTATTATTAATTTTTTTTAATTTAGTGTAGTTGACATACAATGTTATATTAGTTTTAGGTGTACAGCATAGTGATTTGGTAAGTTTTTATTACTTTTAAATAGAAGTATTCCTTGACAGAGAAGTCAGATGCAAATAAAAAGTCATAAAGTTGTCTGTACTCTGTGTCATTCATCAATATAATATTTTTTACTCTTCTACCTTAAATAATACCAGTGAAGTGCATAATTTTGGTTATTGTCCTTAACGTTTTGGCCAGCCTCAGCTTATTAAGAATTGTAGTCACTCTGACTCTACTTGGAGATCCTTGTCACCCTCTAATATTATAAATACTGTCTTAAAATCTGAAGCCATTGGACAATTAACTGAGCAATTTTTAAAAATAACATTGTAGAATAAAATCAATACATTTTTATTATATAAAATTTGGAAAATGCAGAAAATTCATAAGGAACAACACAAAAATCATTCATATTCCTAAACCTCAGAGAAGCATTAGTGACATGATGGTGTATGTGTCTATGGATATACATGCTATATCAACGATCCTTAATCGTTTTTGTCACCTCACACTATATTGTGGACCTACTTCTATGTTGGTATATGTAGACTGCCTCTGTCTTTCTGATGGATATGTCAACATATATTTAACAAACCCTCCATTCATAAATGTTTATGTGGTTTCCAATGTCCATTATTATTTCAAAAATGCTGCAGTGAACACTGTAAAGAGTTGTGATTTTATGTATGTAAAGTATGTTAAACATCTATCTGCACAATTACAAGATTTTTTTTCTGTAGGAAAAGTTCTGGGAAAGGCAGTTGCAGAATCAATTGGGATGCATAATAAAATTTTTGGTTGATATTGCCAAATTGCCTTTCACAAACATGTTGCCAATTACACTCCCACTCATAGTTTTAACAACTGTTTTCTCCATTTTTTCCAATGTGGGATATTGTCATTCTTTATAATTTGCTAAAAGGATAGATTAAAACTTTTAAGTGTATTTTTATTATATTAATTTTCCATGACTCTGAGCATTTTCTTATGTTTATGAGTTATTTTTTATTTTCTATGAAATACCTTCTCATATATCCTTCAATAATTGAAAGGATATTATTATTATTATCTTATTATTAATAGGCATTTTCTCCCATTTTTCCTTTCCCTCTGATAGTTTTGCTTTATGTATCTTAGTACCATTTACCTAAAGCATATATGAAGGTCATGATAGCTGAATTATTCTCTAGATTATTATGAAGTGATCTTCCTTTATTTAATGTATTTTTGCCTTGAGTTAAACTTTGCGTGGCAATCATACGTGATTCCTGTTTTATTTTTGTATATATTTGCCTAGAGTGTAAGTTTAAATCTTAGACCTTTATTCTTTAAATTAAGACTCTTTAAAAACATAATCACAAAGCCATTATTACATCTAAAAATTAACAATAATCCCTTAATATCATCAAATATCCAGTCTGTGTTCATTTTTCTGAGATCATCTCATAAATATTATCTTATAGTTTACTTGTTCAGATTAAATATGGTTTCCTTTAGTTCTTTGAGCATATTTAATATAGTTTATTTAAAGCTTTTGTCTAAAATTCCAACTCTGGACTTACTCAGAGACAGTTTCTGTTGGTTGCTTTTATTTTTCCTGTGTATGGGCCATACTTTCTTGTTCTTTTGTAGGTCTTTAACTTTTTGTTGAAAATTGGGCATTTTAAATATAATGTTGCATATCTGGAAATCAAATTCTCACCCCCCCCCACCAGAGTTTGTTATTGTTTGTTGCTCCTGTGTGTTAAGTAATTTTTTCCAATTTTGTAAAGTCTGTATTCTTTGTCACGTGTAACTACTAAAGTCTCTGCTCAGTTGGTTTAGTGGTCAGCTAATGACTTAAAATGTCTAAAGTCAGTAAGTCTTTACTAAGGGGCTCTGGGTGTGTGTTAAGGCACAGTTCAACATTCAACCAGGCAGTTGACAACTCTCTTATAGCCTTCACTTCCTGCTTGTTGCAGAGTCTCAAGGTCCGCCAGAGGTGAGAATTTAGGGCCTTCTCATGTCTTCTCTGAGTATGGACACAGTCCTGAGCATGCACACAGCCCTCCACATATGTGTGGCCTTCTAGATTCCCAGGGGTGTGTTGGCACTTTTCAAAGCCCCCTGTGGACATCTCTATTCCCCAGCTTTTCCTTTTAAGCTTTTTGGATAGCTTGTTTTCTTCAACTGTTATCTACCACCTTGGGCAGCCTCAATGTTAAACAATTGCCTCTGATTGTTTTGGACAAGTGCCCCTTGGGAGAAGGCTGTTTGTACTGGGCAAGCTCCTAGGTAGGTAAAATAAAGACAGCTTTGTGAGTGAGGTCTTCCAAGGAACCATCATTCAGGTCAAATAATGACAGTTGAGAATTGGAGCTTTGAAGGAGCTCCAACCATAATCCACCCCTGTAGCATCTTCCAGGTTGCTGATTTTCACAATGACTATGGGATGTTGGTTTTCAAGGTTACAGCGGAGGCTGAGAATGGGGGATATGGGACTAGGCAATTTAAAATGCCATAAAATTTGTTGTTCTTACCGAGTGTTTTTCTTGAATAAATTCTGCCCAGATTGCTGCAAGCCTTAGTTAATTTCCAGAATTTTGAAAATGTTGATTCTGACCATTTTTTTGTACATGTTTTCATGGAGGAGTGGTTTTCAGAGTTCCTTACTCCATCATTTTTGCTTGCTTATTCAAGTTAGTCTCTAAATAAGATCCGTATGTTGCATTTGTATGTTATGTCTCTTAATTCTTTTTTTAAATTATAAGTACATCCTCCTCTCCTTTTATCCTTAATTATGTTTCTTAATTTGTTTTTAATTTAAGTATGTCCTTTTTCTCCCTTGATATTTATTTGTTAAGGAAGCTGCTCATTTGTCTTACAGATTTTCCCATAATCTATATTTTTCTCATTACATTTCCATGATGTGATTTAGTATTTTCCTTTGTACCCTACATTTCCTATAAGTAGATTGTTAGATATGAAAGCTTGATCATAATCAGATGTGTTTGTTTGTTTTGGTAAGAATGCTTTAAAGTAGGTGTTATGTACTTCCTAATGCATCATATTAGGAGACACATAATGTATGGTTTTCTGTCTTACTGTGATGGATACTTAATGTTTAAATGATGATAATATATCAGGCCTTCATTTATCAGCTTGGGTACTTCTATAAAGAAAAACTTCACCTCATCAACTGTTTGGTTTCCCTGAAGTACAATTTGTGTAGAAAGGCATGGTAAATGCATTATTCTTTTGTCTTTATTTATCAGTTTTCAAAACAATGAGCTGGTTTGTAGCATCCTCAGAATGTGACCAGTGATTCTTTCCAGTGTTATTAAGGACTTAAGGATTTAAACATATTTCATGTGATTCACTTCTTTGCAGTTATTATTCTTATTAATGTTCAGATTGTCACATTTTTGCCCAACTGGATACTCTTTATGTTGACTCTGAAGTCCTTTCACATAACTTCAGTTCAGTTCACATGATTCATATCTTTGAGAGCTCCCTTACTTTTATTATTCCATAACAAAATTCTAGGATTAGCTGGTTCCTTTTCTGACCCAGACCTGGATTGAACCGTTTCTTTAAAGGAGCCCTGGTCCTTTTTAGTGGGAAATGGCATTTGGAGGCACCACATGGATGCAAGGATGTTCATTCTTATTGAGTTGGTTAATATTTTTTGGATTTTCAGGCGATAGACTAGGAATAAATATTAGAGTGTATATATATGTATGTGATATAGTATATTAATATATTAACATTTATGTAAGTATGATATATGTTAGTTATAAAATACAGTTAAAATATACAATTAAATATTAATTAGAATGCACGAAAGCAGTTTATTTAATATCAGAATACTTACTGAACTTTTTTTGGAGTTTGTAGTTTTTTTTCCCTAGTTTTATTGAAAAATAAATGACAAACATCACTGTATAGGTTTAAGGCATACAATATGATGGTTTGACTTACATATATTGTGAAATGAGTACCATAGTAGGTTCAGCTAACATCCATCTTCTCATATAGATACAATTAAAAGAAAAGAAAGAAGAAAAGGAATAAGGAAAAAAAATTATCCTTGTGATGAGAAAATTTCTCCTATATATTATACATCACTGTTAGCTGTAGTCATCCTGTTGTATGTTACATCCCTAGTCTTTTTGTCTTCTAACTGGAAATTTGTACCTTTTAATCACTTGCTTCCAATATCTCCTTCCCCCATGCTCTGCCTCTGGTAACTACCAGTCTGATTTGTTTTTCTATGAGTTTGTTTTTGTTTTGTTTTGTGTTTATATTCATACAGTGTTTGTTTTTCTCCAGCTGACTTATTTTTCTTAGCATAATGCCTTTGAGGTCCATCCATGTTCTTGCAGATGGTAGGATTTTCTCAGTTTTTAATGGCTGAATAATATTCCATTGTATACATATATACCACAACTTATATCTTTTCATTCATTGATGGACTCGTAGGTGGTTTCCATGTCTTGGCTATTGTAAATAATGCCTATGAACATGCAGGTGCAGACATCTTTTTGTTAGTATTTTCATTCCCTTGGGTTATATTCCCTGAAGTGGAATTGCTAGATCATAGAATTGCTCCAGTTTTCGTTTTTTGGAGATACTCCATACTGTTTTCCACAGTGGGTGTTCCAATTTATAATCCCACCAACAGTGCACAAAAGTTTCCTTTTATCCAAATCCATGCCAGCATTTATTATCTCTTGTCTTTTTTATTATGGCCATTCTAACATGCATGAGGTGATTTCTCATTGTAGTTTTAATTTGCATTTCCCTAATGGCTTGTAATGTTGTGAATCTTTTCATGTACCTATTGGCTTTCGGTATATCTTCTTTGGCGATATGACTATTCAGGTCCTTTGCCCATTTTAAATTGGGGTTTTTGTTTGTTTTGCTATTGAGTTGTATGAGTTTGTTCTAAATTTTGGATATTAACCCCTTATCAGATATATGCTTTGCATATATTTTTTTCCATTCCATAGGTTGTCTTTTCACTTTGTTGATGGTTTCTTTTGCTATGCAAAAAAACGTTTTAGTTTGATGTAGTCCCATTTGTTTATCTTTTATTTTGTTGCTTGAGCTTTAGGTATTATATCAAAAAAATCATTACCAAGACCCATGTCAAGGAGCTTGTATTCCTATGTTTTCTTCTAGGAGTTACATGGTTTCAGATATTACATTTAAGTCTTTAAACTATTTCAAGTTAATTTTTGTGAGTGGTGTAAGATATGGGTCCAGTTTTATTTTTTTACATGTGAAAATCCAATTATTCCAGCATATTTATTGAAGAGACTGTTTTTTCTCCATTGAGTATTCTTGGTTCCCTTATCAAATATTAGTTGACGGTATGTGCTTGGGTTTATTTCTGGGCTCTTGATACTTTTCCATTGGTCTATTTTTTCGTTTTTGTTATGACATACTACACTTCAAAAAAAAAAAAGATTTAGTTATTTGAGAGAGAGGGAGCAAGCAAGCATGACGGGGGAGGGGCAGAGGGAAAGAGAGTCTTAAGCAAACTCCGTACTGAACACAGAACCTGATGGGAGGGGGGGGGGGGGCTGGATCTCATGACCCTGAGATCACAACCTTAGTTGAAACTGCCAGTTGGACACTCAACTGACTGTGCCACCCAGGTACCCCAACATTCCACATGTTTTAATAACTGTAGCTTTTCAAGTATAGCTTGAAAGCAAGAAGTTTGATGCCTCCTGCTTTGTTATTCCTTCTCAGGATTTCTTTGTCTATTTGGAGTCTTTTGTAGTTCCCTGTAAATTTTAAGAGTATTTTTCTACTTCTGTGAAAAATGTTACTAGAAACTTAATAGGGATTGCATCAAATCTATAGATGGCGTTCGGTAGTATTGATATTTTAACAATATTAATTCTTCCAAACCATGAACATAAGATATCATAAGATGTTTATATTTATATGTATCTTCAATTTCTTTCATCACTGTCTTGGAGTTTTCAGAGATCTTTCACCTCCTTCATTAAATTTGTCCCTAAGTATTGTTTTTGATGCTATTGTAAATGGGATCAATTTCTTTTTTTTCCCAAAAGATTTATTGTTAGTGTATAGAAATGCTGCTGATATTTGTATGTTAATCTTACGTTAACTCTTTAGGATTTTCTATACAGTTGACTCTTGAACAACAATGAGTTTGAACTGCATGGGTCTACTTATATGTGGATTTTTATTTTTGATAAATCCAGTCCAGAACTGTAAATGTATTTTCTCTTCCCTATGACTTTCTTGAAAACATTTTCTTTTCTTTAGCTTACCTTATTGTAAGAATACAGTGTATAATACATACAACATATAAAATATGTATTCATCAGCTTACTTTATTGTAAGAATACAGTGTATAATACATATAACATATAAAATATGTATTCATTATGTTATCTGTAAGGCTTCTGGTCAATAGTAGGCTATTAGCAGTTAAGTTTTGGGGGAAGTTATATGCAGATTTTTGATGGCATGAGTGGTTGATGCCCCTAACCTCCATATTGTTCAAGGGTCAACTTTATAAAAAATCATGTGATTTGCAAATAGAGACATTTTTACTTCTTCTTTTCCAATTCTGGTATCTTTTATTTCTTTTTCTTGCCTTATTGCTCTAGGTAGGACTTCCAGTACTGTGTTGAATAGAAGTGGTGAGAATGGGCATCTTTTTCTGTTCCTGATCTTAGAGGAAAACCTTTCAACCTTTCACCATTCACTATGATGCTGGCTGTGAGCTTGTTATATATTACCTTTAATATGTTGAGATACATTTGTTCTATGCCTAATTTGCTAAGAGTTTTTATCATGAGTGGATGTTGAAGTTTGTCAAATGCTTTTTCTGTTTTTATAGAGATAATCATAGGGTTCTTTTCTTTCATTCTATTAATGTGATGTATCACATTGATTGATTTGTATATGTTGAACCATTCTTGCATCCCAGGAAATAAATCCCACTTGATTATGGTGAATGATCATTTTAATGTGCTATTGAATTTGGTTTGCTAGTATTTTATTGAGAATTTTTGCGTCTATATTCATCAGGGATATTGGCCTGTAATAGATTTTTTGTTCTTGAAGTCTTACTTGACAATTTACAAATAATGGTATTTAAAATTTTTTCTTTCTAACATATATTCCTATAAGTTATTTATTTTCTAATTACATTGAATAGCATAAGGATCTCCAGAAGAGCATGGAAAAGATGGTGATGATAATCCTTGCTTTGTTACTGTGATGGAAGTAATTCTAATGTTTCACCATGAAGTCTGCTCATGGCTTCTTACTCTTTATCAAATTGGGGCTGTTTCTTTCTATCTTTGGCTTTAATAGGAATCTTATAATGTATACTGAATTATATCAGACACCTTTTTATATTCATTTAAATGATCATAATGTTTACCTTCTTTGATCTGTTAATATAACCAGTTACATTAACAAGTTTTATGTTGTCAGTAATTCATTTTTAGAATATATTCTGTTTACTCATGATGTATAATTCTTATAGAATTCTGGAATTAATTTGCTGTATTTTATTTATTATTTTTATATATCCATAGTCATAATTAAGATGTGGTTCATCTGTTAATTTTTGTGCTCTCTGTGTTTGGTTTGGGTATCTGAGTTATTTTAATTGTACATTTCTGAGAGCCTTTTAGTTTTCTTTTTATGTGCTTACCTGTTACTTAAGATTTTGCAAAACTCATCCAGTAAAACTTTTGGGCCCTGATCCTTTTTTTTTTTTTTTTTCCATTTTCTATCTTCTTTTGTAAAAAATGTTTTTAGCTTTTGAATATTGTATTTGAAAAGTAACTCATCAGTACATTGTCACTATACAAAACAAAAAATACAGAACTATGTTCTTCACTCATTCCTAGAACTTTCATTTCTTTTCCAAGAGGTAACTGCTGTCAAAGATTTGGTGAAAACTTCATGAATTTAAAGGATTAAATAATTAAAATCCCACTCTGTTATCTACTGATAGGCACTTGCACACTGCTATGCATTTTCATATTATTGTGTGTATACAATGTTATTCAATGCATTTACACACAATATGAAGTATTATATACATGTATATATTGCTATAAATAACATATGCATGAAAATGCAATATTAAACACATGTACTTTACAATGAGTTTATGCCTTATGCATTTTTTAATGTGGTAAAATATGCATAACATACAATTTACCATGTTCATCATTTTTAAGTGTATAGTTCAGCAGCATTAAATACATTCACATTGATATACAACCATTACCACAGTCTGTCTCCAGCTTTTTTCATCTTGCAAAACTGAAAGTCTGTACCCACTAAACAAACAAGAACTCTCCGTTGTCTCCTACCCCAAGCCCTGGCAACCACCACTCTACTTTCTGTCTCTATGAACTTGACTGTTCATACAAATGAAATTATACAGTATTTATCCTTTTGTGACTGACTTATTTCACTTAGCATAACATCTTTGTGGTTCATCCATGTTGTATAGCATGTGTCAGAATTTCCCCTTTTTAGGGCCTAATAATGTTCCATTGTATATATGTACCACATGATAGCGTCCCACTCATCTGTTGATGGACACTTGGGTTGTTTCTACCTTTTGACTATTGTAAATAATGCTATGAATATGGGTATACAAATATCTCTTTGAATCTCTGCTTTCAATTCTTTTGGGTATAAACCCAGATGTGGAATTGCTGAATCATATGGTAATTCTGTATATAATATTTTGAGGAATTGTTTTCCATAGTGGTTGAACTATTTTATATTCCCACCAGTGGTTCACAAGCATTCCAATTTCTTCTCATCCTGAGGATTATTTTTGTTTTGTTTTTTTGATAATGGCCATCCTAATAGATGTGAAGTGGGATTTCATTATGGTCTTATTTGCGTTTCCATGTGTTGACTGTGCTTTTTGGTATCATATCCAAGAAATCATTGCCCATATATATTGCTTTTTAACTTCCTTTTTTGTTCATCAGTATGTATGTTGGCTTTCTTTCCACATCAAGTCCTATAGCTTCTTATCATTACTTTTGCCAGACGTAGAGTATTCTTTAGTACAGAAATGTAATTGTTTGTTTCAGCTCTCCTATAATGGTGGACATTTAAATAGTATCCATTGTTTTGTTTTGTTTTTTTTGCATGTATGTATGCATGTATATATTTTGCATGTATGCATGTATTTTGCATGTATGTATGTTAGGAACAAACAGAAAATTTGGAAAGAATATTTATCCAAATGTTAGAAGTGATGATCTCTGGGTAGCAGGATTAGAAATAGTTTTACTTTATCTTCTTGCTTATTTGCATTTTTAATTTTCAATAATAAACGTATTTTTATCTAATAAAAACTTATAAACAAGTCAGCAAACATAGTAACATCCTTTGATCCAACAATTTTGCCCCAGAATTTATCCAAAAAGTTTGTTCTCTCTAAGTTAAACAAAAACAACATCTGCTTGAAGTAGTTCATATCATTGATAATATGCTAATACCATTTAGTAACAGGCTTAATGTTCAAATTGGGGACTACTGGGGTAAAATTTTATATATGAGTCTAGATTATTATGCAGCCATGAAAACTAATTTCAGAATGCATAAAAGCAGGAAAGGAAAAACCTCTCTGAAGACTAGGATTGCCCCAAGATAATGATCTAGGCCAGGGATCGTCAAACATTTTTCTGTGTAGGACTAGATAGTAAATAGATTAGGCTTTCTGAGCCCTGTTGTCTTGGTTACAACTACTCAACTCTACCTTTGGGTAGGGTAAAGCAGCCTTAAGTGAATGGGTGTGGCCAGACTTGGCCCCAGGAGCCCTAGTTTGAGCACCCCCCCCAACTTCCCATCAAAGCACGCGGTTGAGGGCTGGGGGAGGAAGGCAATTGAGATGGTAGGCCAGGGAATTCATTTTAAACTTTCCTTTAATGTTTTTTTTAAAATGCTTTTAAGTGAAATTATGAGTAGTATGAATATGCCTTATACACACAGTAGGTGCTTTCCAGAGATTTCTTGACTCTGAGGCGAAGTGTAGTTAAAGAACCCTTTGCAAATGCTTCCATTTTGATTGACTTGCTTATCTTGATAGACCTTTCCAGCATAAGTTTTACTACATTTGTCTTGCATTCTTTCCTAGGGGAAGAAAATGTAATTGCTGTCCCTCTGGGAAGTCGGAGTGTAAGAATTACAGTGAAAGGACCAGCGCATCTTTGTAAGTACAATTTAATCCTAACATGTCTTTATTTCCTGATAGTTTATTTAGCCAACAAAAAAAATCTTTCTTTGTGTTAATGGGTAGGTAGGAAAATATCTCAAGGATTTTGCCAACCACCGTGAAATCATCTGTATCACTAGGGAATGATCAATACCCTGAATTTTTCTGTTCTCATGCCCCAGTGTTTGGAAATATACCAGTTTGGGATTAATCTCCTTGTGGGAGAGGAAATCAAGTTGTATGGGAAATAAACTATTTTTATGGGGAGAATAGAATAGTATTCAAGAGTTTTCTGGAGATTTCAAAAGTTTGGGACAAAAAATTTTTTTAAACACAGAACCATATCAGTGATTACAGCTGAAAAGTATAAGCTTTGTTGCCAACACATTGCAACTTCAGGTCCAGGGGCAGCGAAAATAAACACTGGTTTCCCAGAATATGGAGTTTGAAATGATAGAAGATTGCCACTATATTGTTTCTTTGGCCAAAGTCAGATGGCATCTCCTCTTTGTTTTTTGGTCTCTTAGGACCTAACAGAACAGGAAATAGCGGAGTTTGTCTGTTTCTTTCCCAAGGTCTCCTTGTGGCCAGGGATAGGACTTTCTTGGTCTCTTTCATAGGCGAATGCGTCTTTGCCAGGACTGGTTCCCTGGCCTTGAAGAACCTTACTGAGTTCAGCCATCTCTTTCCATAAAAGTGCAAAACAGTACTTATAACTATTCTAAATCTACGCAAATCAAGGTCCAGTGGATCAAAGTGCTACACAGATTGCCCCCCTTTTTTTTTCTGAGCCACCATCCTAGATTTTTGACTTGTAAAATTTTCTCTGGGCCACAAGCAACATATTTTTGGTAGCTTTCAAGTGTGTGTGTATCTGTGTGTGTGTGTGTATTTGCACATTTTGAATTCAGTAGTAATATTCCAACCAGAAATGTTCTTTGAGAAAAGTTTATGTCAAAACATTTAAGTAAAAATGTTTAAGATCACCAATAATGTAGATTAAAATCTTGAAAAAACAAGAAATTCTGTAGTACATTATGATCTCAATCAGAGAAGCAAGAGAATATCTTTGGGGCAGTAAGGGTGAACCATTGTTTGAAAGTCTTTTATTTTATTTTTTTTTACCCTTCACTTTATTTTATCAATTATGACTAAAAGGGTGTGACCAATTTTTTTTTTTTAACTAAAATACTAAAATGTTTACAGTCCTGTGATTGTCACTGTATTCAAGGCTTTCTCTGTAAGGAAACATCAAAACATTTTCTAAGCATTTTAAAATGGCTTAAACCTTCATCCTTATAAATGTGAACTTGATTTTTGAAAACAGGTAAAAAACATTGAGATCCAAATTTTGTGAATCATTTGAGGGAATCACATTGGAACATACAGTTTGGAATTCAAAAATACAAAGCCCTGAATCTTAATAGTAGCGTTACTCATGATAACTGTAAGGTGAAAAAAAACCCAAATGCCATCAGCTGATGGACGGATAAATAAAATATAGCATATGTAGAATATTATTTAGCTAAAGCAGAGAATGGAGCACGACACACTCTACCACATGGATGGTCCTTGAAAACATGATGCCGTGTGAAAGAAGCCAGATGCAAAGGCCACATATGATACCATTTATATGAAATGTCCAGAAAAAGCAAATCTATGGAGACAGAAAGTAGCTTGATGGTTGCCTGGGGCTGGGGGAAGTCGGGTTGGTGGGGAGATGGGGGCATGACTGCTAGCGGGTATAGGGTTTCTTTTGGGGTTGACAAAAATGTTCTAAACTTAGATCATGGTGATGTTTTCACAACTCTGTGAATATACTGAAATCGTTAAACTGGGTTATATATGGGCGAATTTTATGGCACGTGAATTTTATGGCATATCAAAAAGATGTTTAAAAAAATATTCAGTGACTGGGCCCAATTTTCTCAGGATGCTAAAGGCAATTCCCGAAAATTCAGCTCCAAAATTAGGTTTGTAAGTTCCAAAACCAAAATATATAGACAGTAAACAGAATAAGCAAAGATGAATACTTGGAGGCAAAATATTCATTTACATGCAAATATGTTCTGGCATATTAAACATAACTTTATAGTCAAAACTGGCACTGTTCCAAGAACAGTGCTCAAAAATGTTCCCATTTATCCAAAGGTGACAGAACTGTTGCTTGGAATATTTCTCCACTGAACCATCTTGCAGTTGGCTCTGGAAGGGTTCCCGAAAGTTATCCTTCTCTGCTGATGAATAGAACCGGCTTCATTTATAAAGGGTTTAGTTAACATTTCTGAACATCTAAATATAGAAATGGTTTTATTTTCTTGATTTATACAACTGTTTTCTTAATTTTTTATTTGAAACAAAGATATATTCCTGAAATAAAGCTTACTTTGCTGTAATAAATCATTCTTTTGAGATCTGTATTAACTACAAGCCTCCAAAAGGCTGCATAATGAAGAACTGAGAACACCCAGGAATGTTAATGTCACTCTCTTTGCCGTGGAATGGAATGTCTATCTTACCTATTGCCTAGAGGGGTGTAGATCCTAAATTTCCAGTCCTGTCCCATGCCTGGCCCCAGCATTATCCCAATTGCCTCGTCCCAAATTTCCCTAAAACTTAAAAAATGGAAGCCCTAAGAGGATTCCCGCAAAAGAGATTTTATTGTAGCAACACATCAGGATTAAATGGGTTTGATTGCAATAGACTTGAGAAGCCAAGACACCATTAACTGAAAACCTCCCTTATTGATAGGGAGAATCATTTTGTTGTTGTTCTGGGGTTTTTCTTGTCCTCTGAGGTCCTGTTGATGACCATATACAGACATATACAGTTGACCCTTGAACAATGTGGGGCTTAGGGGTGCTGACTCCTGCACAGCGGAGAATGTGTATAAAACTTTTGAATCCCCCAAAACCTTTTTTTCAATAGATTTTATTTATTTATTTGAGAGGGAGACCGTGCGCGCATGTGTGCGCAGGGGGAGGGGCAGAGGGGGAAGCAGACTCTCCGCTGAGCAGGGAGCCCAACATGCGGCTCGATCCCAGGACTCTGGGATCATGACCTGAGCCGAAGGCAGACACTTAACCAACTGAACCACCCAGGCGTCCTGACTCCACCCCAAAACTTAACTGCTAACAGCCTACTGTTGAGCAGAAGCCTTACTGACAACATAAACAGTCAGTTGACACGTATGTTGTATGTTATTTGTATTGTACACAATATTCTTACAATCAAATAAGCTAGAGAGAATAAAATATGATAAGAAGGTCATTAAGGAAGAGAGAGTAGGGGCACCTGGGTGGCTCAGTTGGTTAAGCGACTGCCTTCGGCTCAGGTCATGATCCTGGAGTCCCAGGATCGAGTCCCACATCAGGCTCCCTGCTCTGCAGGGAGTCTGCTTCTCCCTCTGACCCTCCCCCCTCTCATGTGCTCTCTCGCTCTCATTCTCTCTCTTGCAAATAAATAAAATCTTAAAAACAAAAAAAGGAAGAGAGAATACATTTACAAGACTGGACTGTGTTTAGGGGGAAAAAAAATCCCTCTATCAGAGGACCTGCCCAGTTCAAACCCATGTTGTTCAAGGGTCAACTCTAAAAATATAAACATAGATGCCTACCGCCCAAAGGACGTGGATGTTGGATCACATGTGCATGCACTGTTAAATATTACTTGACTCTAAACCTCAGGTTGGTGTATATATAAGTGACTTCACTGTGCTGAATGCGTGTTATGTGTTTACCTAGCGATACTTCTGTGGCCTTAGATTCTAAGGAGACCTTTACGGGATGGTTAACAGGAGGCTGTCTCTTCTGAAGGAAGCCTGGGCTGGTACTTCTCCTTCCACTAGAAGCACCAAGACGCCTTCATCGTCTTTATAGTCATCATTTCTTTTATTAACAACTGGGATGGATCAGAATATTTAAAGGCAACATTACAGACTTGAGTTGTGAAGATTTGGGGGTAATTTAAGAGGGCCTGAGGAGGAGAAAGAAGTCAGTAGTGGACAGCAGGGATGAAGGCCCGTACCCTCTGCTTTCCATAGTGGTGGGTGTGTTTATGGGCTTCCGGAGGTCTCCACTCAGCAGGAGCTCTCTTGCTGCAGAAACCACAGAGGGATCCGGGAAGGCTCTGAGAGCTCAAGGACCCTGTGTGCTGATCTCACGAGCCATGAATTATACTTTAACACAACAAAGGATTGCAGTCAAATACAGTAGAATGCTAGAAATTAATAAAACTTAAAAATGTATTTATAAGTCAGTGCATCATCTAGATTGTTGGTTTTCACCAACCCTGTCTGTCACTTATTTTAAGAGGCATAGGCACTAAAGAGAAGCAAATTTACCATCTGCAAAAAATGACAACTTTTGAAAAACTCCACTGGCCCCTGCCTGACCCGGAGATTCATCACACTGGCTTTGTAATCCAGTTGTCAGAATCATTTGTATCAATGAACTCCACTTTCATCAAATCACTCCCCCTGTCTTTATTCACCCACTTCTGAGTCTGACACAGTAGAGGTCAGAGCACCTGCCTTCCACCTATTTTTGCAACCAGTGTTTGTGACCTACAGAGCTGAAGCTTTTTTTGAAATCATTGCAACGAAGACATTTCATCGTAAGCATATGGATAATTGGATATTGGATTTGGATAATTCTTATGCACTTGAAAACTGGTTTTGCTCCTTGAGTTCTCATGTCCTTGCCACTAAAGGCCTTGGATGCTGTCCAAGTAATGGAATAGACTTGACACCAAAACACAAAACACCAGGACCAGACTAACAGAAATGCTGGCCTTTGGTTTGAGAGGGTGGCTGTCCCACTGGTCTTCCCTTCCTCCCAGATTCTGACACCCCGCTGTAGCTCTGCAGCCCAATGGCCCTCAGGACACTGTGGTCCGAAGGCTAATGCCGTGCAAGCACAACCCCAGCACAGAACACTATTTGAATTTAGTCAGCTCATTTCAGACTGAACCTCAGGCTGGAAGCTCTGTGTTTTGCAAGCCTTCCGTGAGGGTGGATTTTGTGCAGCTTCACTCTGTGTCATGATGTGGCTGGAATGCTCGCTGCATCTCCTCCTTTCCTTTAGGGGGATAATCCACCCAGGAGAGGGCCTTCTTACCATCTGCAGCTCCCCATCTCATTTTTACTGACAGCTCACTTTATAACACTCAGCTTTATATCTTCATTGGAACTAGGAGATGAATCTAATCTCACACTTTCCAAAAATCTACTGCAGTCATGGAGATCAGGGCCAACATGGTTGGGGTTTTGTGTGGCTGAGAGTAGCCAGCAGTATTCTTCGACCGCTAATGACTCCTGCAGATCAAGGAGCTCATGTCCAGCGTTTGAGTTTTCCCAGAAAAGTTCCCAGCCTGCCTGTCAGGCATGATCAGGGACGTCTCCTCATGCCTGTTATGTAGTCTGTCCAGGACGCTTGGATTCCTGCAGATGCTCCAGGGGCAGAGCGAAATCAAAGGAAAATAGCCAAGCATAGCTCCGTGCAGATGGCAGCCCCCAGTGCCAGACAGTTTTGTTGTGCTTTATCAGCTTTCCTGGGGTTCGGGTTCTGTTGTGTCCTTTGTTCAGGGTGGTCAAAGAACCATTGAATATCCATAAACCCAAGTGTAGGTTTCAGAGTAGAAGAGGACCCGTAGGATTGTCTGCTCTGACATCACATTTTAGAAACGAGGCAGTGAAAACCCAAGGTTTAGAGATACAGCTGGGGTCAGAAATGCAGGTGCCTCAACCCCTAGCCTTGTTTGTTTTTTTTTTACACAAAAATTGCTTCTCTCAACCTCAGATCAGGTCCACTAAGAATGGTGATATTTACAAAATGAAAGGGAAAAAAAAAAGGGAGGAAAGGAAAATCATTTAAATAAAGTAGGGGTTAAACTGTGGACATTTTTCTGTAGGAGATCTAAAAGCCCTTCTGTTCATATAAAAGCAAATGTGAATAAAGCGATAACATGCGGGACAGAGATCTTTGAGGTGATGTAATATTTCTGTATCTTGATCGCGGTGATGTGTGATAGATGCTGTCGAATGTGGTATGAATGCTCACATTGTACCAATGGCAATTTCCTGGCTTTGATATCATACTCTAGTTACATAAGATGTAACCATTCCTTTGGGTAAAACTGGATAAACAGTATATAGGACCTCTCTACTATTTTGGCACCTTCCTGTGAATCTCTGATTATTTCAATGCAAAAAGTTTATTTTTAAAAAAGCAAATTCAAAATTCATGGTGATTTTGTCTAAATAAAAGACTGGGTTTAAGATCTTCTCAATGGATGATAAAATGAGTAACATATCTTTACCTTGAATAATAGCGGCATCATGAAAAAAATATGAAGAAAGAGACAGTTTCTCTTTCCTCTTATTGTAGAAAGGGCTCCAAAGAGTTGGATAGACCTAATTGGACCTAACCAATGAAGTTAGGACCTAACCAATTTAGCTGTGGACAACTAAAAAGCTTACATATGTATTCCACCAACCTGAGTCAATGTAAACTAAGTGGATATCTTGTTATCATGTTGATATCATACGCTGATATATGTAGTGAATTATATTTTGGAATAGAATGCTTTTAAGACAGCCCTCTCATTTAAATTCTCTTTTTAAATTTTAGTTATTGAATCAAAAACACTTCAAGGAAGCAAAAGAGAACACAGCTTTAACAGCCCGGGAGTTTTCGTCATAGAAAACACCACAGTTGAATTTCAGAGGGGCTCAGAGAGGCAGACCTTTAAGATTCCAGGACCTCTGATGGCTGATTTCATCTTCAAGGTAGGATGAGACTCTTCGTCAGCATCCTGCCTCCGAAGCTCAGCACATCTTGAATTTCCAAAACATTGAGTGTGTTCTGGAGAAAGTCATCAGTAATTATTCCTGCACAGAGCCTGTATCACTGATATTTCCGACGTGGCAGTGGGTTCCTAAACATTGTTCATCTCTCTCCAGTGTCTGCTCCTCAACCCCACTAGTTAAGAAACAGACTTCACTTTTACAGGGGCGAGATTGTTTTCGCATTTGTAGACTTCGGTCGTGTTCAGTTTTATTTATTTTTTTTTTAAGATTTTAAAAAATTTTTTGACGGAGAGAAACAGTGAGAGAAGGAACACAAGCAGGGGGAGTGGGAGAGGGAGAAGCAGGCTCCCCGCTGAGCAGGGAGCCCGATGCTGGGCTCGATCCCAGGACCCTGGGATCATGACCTGAGCTGAAAGCAGACGCTTAAGGACTGAGCCACCCAGGCGCCCCTTGGTTGTGTTCAGTTTTAAACCTCTAGACGGAGTTTGGTGAAAATGGTCCATGGTTAAATGCTCCCCATCGTTAAGCCGGTGCCGTGCACTGTGCGTGCTCTCTCTCTCCTTGCAGAGCACAGCAGAGAAGATGGAGGCCCGACCCTTCCCTTCCTTGTTTCCTCAGTTGTGTCTCATCCCGCGCTCTTGTCGGCCACTGTCACAAAGGACCCTTCTAAGAACTCTTCTTGGGGGTCACCGTGAGCCTTTGTCCCCTCCCCGGGGGAATCTCATCTTTCCCTCAGTCAGTGGACATGAAATGTAGTGGCCGATATATCTCCAAGGTGACACAGTGTGAAAGTTCTTCTGATAAAATTCAAAATACTTCAGACATAAGAAAAGGAAAAGGTGTTTCAGTGGGTCATTTTGTCCCATCCCTTTTTGGAAACTCCTTCCAAATGGAAGTGGAGGAAAGCAAATAGCCCTCATTGCCAGGAATAGAGTTAACTACGCAAAGACCCAACACCTTCAAAAAGAACTGTCTGTGTGCCACATATTCTTTTGTCAAAGGATGTTCCTGGTCCCAGACCCCTGTCCCGTGCTCCCAATTCAGCCTGCAGCGTGGCCAGCCAAGTGATGAGCTGCACAGCATTGTTGGGTTGAAATTTTGAGTTTTAAATGGTCAACCTTTAAAAATCAAGGATTATAACATAAAAATGCCGGGATTTTTTTCCTACTTCTCGTTAAAAATGGGAAGATCTGACTACTAGCTTACCCGTGGTCATAGCAGTAGTTGGCTACTTCCCATCGGGGCACACTGTCTCGTGTGCCGTGGTCCACACTGCCCCTATTGTGTTCCTAACCTTGGAGGCATGAGAGTCAGCTCATAGATGTTGAGGTTGTCATTCAGACATTACCTGCCATTCGTAGACATTTAAGTGACTTCTGCGTCAGACCCTTAAAGCATCTACCTAGTGTTATTCTTGGACGATAGCATTGCGAAAGGCTTTGGGAAGCCAAAGTTGTCATCTGTCTTTCCTTCTATTCTTTCTCTCTGGTGCATTCTTATGCATATGTTCTTCACTTGTTTTATTCCTTTTAGGGTTTTCCCATTTGATTTCCAAGTAGTAACACACACACACACACACACACACAAACTGTATATTTCTGCAGGTGTGTGTGTACACATTTTTTTTTTAAGATTTGGATATACCCCAAACTGCAAACATGAAAAAACAATGCTTCTCTTAGAGGGGTTTGGGGGAGTGATCTTAGCTTTACTTAGAATATTCCAATACTTAAAACAATTCTTAAAGAGAGGAATACAGTTTCCTATATCACTTGCATAATTAAAAATTATTGTACACCTTCTTGTCCAAATGACGTGTTCACCCCTGAACAGAACACATTCCAGGAGCACGTTGCCCAAGTCCGAATTAGTACTGTCTTCTATTTTCCACTCTGGGTTCTGGTTTCCTCAGATTTAATAAACAGTCCTGGGCTTTCACTTCAACCCCCGGGAAGCTTTTGATCTCTCTTGACTGAAAGGTTTTTAAACATATATATCCATCAAAGAAGGTGTTACATACGACTGTCTGACTCACACAGGACTAGAGCCTGATTCTTGTGCCTACAGCCGTTTGCTTTCACAAATGTGCACTTGGTGGGAGAGAATTTGGCAAAATCAGACACTGTGATGAAGCAAGAATGACTCTGATGCTATTTTTTCCCTGACTTATAAGCTTGTCCAAATAATGTGGGTTTCTAGGAAATATACTTTTCCATTGGTTATTTTTCTTTCTCTCGCTCTCTCTCTCTCTCTCTCTTTTTTTTTTTTTTTTGCTGGGAGCTCTGTAGTATGACCCAGCCTGTGTTGTTGCTAAGGTGGGGAGGTTCACTTCCACTCACGTCCTTGTGGCTCATCACACAATCAAGTCACGGCCGTACTTTGAGCGGGAGGTTAAAAGTGCCGGTTGGGTCACCGATGATGGTAAGCCATGTGTCTTGCTGTATCTCTTTCCATTTTCATCAACCAAGAGCAGTTGGTCTAAAAATGGGACACCTGCCTTCAACCCGGGCTGCAGAGTGGAGCCTGGGTCTGCCTGCTCAGTGCTAACGTAGCCCAGTCATGGTGCCCTGAGGGATACTGAGGCACACTCTTTCATTTGGTCATAGATTAGACCTTACTTCATGGACTTTTAATAAACAGACTGTTGAAAAACACTGTCTTCCGACATCGTGAGTGACTTCTGAAGACACCAGTGGGATGTTAGATTCATTTGTGGTGATTGTTCAGATTGTACCAGCCTAGCAATTCACTGCACCAGTGAGACAAAAATTTTTCTCCGACTTTTTCAGAAGCTATATTTTCATGATTGGACCATTCTTGAAAATGGCATTTTTTTTTTCTTCCCAGTGGGTTTCTCATGATAGATTCTTGTTTTCCCGAATGATCTGTTTCTCCTGGATGACCTTTGTCACAGCATTATGGAGTCACGGTATTTTGTGTGAGAGCCCCTGAAGTATTCTTATTTCTCTTTTCAAATGTGTGTATGCTGCCACCAGGTAGCAGTAGAGAGTCTTGATCAAGTCCCTCATGCCGTATGCCCTGTTGATTGGAGGGTATGATAGGCACTGTCTGTTCAGTGAGAATTTACTGAA
This sequence comes from Neomonachus schauinslandi, assembly GCF_002201575.2. NCBI lineage: Eukaryota > Metazoa > Chordata > Mammalia > Carnivora > Phocidae > Neomonachus > Neomonachus schauinslandi. Next base: position 140,642,355 of record NC_058411.1, read on the forward strand.
CATCTGCATCTGCAAGTAGATGCTTGTGAATATCAATTTTAAGTATATGCCCATGAGAACAAAATGAAATGGTTTTGGTAAAGACATCTCTTTCCATGGTTCACTATTTTTAACTATGCTGGTAGCTTTCCCTCTCTTTCACAACATATCCATCTTCAGGGAGAGAAAAAAGTTCCTCTTCCTCACGGTCTGAAATCATGCTTTGTGTTCCATATGTCTCTCATCTTTCTCCCGGTCAGCTTTCTCCTGGTCGGATATCTTGTGTGTCTGTAGGAAACTGTTTTCTGATTGCTCTTCCCACTCGTGTTCAGCGAGGCAAGCCTCTGCCTTCCGTTTCCCCCAGCCTCAGCTCTAGGTACATGTTATGTTCTCTCCTCACACAATCTCTCTTTTCTTTCTGGGCGGTTACCATAGCGCATCTCACTGATCCAGGGATGCGAGGGTTTGAAACTGCCTGTTTTCCTTAATCTCAAAGAACGGGCTATAGCCTTGCCAGGTGGTACAGATGGTGACTGAACTTAGACCTTCACAGGAACGCAGCAAGACACGGTTTTTAGGGTCAGTGCCTGTATCAGTTTCCCGAGGCCACTGTAAAGGCACCCTCAGCTGGGTGACTTCAACGACAGACGTGACTCATGGCTCTGGAGGCTGCAAGTCCAAGATCAAGGTGTCAGCAGGATTGGTTCCTTCTGAGGGCTGAGGGAGAGTCTGTTTCATGCCTCACCCCCCAGCTGCTTGTGTCCTCAGGCGTTCTGCCTCAGCCTTGACACCGGCTTCTGTCTGTGCACATCTGCCTCTGCACCAAATTCCCCTTTTTTCTAAGGACACCAGTCCTATTAGATTGGACCCACCCTAATGACCTCACCTTACCTTGACTGGATCTGCGAAGACCCTATTTCTAACTCAGATTATATTCTGAGGGACCGTGGGTTAAAATGTAAGCATTTCTTTTGGAGGGGGGGCACAATTCAAACCGTAAGAGTGCCTAACAGAAAAGCAAATTTACCTATTTCATCGTGCCTCTCAGTCAGAATTCCCTTCAGCCTGAACGTTTGCTCCTAAGCACAGAGGCAGAGATTTTTGAAATCTCACTTGGTATTTGCTGTCATGTGGGCTGTTGAGGGAAGTTTCTTGGTGAAAGCAGTTCAAATACTGTTCTAGTAGTTACCAGAATTCACAGCTAAATTATATGTGTAAACCAGATATACACATTTATGTTCAACTTTTGATTATTAAGGTAGGATCTTCTTCTCCTTCTTTTCCTTCTTCTCCTTCTCCTCCTCCTCCTTCTTCTCCTTCTTCTTGTCCTTCTCCTCCTCCTCCTCCTTCTTCTTCTCCATCTTCATCTTCTTCCACTTCTCCTCCTCCTCCTCCTTCTTCTTCTTCCCTTCTTCTTCCCCCTCCTCCTTCTCCTCTTCATCTTTAGTTTAGACTTTTGTCTTGAGAATCAGACTGATGGAGAGAAATAAGGCTTTTTCTAGCTTGATTCAGCTCCCATCAATGTCAAGGGCCAAGCTCGGAGATTAAGTCTAAGTGTTTCTTCTTCGGTATAGAGGGGATGCCCATTCCCCCATAAGGCTGAGACGTGGACTTCATGTCTTCAGCACCTTGTGTTCAGGAGGAGCGTACCCTGTAGTGAGGGAGCTCAGCAAGGATGTGGGAGGAGATAGGCAGGAGGAGGCAAGGCAGTGAGACACATGTCATGACAGTGGTCACTCTCCAGAGCAGGGAAGCATATTAACTAGGTTTGCCAAAGCAAAGGCAAAAAAGGAGCTTTTGCTCCACTTTTCATCTAGAACCCCAAGAGGAAAATGCCCCGTATGGTATCTACTTCCATAGGCAACAACCTGGGGAAGCCACCTCAGAATGAAATTGGCTTTAATGTCCTGAAATATTTAGCCATGGGTTGAATGTGAGTTCAGCTCCCTGGAGGCTCCCTCAGCCCCCATGTGGCATGGAAGGTATCTGGAAAATTCCCTGTGCTCTTTGCTGGCCAAGCTTGGAGGGGCTGACACGGGGGCAAAATGACCCTGTAGTGGAGAGGTAAAGGTAGAATTTCCATACGTCCTAGTTTGTTCACAAAAGACCCATTTTATGCTTGTGGCCCTGGCTTAATTCTTTCCTTTCACTCTCAAAATCATCCTGGCTTGGACAGGAAAGCATATGGTCTCCCTGGGGAAGGGGCTCTAAGTCAGGCCAGGGAGCGGGCAGGAGTCACAGGCACACCACAGAGAACCTGCAGCACAAGCAGAATGTGGAATGGGCTGGTCACCAGAGGAATCCACCCTCCACTGGCCAGCAAAGAACACAGCTGAGTTCACTGGTTCTGAAGCTCCCTGAGCTCCACAACAGACCTTTTATCACCTCTCGTTGACAAGACTTGGGTCACGTGCTCGCTCTAAACCATTCCCTGGGCATTAGTCCTTGTGGGTGCTTCAAGAAGCAGATGCCAAGACAGTATTAGATATGTGAGACATTTAGGAGCAGGATGCCCTCGAGGAAGAGGCAAGATGGAGCTGAGAGGCCTGGAGAGCCGTCTATCTGCAGGGAAGATCTGACCACAAGTGGAGGAGAGAGGGACGGAAGGACAGTTGGGTTGGGAGCGTCTTAGATTGGAGAGCGGTTCTAGAGAATTCAGCAAGGCTGCAGGGGAGGCTCTGAGCCAGAGTCATCTATCATATGACACAGTGTGTCTGAGGAAATGGCCTGCTTCAGACTCCCTGGGCAGGAGCAGCCCACAGAGAGCTGGACCTGGGATGGGCACTGCCGATCAGGTACACTGTATGCGGTTGTATGAGCGAGAGGTGCATTCTCATTCTCTTGGGGCACACACCTGGTGAGGTAGTTGTGCCTGCCATGATCACATGGGACAGTCAGGCGTTATCGAAGACACATGGGGAAAGAATGAACACCGGAATAAAAGTGAGCCTTTGGCAGGATGGGAAAGTGAAGTGGATATTGGTCAGCAATTAAATGCATCTGCTCCAATAAGTTCATCCTTTATGGAAAACATCTGGGTTTAATGCCTTTTCTTTCTCTTCCTCTTTTTTTTTTTTTTTTTTTTTGTGATAATGGGTGGGACTCAGCAAACCATTTCAGTCCCTCTTAGGCTTATTGATTTATTTAGGGCTTTACTTTTTTTTTTTTTTTAAAGATTTTATTTATTTATTTGAGAGAGAGAGAGAATGAGAGAGAGCACATGAGAGGGGGGAGGGTCAGAGGGAGAAGCAGACTCCCTGCCGAGCAGGGAGCCCAATGCGGGACTCGATCCTGTGACTCCAGGATCATGACCTGAGCCGAAGGCAGTCGCTTAACCAACTGAGCCACCCAGGCGCCCTAGGGCTTTACTTTTGAACCAGTTTTGAAATTTTTATTTTGCTAGAGAAGTATGCACTTCATCTAATTCTTTCAGATTTTTCAAATGTGATCACAGTATTGCCTTATCATTAAAAAAAAAATCTCATTTTACCTGTAACTATGTCTCTTCCATTGGTTCCTTGTCTAATATTTGTTTTGTTCAAACCATTCAAAGATTTGTCTCTGAGGCATCTAAGAACCAGATTTTCATCTGATTAACTCAGAGTTTAAAAACTATTCAATTTATATAAATTTTTATTTTTGTTTCTTTCCTTTATCTTCACATGAACTTATTTTGGTTTTGTATTTTTAGCTTCTAGAGCTCAATTCTTTTTTTTAAAGATTTCATTTTTATTTATTTGACAGAGAGAGACACAGCGAGAGAGGGAACACAAGCAGGGGGAGTGGGAGAGGGGGAAGCAGGCTTCCTGCCGAGCAGGGAGCCCGATGCGGGGCTCGATCCCAGGACCCTGGGATCGCGACCTGAGCCGAAGGCAGACACTTAACGACTGAGCCACCCAGGTGCCCCCTAGAGCTCAATTCTTGATTCATTTTATTTTCAATCTTTTTTTTTCTCTGTTATGTTTTCAGTTTTCCCATACAGAAGCTCTTAATGTTGTAGTGTAAGCTATCAATTTTTAACTTTATGCTTAGACTATTTGTATTTGTATGCTAGGAAATCTGCCCCATTCAGGATCATGAAACTATTCTTCTCTGTTTACTTCTGGAAGACTTATTGTTTTACCTGTCATATTAGGAGCTACAGTCCACCTGGAGTTGATTTTTGCACATGTTGTGAAGTAGAATCATTATCTTTTTCCACATGACTATCCAGTTGACCCAGCACCATTAAGTGAAAAGACAGTCCTTTCCCCATTGTCTTAAAGCCCAAACTATATGTGTGTGGGTCTGTTCCTGGACTCTCTTCTGTTTTATTGATCTGTCTGTGCAGTATCCTTGTAACTTAGTTACTGCAACATTAAAATGAGTCTTGATATTTACTTCTGTAAGTTTCCCCACTTTGTTCTTGAAGATGATCTTTGATATTCTTGACTCCTTGCATTTTCATATCAAACTTTTAAGTATGCCTGTCAATTTTTATAAAATTCTTTTGGATTTTGATTGGAATTGTATTGAATCTCTATATCAGTTTGGAGAGAACTGAAAACTTTCCAATACTAATTTTTCCAATCCATAATTATGGTATATCCATCATCATTCAGTTAAATTGTGTTGTAATTTTCATGGTGGTATAGTCTTTGATTTATGGAATATTTAGAAGTGTTTTATCCAAGTATGTAGAAATTTTCCAGTAATCTTATTATTATTTTATAGCTTAATTCCACTGTAGTCAAAGAACATACTCTATATTATATCAATTTTTTTGAAATCTGTTAAAACTTAATTGGTGGCTCAGAACATAGCAAATATTAGAAGATATGATGCATCATCTTTTGTTGTTGGGCACTGTTCATATGTCACATTGATCATGTTATTATTAATGGTTTTATTAAAAATAATAGCCTACTGGTTTTTGTCTGCTCATCCTAGTAGTTACCATAGGAGAGGTGGTAAAACTGCCACTGTGACTGTACTTTCGTCTAATTTTTTTCTATTCTTTTCAATTTTGAATTATTTATCTTTGAGGCTAGGTTGTTAGGTACATTAACATTTAGAGTCATTACCTCTTCTAGTGACGTGACTGTTTTACCATTATGAAACTATTTTCTTTCAGCATTTCCAAGATAGCTCTCCATTGTCTTCTGGCTTCCATTAATTCTGTAGAGAAGTTAGCTGTCAGTCTTATTTTTATGCCTTCGATGGTAATGTGTCTTTTTCTTTGTCTGCTTTTAAGTGTTTTCTCTTTGGTTTTGGTTTCAGTCAATTTGATTGTGATGTAATTAGTGGCTTTCTTCTTCTTGAGGCTCATGATGCTTCACAACTCTGGCTTGATATCCACCATCAATTTTGGATGATTCTCATTTATTGCCTCTGCAGATACAGTTTCTATCCCATTCTCTGTGTTCTCTTTTTCTGGGACTATGTTTATACCTTTCTCTCTCATGTCTACTTTCTACTTCCTTCTTTTCTGTCCATTTACTGATTCTCTCTTCAAGTGTGTGTAGTCCAGGGGCCAGCAGATCCTGGCCAGCCAGCTAATGACCTATTTTTTGTAAGTGGAGTTTTATTGGGACATAGCCACAACCATTTGTTTACAGATTGTGGCTGCTTTTGCACTATGTTAGACACATTGAAGAACTGCCATGGGGACAACATGGCCTGAAAACTATAATGTTTGCTGTCTGGTTCTTCATGAAAATATTTGCTGAACTGCCGTCTAGTCCACTGTCAAGTCTATCCATTGAGATACCGATTTAAATTATTGTGCTTCATACTTCTAGAATTGCCATTTTATTTATTTATTTATTTAATAAAGATTTTATTTATTTTATTATTTGAGAGAGAGAGAGCAAATGCACATGAGCAGGGGGAAGGGAAGAGGGAGAGGAGCAGGGAGCCCAACTCAGGGCTCGATCCCAGGCATCATGACCTGACCCGAAGGCAGACGCTTAACCGACTGAGCCACCCAGGCGCCCCTGCCACTTTATTTTTATTGTAGCTTCATTTCTAGTGAAATTCTCTGTCTTGTCATTTAGTTTCTTAAGCATTTTAACCATCATATCTTAGCCCAGGCTCTCTAAAAAGCAGAACCCTGGGAGCGAGCCGTGTGCTAACATTGATGTTTTAAGACCCTGGGACTGGTATGGAGTATCGTGAAACAGCATCTGAAGCCAAAGCTAGAGTTGTAGGGGGCAGTGGTGGTATACCCAGGTGTTTAAATTTCTATCAGGTGGTGCCAATACCTGGATGTTCTGTAATTCCATTTATAGTCTAGTGCTCCACCTTTTTTGGTGGTTATTAAATTTTATCTTTTTTGTGTGCCTGGTTATTTTTAAGTTTTGCTATATATAGTAGATGAAAGATTATAAATATAATTTGAGACTGGATTAATTTCTGCTTCTGGAAGACAGGTTAGCAGCCAGTTAACTTCAGCCAACAAGGAATGAAATGATTTGAACCTGGCCTTCATTCCCTTTGAAAATTGGTCAACTTCCAGTTCACACTTTTTCCTAGGATAGAGCTTTTTGGGGTCTCAGGTGGGCGCCTGGGGCATTTACCGGTACCGCCTCAGCTTTGGTGGATCTCGAGCTCCAGGGTTTGCTCTCAGCCACACGAGTCTGATGACAGGTCTGCTCAGCCTCTCAGCCACTCAGTTACCACTTGCATGATGGAAAATGCCTTGAGTAGCAACGTGGTGCCAAAGGTGTTGCCAAATGTTATGCTCACCTCTCTAGGCTTCCTTTGTGTCTGGGATCTTGGCCCTGCAAATACTCACTAGTATGGTAGTTCTCTGGTGCCTTCACATACATTAAAAAACTATTTTAGGCAGTGTTTTCACTTATTCTCACCGGCAGGATTCATCAGGGACATTCTTCCATAGCCAGAGAAAAACCCTTTGCAAGTTTCCGTGCCTCGGTGACTGCTTTGCTCCTACCCTCCCACCCGTCCCTGCTTCTCCTCTCTGACACATCTCATGCTGGGGTTTTTATACTGGTTTATGATCAGATTCATAAAAATATTTTTCAGTCAACTCATATTTACATTTATGAATAAGCTTTACTGAGTGATTTCATCGTTACTGCTTCTTGCATCCACTACCTTCTTCTGCTTTTATATTAGTTCTTGTTCGGTACCTTTTAGTAGTTTTTCTCTCTCTCTCTTTTTTTTTTCCCAGTGAGCATCTCAAGTGGTCAAGTTTCAGTCATATTGTGTCTGAAAATATCTTTATTTCACTGACTATGATGATAATTTGATCATAGATCATTCATAGATTGATAATTGATCTTTGATTGTTGGTTAATAACTTATGGAATTCTAGATAAAAAGTTATTGTTCCTCATCACTTTGCAGGTATGATTTTGCTTTTTTGCATCCAGTGTTTCCTGAGAGAAATCTGATGCCAATCTGATTCTCACTGCTTTGTAGGTTAATCATTTTTTTCCCTTTCCAATAACTTAAGATTTTTCTTTATCCCAGCTGTTGTACTTTTTTAAAATGTCTGCTCAGAACTTGCTGAACATTTTTGAATTGAGTACTCCTGTCTTTCTCGAGGTCTAGGAAATTCTCAGCAATTATATCATCAAATATCGCCTCTTCATTATTTCCTTGTGTCTCCAGCTTGAACTCCGTATGTGTGTTGGCATTTCTGGATCAATCCTGCATGAACTCAACTTCTTTTCCTCTTTCTTTTTCTCTTTTCATTGCATTCTGGGAGTTTCCCTCAGGTCATGTTTGATCAGGAGGGAAGAAAAGAGAAAAGTGGGGGGAGAACTTGCTACTTGAGTGTGGTCCCTCAGGGGTACGTTCCCTCTTCCCTCTGCTTGCTCATGCGCAGTGGTGCCCCTCCTCCTCTTTAGTTCCTTGCTGGAGCACTCCTGTGTAAACACCACGTATTTGTGTATGTTTGAGTTTCTGCAGTTGTGCTTTCAGAAGACCTTTTTGGAAGGATTTGCTTCAAGATGTTATTATTGAAAGTGTAAGAATCCCAATTATGTGCTATGTTGCCAACAAACCCAGACTGGCTCAGTCCTGGGTCCCATGGAAATTAAAATCAGATGTATCAGGTAGAAAAAAGTTAAACAAACAAGTCCACCTGACACATTTGAGAACTCACTCCCAGGCATGGAATCATCTGGAAAGATGACTCCAGGGAGGCTGGTTGAAGATCTTCTGTGCCCCCATGTATGACAAACCTTAATGAAATGTTATCACATGTTACAATTTTTGGAATCTTCATGTGCCACAGTTTGTTGTGATCGGTATGTGATTGTTAGCATCAGTGAAATAGATTCATCGCATTTGGAAAGGTGCGGGAAGCGCTGGCTCGTTGTACGCAGACACGTGATTGCAGTTCTCTCCGTCCAGACCAGGTACACAGTGGCCAAGGACAGTGTGGTCCAGTTCTTCTTCTACCAGCCCATCAGTCATCAGTGGAGACAAACCGACTTCTTTCCCTGCACTGTAACATGTGGAGGAGGTGAGGAACATATTGCGTGTATGCTTCAGGCTGAGAGTTAGAAATGACATACTTGTGTTTTTTGAAGCTGACTTTACAATTGGCATGGTAGTTGGGGATGTGTAATCACATGGCATCTTATTCAGTGGCTGGAATGCTGTGGTGTTCCCGAATGCCTGTTTGCCTTTATTCCTGAAGACAGATGAAAACGGGATTTGGAAAACACCTTTTACTTCTAGCAAACAGCTGGATACATGTTTACATGAGTTCTGGCCTTTCTTGTTTTGTCTTTAAAGCATGTATTATGTTTAATTTTCCATGGAGAACCTGAAAAACAGGGACCACGTCACTTGCCCAGCCTGACCGAGTTCATGGATGTGTTGGTTCTAATGTTTAGATTTCCCCTGTCCTCCCTCAGGGGCCAGAGCAGAACTTACCAGAGAGAGAAAGGGTAGCTGCTAAGTGGTGAGGGGGATGTCCTGCTTACTGTTAGCTTCGTTCAAGGATTTCACAGTTGGTTCAGGAAGGCTCTGGGCCAAGTGTAACCCAGGGCTCCACACACGTGCTACACATATTTGCAGGCTCAGGTGGAGGATCATTGTCTGTTTAACATGGAGAGAATATCTGCCTGGAGGAAATGAGGAAACTACCAGAGCCTCCGTGGAGATAATTCTCTTTTAATGAACTGAAGTTTTAAACTGAAGGTAAATGGTTCTATAAGTGCCAGCCCAAGAACCACAGTTACTAGAATTGCTAGAGAGACTTAATGCTGATACTTCCCCTAAAAACACCGGACAACAGTGTTGGGCATTTACATGTATCAAGCCATGGGCTGGGGCACTCATCTTCATGTTTATTCTTCCAAACAACCTTAGGAAAGATCTCTTTTCATGCCTGTTTTTATGTATGAGCAATGGAAACGTAGAAAGGGTAAACAATGGACTCCCGTGTGCTCAGCGAGCAAACAGCATGGCTAGGATCTGGCTCCAGGTCCATCTGATGCCAGAGCCCCATGCTCTAGATGGCTTTGCCCTTGTGTCTCCCAAGAACCGTCCACCACCCCTGGGAGCAGGTCAGGGCACGCAGGCTCAGGTAGGGTTGTGTTTGAAGGACTACAATAAATCCCCCTCCTGCAGCCCAGGCCAAGTCAGTCCAGCCCCAAACCATTTCTTCCCTGCAGGACTATTGAATATGAGCTTGTTCAGAGAGCCACAAACTGAGTGTGGGTTCTGCCCCTTCTCCTCTAAACCACAGGCTTATCAGGGAGGGCTCCTCAGCTTTATCCTCAGCCAGGGTCAGGTTCCCATGCATACGTATGTCAGACCTCTCTCTTCTGCGATTTCGGTTCCCAATGAAAGCAGGAGGCAGGTGCTTTCGTGGGGAGCACTGAGTAGCCTAGACCCCAGAAGGAGCTTGTGTTGCCGGGAATGGAAGAGAAATATTCTGGGGGTTGAGTGGGGCTCTAGAAACAAGGTAAAAGTTAACCTTCCCGGTTTGTCCTGCTTGGACCAGGCGTGGGCAATAGACCACGAGATTATGATCCTACAGCGGTGGTTCTCAAAGTGGGTTCCCTGGACCAGCAGTAGCATCACGTGGGAACTTGCTAGAGATGCAGATTCTTGGGCCCCACCCTGGACGTACTGAATCCAAAACTCTGGGAGTGGGGTCTGTCCCTCTAGGGGATTATGGTTCACGTTCAAGCTTAAGAACCACTGCTCCCTAAAGCAATGTCTTTGGGTATCAGCTGTAGCTGTTTTAACCTCGCTGCTTTTGCCATATCTGTTACCCCTACACTATTATTTACTTCCAGTTTTTTCTTTAAATGGACCTTTTAAAAAATTAAACATATTCACAAAAAAAGACCTAATACGAGCACCCTAAAGTGGTAAACTGTGATCTTTGCCATAAATTGAACATAGTCACAAAAATAAATACAATGGAAACAAAATGCTGGAGATCATCTCTAAGTCCCTGCCAGGCCTCAGTCTATCCTTGATTCTCTCTGAAAGTGAGTGTTTTGTTGAACATGATAAGCATTGCTCCCAGGCAGAACTCCTTCAGAGCTTTGGGTCACTGATCTTGCAACAGTGACTGCAAGGCAATTCTTACAACACATTTGATCTTGTTGAATGCTGACTGAGGTCAAACAGCATTTGAAATCAAGACCGTGATCTGCGTCAATTCCATGAGTCTCTCCAGACCTGGGCCTCAGGCTCATTTTGGTCAAAAGTGTTCTCTAAAAATTGCATGACGACGTTTACATCAAGAGGCGGTGTGGTCCCGGAGCTCAGGTTCTGGGGCCTGGACTCCCTTCTTGGCTTTGCCACTACTTGGCTCCGAGCCTCAGTCTGCTCATCCGTAAAATAGGACGATCCCCCCCTGCAGCATTGTTGGGGAACAAAATGACAGGACACGCCAAGGAGCCTAGTACGATCCCTGGCATTAGTGGGTGCTCGGGAAACACCTGTTATGTCAGAGTCTAGGCAAACCTGAATTTTGTTAAAAATGCCTCTGCATAATCTACAGGGTTCTGGCCGTCCCCCCTTCTGGCATTCCCTGGGGATGTGTTATGAGATACAGACATGACTCAGTGCTAATAGTAGAAAGCTCTCAGGGGTGAGTGGGACATACCTAGAGCTCCTTACATATACATTTTATATCCAGAAGCAGAATCCCACCACCTTAAAGTCAGGTGGGCCATGGCTCCAGGGCAGACGGAGTCTCTCATGGACCCCAACATAAAAGCAAAGAGCCGGTGGGGCTCTTTTTATTTTTACTCAGCAGGAAAGCAAACATCTCTTTCTTTTTAGTGTATTCGCTCTCACACCGCATTATTCAGAGAGACGTTCCCATGTAGACACATAAGAGAAAGGAGAAGCTTTCCACTCTGGGAGGGACATTCGTAATGGGATTCGGCTTAGTTGGTTAAATTCTTGGGAGGAACACAGGTGTGTCTCATACTTGGGTGCTGAAGGAAAGACACATTCAGCCCGGCTGGAACCATAAATGGGAGCACCTAGTGGCCAGACTGCCCGCCAAAGAGAGCGGTTGTCAGAACAGAAGGGAGACTTCACGCTGCTTGTGGGGTACCCCTTGCAGCCTGCCATTTTGTGCCCACTGGCAGAATTTCAACACATTTGTTCATAGTATAGGAAGGCAATCTGCCTTATTTTCGCTTTTAGTTATCTCGGTACTGCCATAAAATTAAAGAGGAAAATTAATTGTCTCTCCTTAAATTATAAACACCTGTATGCTTTTTTGGTCTCCTAGAAGTATGTTTCCATTTAGAACAAAGGTTTTTCTTTGATTCAAGGAGCTGTAATCTCATTCTCTACTTGTGTTGGAAGAAATAAAAAGACACACATAAAAACCCACAAGGAAAGCATTACCAGAATTTAATTATATTAGTAATCGAGTGTACATGATTTGTATAAATGCCATTTCTGAGTTTTTGGATAATCAGGCGAGTTCCCTGCTCCCTAAGGTACTTGGATGGACTTTCCTGGTCTTGCCTGCAATCATCTACATGGGACTCTTAAGATCAGTCTGGAGAAAGTTCCGGGATCGCCACTGCCATCTGATATTGTAGACTCTCTGGCAGATATTGGCACCCAAGTAACATTTTATTGACTCCATTTGGATTTTCGTTCTTGCGGTTTCAACCTTGCTTTTTATAACGCATACCAGTCTATCCTTCTGCACTCAGCTCACATCCAAGCCGTGGCTTGCAGAAAGCTGTCTAGTGGTTTATAAAATCAGATTCCTCTTGACAATCAGGCCCTTAAATGTATTTTTAGACCTTTAGACCAATTGGCTGAGGCTGAGAGCTTAGCTTTGGGCTTTTTTTTTTTTTGTCCCTGAAGAACTCATTCTGGTTTTGAAAAATTGCTTTTTTTTTTTTTTAACTTGACACTTATGTAGTGACAGGAAACCTGGAATCAGATCTTTCAGGAAATAGAAGCATCATTTTGTGCATTTTTAAAAATTTACAGCACTCTCCCATTTGGAATGTACACTTCTCCTCAGCTACGGCAATTTGAATTTAATAGAATCGGAAGTGAGTCTTCATCACTTTCCCTCTGAAGGCTTTTGAGGCAGGGGCCGGGAGAGGGGACGGATTTTGTTCCTCCCTGTAGAGACAGTGCTTACTTCCTCAGTTAAGGAAGTTTGTTGGCCTCAGAGGCGCTCCGGGTTTCCCAGGACAACAAGAGAGTAAAACGTGGCATATGCTTGCAACGGGATATTATGCAGTGGGAGCAAGCACCAACCCAGCACACGGGTTGCTCTCAATAATGTAATGTTGAGTGAGAGAAGCAGAAAATAGAACAAGATTTTAAATACCTATTTGGTTAAAACAGATACACACAAACAACGTTACATGAGGCAGATGCATATTTAAGAACATATAACTGATGAACAGGTGTCTCTGGGGGAACCGGGATGGGGGAAGGGACAGGCAAAGAGGGGAAGCATGAGGAAAGAAGAGGGGGTCTGGCTCGGTGCCAGGGGGACAGTCAGGACATGGGCCAGTGAGTGACCTTCTGCCCCAAGGATGAGGCGTTCTGTAGAAGGAGGCTGCTGTAACTTTCTCGTTAAAAGTGCTAAGACCTCCACAATCAGTTCAAGTAATCATTCCCGATCTTGGCCACACGTTTTAGTCATCTTAGAAGAACCTGAAGATCATTAGAAAAAAAAAAAAAAACAAAGCCAATTTCCTGGACCTAGCCACAGCGTTTCTGGCTTAATTGGATCACAAAGGGACCCAGGCACTGGTGTGTGCCAGAAGCTCCCAGTGGTTTCATTGAGTAGCCAGGGATGAGAACCACTGAGTTAAGTTTCTTAAGGGGGGAAAAAGGGCGTGGCAGGGTGAAAACACCACGTGCAATATTCAGACTTGCCTTTTCTTTTTCCGTTAGGTTATCAGCTCAACTCAGCTGAATGTGTGGATATCCGCTTGAAGAGGGTGGTTCCTGACCATTACTGCCATTACTACCCCGAAAACGTGAAACCAAAACCCAAACTGAAGGAATGCAGCATGGACCCTTGCCCATCGAGGTTTGCATCATCACTCATAGTTTTTACTCTAAAAAGAAACAAATCAAGTGTGGCCCAGACCCATCAGTCTTTGCAGAGTGACATTTGCACCACGTGACCTTGAACACACGCTGGTGGCCGTGACCTGCATTTGTCACCCAGCTCACGCAGTCCAGCGCTCTCCTGTCTGGCGGCGTGTGCCTGCGCTCGGAGATTTGCTCCTTGTCATGACCCTCCTTGAGTATATCCTGCACACCCAATAGGAAAGGTCTCCTCAGCCAAGTACGAGGACTTGTCCATCTGCTAGTCATAAATATCTCGAACTCACCATTTTCACTTTTAAACTGGGTCACCCATGACCACGTTTTGACTTTCGAAGTGTTCACGTTAAATTCGGTATAAATAATGCATTGTGCAAGGAAGTGAAAAGTTTTAATGCCAAAGCAGAAAAGCTATGCATAAATGATCCCGTTGCATAATTTAGTACCTGCTGACTTGGATTGCCTGGGGAAGTTTCCTGGCTTTACTACAATATCTTAAAATAACAGCACAATATCAAGTCCCAGAATCCCCCAGACATCTGCCAGCTGGCTGCAGCAGAAGTGTGTGAGTGGAAAAGGAAGTGCTCTCAGTAGATTTCATTTCCTATCACTGAGCTGCCCATTTCCTGTAATCCCAGGTGAACGTAATTATTTATAGAGACCTTTTTAAAGGACAAACTCTGTAAAATAAAATGTTTCTCTGAAGATTCTACTAATACGATAGTGTGTTAATATCATTAATATATCAAAAAAAATTTAGATGATAAAAACATAGATTTATCTAAATTAAGAGACACTCTTTCCTTCGGCTAATATATACCACTAGTTTCTGAATTTTCATAGACCTGGGGATGGCGTGTGCCAGAGATGTTCCTGAAAACCAAAAAGATGGTGGCTGAGTTTTTGGGAAGAGTTTACAACCCTATGCGTATTTAGTTTTCAGTGTGAAAGAGCTCTGTCTTTGGGAACGTCAAATCCATAGTGGTCGAATTAATAAATATGTTAATTGATTGAGAAATGACATTGTCACAATGATTTCATTTGTAGTGACGGATTTAAAGAGATCATGCCCTACGACCACTTCCAGCCTCTCCCTCGGTGAGTCACGTGTTTGCCTTTTCCATTCTGCAGTTTGCTCTAAGTAGTTTGCAAGGAAGTGTATCCTATCTGTAGCAATAGTCTAAAATGTAAGAGTGGTAGATATTAGATCCTTTGCAGAGAGCTAAGTTTCCCTTAGCAGACTTCAACTCCATAATAAGGGAGATCTGTCTAAGAATTAGGTGGAATGCGCCCCCTCAAACAGCGACGTCTCCCGTCACTGGGCATATCAAGCGCCCCTTGGATGACTGGCCATGAGAAAGGGAGCTCAGTCAGAGATTTGAATCCCCTCTGATGCCCGGATGACTACTTTCTGATCTTCAGTTTCTTTGTTTTCTCTAGTAGTACCATCTGTTAGTATTTATAGTGGAGAGACGGTTTAAAGAATGCTTTCACACTCTATATGTTAACCAATGAGATTCTCAGAATGGCCCTGTGCAGGGGCACGAGGGAAGATGTCGCATTCCCTCCTGACAGTAGCCTCGGGGACAGAGGCGTGAAGCACCCTGTGACTATAGATTGTGTGTGGCAGTCACGACGGAAGTCTCATGACTCCAAAGCCTGCGTGCTTTCTGCTGAACCACAGCTGGCCTCTCTCCCCTTTGCAAGCTTGAAACAGACAGGCAAATGACACATAAATAATGTGTTTTTATTTGTTTGCTTTTGAGCTGGGAACATAATCCTTGGACTGCGTGCTCGGTGTCTTGCGGAGGTGGGATTCAGAGACGGAGCTTCGTGTGTGTGGAGGAGTCCATGCACGGGGAGATTCTGCAGGTGGAGGAGTGGAAGTGCATGTATGCACCCAAACCCAAAGTCATGCAGACCTGCAACCTGTTCGACTGCCCCAAGTGGATCGCCATGGAGTGGTCTCAGGTAAGATTTGAGGACAGGACACTTGTCATTAAATCTCAGATTTTAATGAATGCTGGCTGGGTGTTATCGATCCTTTTTTCACATACCTCCTAAAAGATGTTTGCAAAGTTATATACCCCTTCCCATATATTTGGGTTGACATCTAAAATTTTTTTAAAGATTTTATTTATTCATTTATTTGAGAGGAGCGGGGAGGAGCAGAGGGAGAGGGAGAAGCAGACCCCCCGCCGAGCAGGGAGCCCGACGCGGGACTCGATCCCGGGACTCCAGGATCATGACCTGAGCCGAAGGCAGTCGCTTAACCGACTGAGCCACCCAGGCGCCCAAGAAAGTCATTTCTAACATGTTGTGAATGCAGGCATTTTTTAAAATAAAAGTGTTACAGCATTTAAAAAAATGTGTCCAGCAGAATGTAAATGCCATGTTGATTTCTACCCTTGCCATCTTTCCCTTAAAAAATACATAGAGAAGCTCTTCTTGAACAGTTTGGATAGTTTGCATTTTTTCCCCTTGAACTTGAACTTTCAATCCACTCTCCCTGTAGAAGTTTATCCTAATATAATGTACCGTTATGCTTTATAGTCTTTTATTGATTACACTAGTCTACTTTTCTCCAAGAAAATATGTATAGTGATTGAAATTAGTTAATTTTATTTTATTTGAAATGAATTTATTTTAATTTCCTGTCACCATAAGGCTCTAAGTATTAGAAATATTCCCCTGGGTTGTTATTATCAAAACAACATAGATTTTAAATTTTGGTAAACAGTTTTACACATATAAAGTAAATTTTCAATTGAAATCAATCTTTCTAGAAAATGAGGGGGGCTTGAAAAAATAGTCCATTGCCAGAATAAGACATGGGTTCAGCAGTAATTTTGTTCTTAATTTTTACTGCAGGTTTCTTGGTTTGTTTTGTTCTGCATGTACACACCGGGAAAACTTGTTCACATAAATAAGTAGACTGAGATGGGGGGATTTTATTATAGCAAGATTATTCAGGGGGCGCCTGGGGGGCTCAGTTGGTCAAGCATCTGCCTTCAGCTCAGGTCATGATCTCAGGGTCCTGGGATCGAGTCCTGCATCGGGCTCCTTCCTCAGCAGGGAGTCTGCTTCTCTCTCTTCCTCTGCTGCTCCCCCTACTTCTGCTCTCTCTCTCTCTCAAATAAATAAATAAAATCTTTAAAAAAGGATTATTCAGTTCTTGAACTCCTGAGTTATGTGACAAAAATCAGGTCGTGATCTATCATCAGAAATCAACATTTTTACTTCTCTAACCTGCAGAGCTCGTTTTCGGCTCTTAGAAGTCTCATCCATATGTTTTGTGTTGGCTTTAGAGCTTTCTTTTTTTTTTCTTTTTTTATTATTTTTTAAAATTTTATTATGTTAGTCACCATTAGTTTTTTAATTAATCATTAGTTTTTGACGTGGTGATCCACGATCCATTGTTTTCACATAACACCCAGTGCTCCATGCAGTACGTGCCCTCCTTAATACCCATCACTGGGCTAACCAATCCCCCCTCCCCCTTCCCCTCTAAAACCCTGTTTGTTTCTCAGAGTCCATAGTCTCTCATGGTTCATCTCTCCCTCCGATTTCCCCCCCCTTCATTTTTCCCTTCCTTCTCCTAATCCACCACCCCACACCCTCTTCAATATCATGACTTTATCATCACTCATAATTTCAAAATAGAGGATTGTCACCCAAATCATCTCATTTACCTTTCTTGGCTCTTGATACTTCTCATTTCTTTTCAAAAATCAAATACATTCTCAGTAATGAGAATTAGCTATCATTAAGGATATATTCAGTTCCAGAGTGGAGTTCTGGAAATATAAATACTGACCACATTGTTGCGGTAAATGTCCAGCTTCCTGGGGAGGCTACGAAGGAAGAGACAATACTCCTTTGGACTGACCAATTCTGATATAGTTATACCTTGTAATCACACCATCTTCTTTCCCTTTGGGCAGAAGTTTTCTTTCTTTCTTGACCAATATGCAACAACCTCTCAGTGTCATATATATTTCAAGTTGATAAATCTTGGGGTTGGCGAGTCAGTTTCCCAGAAATAGGGTCTAATCTCACACCTCACTCAGTTCATTAGAATATTTGTTTGGTGGCCCTAAGAGTGGCAAGATGAAATCAGATGTTTCCTGATATTCTTTTTTTTAATCCGTATTTTTTAAAATTCCAGTATAGTTAACATACAGCACTGTATTAGTTTCAGGAGTACAGTATAGTGATTCAACACTTCCGTACCTCACTCAGTGTCCATTATAAGTTCCCTCCTTCATCCCCCATCCACCTCCCCTCTGGTAACCACCTCTTTGCTGTCTACTGATACTCCTTGTTTGGAGACGTGAATTTGTTGAAAAGGCCCCTGCATCCTGTGAAATGTGTCTGAGATCATGTAGAAAACATCTACAGACTTAAGAAAGAATCTTTGAGTTTGATGAATCAGTGGCAAAGTTATGGTTTTGGCAACAGGAGGCTCTGGGGTGGAATGCCACTCTGCCTCTCGGGAATTCTGTGACCTTGAGCAAGGTCCTTTGGTGGTGGGCTGTTTGCTCCTCTGTCAAATGGGACGGATGCTAGTGAGCTGCAGGTATGTGGGGCAGTTAGTGAGGTAACACCAGCGGGGCAGTGCCTGTCCCTTAGCGGATGTCCAAGGGTTCTTAGCCCCTCTCACGATGGATCCAGAATTGGTGAGGCCTGAAGTTTATACACTTTGGGGATGACTCTTGAAGAAGAAAGAATGCAAAATATTGGGTATCGAAGTGAATTTTTGTTTAGAATAATCAAAGAAATTGCAAGAAATCACAAATTTTTAAAAAATTGACAATGACCCTAATGTGAACTCTGGACTTCAGTTAATAATAGTGCATCAGTATTGGTTCGTCAATTGTAATAATTGTACCACACTAACGCAAGATGTAAGTAACGGGGAACTATAGGGAGGGGTGGGGGCATATCGGAACCGTGTACTGTCTGCTCAATTTTCCTGTAAATATAAAATGGTCCTAAAAATAAAGTCTATTAATAAGAAAAACCCACATACATATTCACATATATACTCACCACCATGTGTAGATAAATTGAAAAGATATCCTAGATTTTCATGACATGAAAAGACTCCATCGGCAAAAGTGCCTTCCAAATCATAATAAATAATGCAAGAAATAAATACAACACAAACGTCACATGAAAATTCATAAAAAGACAGGAAAATATTTTATTAATTCTAACTGCTTGGCATTTCTATAGTATTTTTTTCCTAACCATTTTGGCTGAATACTCTTTGGTGACCTCTTCATATGATCACAGTTTTGTAAGATAGATTTCTTTTTTTTTTTTTTAAATGCAACTTTTTTTTCTTTAAAGATTTTATTTATTTATTTGATAGAGAGCGAATGAGAGAGCGAGAGAGTATGAGATGGGGGAGGGTCAGAGGGAGAAGCAGACTCTCTGCTGAGCAGGGAGCCCGATGCGGGACTCGATCCAGGGACTCCAGGATCATGACCTGAGCCGAAGGCAGTTGCTTAACCAGCTGAGCCACCCAGGCGCCCTGTAAGATAGATTTCTATAGACAGAATAGAAAGATAATCCTCTAGAGTGATTGATCAGAATTTGATTTTTTAATTGACAGTTTAAAAAAGTTTTTTTTTTCATTCTCACAAGTTGTTTTGGATAATGTCATAAAAATTATTTTTTTTTAAAGATTTTATTTATTTATTTGACAGAGAGAGACACAGCAAGAGAGGGAACACAAGCAAGGGGAGTGGGAGAGGGAGAAGCAGGCTTCCCGCTGAGCAGGGAGCCCGATGTGGGACTCGATCCCAGGACCCTGGGACCATGACCTGAGCCGAAGGCAGACGCTTAACGACTGAGCCACCCAGGCGCCCCTGTCATAAAAATTTTTAATCAAATTTGAAAACTTATATCAAGTTTCTTTCATATTTGAGCAGAAAGATTTCAGGGCATTTCAGTTTTTCTTGTGCTGTGACCTCAACTGAAATACTTTTCAAATTGAGAATTGGAAGGAGGCCTTACAAGGGAGGGGCCCTGAAACATAAGAATCACAGGAAATCAACTTCTACCCCCTTCTTTACGTGGTTGTCTGATGGTCTTTTGTGTTTAGTATTCATTTCAATGAGTGGCTCTCCTTCGCATGAGTCATTAATACCTCTGTGGGTCTGTTCATGAGCAAGAATTTCACTGGCTTCTCATTTCTTCTTTGAAGTGCACGGTGACTTGCGGCCGAGGGTTACGTTACCGTGTCGTTCTGTGTATCAACCACCGTGGACAGCACGTTGGGGGCTGCAACCCGCAGCTGAAGTTACACATCAAAGAAGAATGTGTCATTCCCATCCCATGTTATAAACCAAAAGGTAAGTTTGTGGTGCATGTTGAAGTGAAATCAAATGGTGTTTTCCAGCTCTCATTTGAATATTACAGCATTTCCATTCAACTTACTTTCTTAAAAATTGGTTTCACCCACAGATGGCAATAGACCCGCCCACCTGGGTAAAGAAGCTAGACCGATGTGATTAAGTGATGGGGGTGGGGTGAACTGAGCTCCTGTTGACTCAGTGCATGTAGAGTGGCTCCTATCCATCCGGGCTTATACTAACATTTCTTGGTGGACATAGAATAATTTGATCTAATCCCTGTTTTGAAGAAAAAGAAGTAGGGTGAACAGGAAGAGAAAAAGGCGACATGGGGGTAGAAAAGGAGAAGAAGGATAAAGAGAAAGAGGAGCAGGAGATTTCCCCCAGGGTTCTCGTTCTTTGTTCCGACAGTATTTTATACATACTCTTCATCGTGTGTCCTGTTGCCTACTGTGGAATGAATAAAGACTCAGCTCCCAATCTAGACCGATAGATGCTTTTAGGGTTTTTTTTGTTGTTGTTCCTATTTGTTCCACATAAATTAGCAGAAATGGGTAGTATCCATGAACAGGAAGTCTTGACATCATCTCTCAGATATACATTCCTCTCTATACAGGATTATTGCCATCTAGTTTAGTGAAGTATTTCCAACCCTTATGACAAGTTATTTCCTGTCTGGAAATGAAAGAGTGATTATTCCCACCTGTTAGTGTCAAGAAGTCTTCTCATATCTTAGAAAGTATAGTAAAATTCTCCTTCATTATTTCTGGGTTCATTGTCCATACAAATAGCCTTACAATGAACCACTGAACAAATATTTATTTACTGTGTCTGCCTTCCAGAAAAATCACTGGTTGCCATGGAAGGGACAAATCCCAGTTCTAGAACTTTCACCAGTGGAGTCTTTTCTCCTTCCTGGTGCGCTTGATGGTGCTCTCATAGCCATGTTCTCAGTGTCTGCGATTTCCCCGCAGCAGTACAAAAATGATTTCCTTTCTTATTTCATAACTAGTGTTTCTTTCTTCATATCTTAGGAGGCTTAAAAGGACAGAAAGGGGCTTGCTCCTGCATGATGGTTGTAATTGGTAATGAGCTCCCTCAGCAATTACAACAATAAAAATTTAAGTAAATCAGAGCACAGATTCCGCTCCTCCCAACTTTCCAAACGTTTTTGTTATTTGATTTTCTCTAGTGATTTCTTTATTCATGGGCAACAAGAATTTGTGGCAAAAGAGAGCGAGCTGATATGGTTAAGTAAGAGCTTTAATATGTAAACAACAGAGATTGGTTTTGGTTTATAAAAGGCATTTTTTAAAATAAAAGGCATTTTTATGTTCGCTTGGAGAACGTGTTCAACTGTGCTATGGGATCATCTGGTTGCATTTGGATAATGTGTTAATTAAAAAAATATATGACAGAAATGTCTGGTTCACCCCAGAAGCTGCTTCATGTGCTAAAAGACTCAGCTTGCATTTGCAAAGTATGACTGCTTTATTGATGAAACCTTCAGCAAACAATGATCATGTAGCCAACTCCCTTAAGCTTGTTGTTTATGTTCCTTTTTTCTTAGAAAAAAGTCCAGTGGAAGCTAAGTTACCTTGGCTGAAACAAGCACAAGAACTAGAAGAGACCAGAATAGCAACAGAAGAACCAACGTGAGTCCAGGGCCTTTTATGGGAGTAATCAGGGCATAGCCAGTTAACATGATATATGTAATTTTTGTACTCATTGGAGTACAGTGATACATTTCAAATCCAAATGACCTGAATTCTCAGACTCTAGAGAGCTTGAGCTGGCTAGAATTCTTC
Organism: Neomonachus schauinslandi; assembly: GCF_002201575.2. Taxonomy (NCBI): domain Eukaryota; kingdom Metazoa; phylum Chordata; class Mammalia; order Carnivora; family Phocidae; genus Neomonachus; species Neomonachus schauinslandi. The sequence goes on from NC_058411.1 coordinate 140,664,034, forward strand.
TCTCTTTCGCAATTCAGCAGTCCTACTTTGGCACTATTTGTGAGAAGCACATAAAAGAACAATGTTTGTTAACTCAAAGCAGAGCCAGTGGTCTGTTACAATTAAGAGATTGGGGATAATTCCTAGATCTATATTAACACATATGATTTGACCAAGGACCATGACAATATTATATAAATCAGTCAATCAATCATTCCGTGGCTAAGACATGGCCAATCTCTATAAAACCAGTTTCGCTGAAATGCATCAGGGTGGCCTGAGTAATTATAAGGAGAAATCCCAGAGCTGCTATGGCATGAGCAATAGAAAGAATATGGCGCTACATATCTTGGAGCCTAGAACCACCACTTTTAATTATGTGACCTTAGACAAGTATTTAATTTTTCTGTGTCTCATCCTATAAATGAAGCACATTGGACTTGACCTCTCCAGGGTCCATTCCAACTCAAAAATCCAGTGACTTCTATCCACATGTGATTTGGCAAATCCAGAGTGTAATGGTGTCAGTGGAAATTGAGAATCAAGAGCAAATCAAAGAAACCTCTGGATGCAGAGGGATAGGGACCTAAAGAGAGCAAGGAATCAAAGGTTCTCTGAGATTTTTCATCCAGGAGTCTAGAAGAATGACAGCACGAATGACAGACTCAAGTAATTGGACAGGACAGCCGATTCCCTGTCAGACACGTCAAGTCTGTCGTGCTGACGGCTATTTACCAAGAGAGCATTCACAGAGTGTTGTAGGAAAAGGGATCTCAAAGGTAATAAGGTAATATGGCCAGTCTCCCGCTCAGAGCAGGCATTTCTTTGTCAACACCTTCAGTGACATGCAGAGCTCCCTGCATTGAGGCAGCTCATTCTTCCGTTGAACAACCTGAATTATATGCAGGATTTTTCTCTGGTTAAGCTAAATACACCTCCTTCAAATTTCTGCTTTCTGAAAGAGAAAAAAACAAAAAACCCATGTCTATGCCTCATCCCATGTGACAGGTTTTCACAAATTTAAAGAAAGCTGGATCCCAAGAGTGTGGTCTTTCCCAAGCTCATCACTCTTAGCCTTTTCCAGTGGTTTTCATGTGTTGTTTTTAGATCCCTTACCAACCTCATTGCTGGTTTCAGAACATGCTCATTTGTCAATGTCCCTTCCAACTGGAGTCCAGCCCAGTGAGCCCCAGGGGAATGTGGATTACTCCTCTTTGAGAAGGCACCATGCCTCTGGTGATACAGGCCAAGAGAATTGGCATACCCCCCTTAGGACATGCGCAGAACTTTTCCACATGGACTAGTGGCAGGCTTGGAAGTGAACCCAGAAGAAACTGTAGATGCTGTGAGGTGAATGACCCCAGAGTAACTGACTAAAGAGAGAGGGGTTCTGGGCTCATGACAGTAGCTTGGTGATCTAGAGGAGGGGGGATGTTGCAAGAAGTGGGTGATGCGGGAGAAGGAGTAGTGAGCCGAGGGAGGAGGAGACCCAAGGAAGGACCATGGCTGGAAAGACCAAGGCAGTAAAGAGTTTAAGGAGGGGTGTAGATCTCTTAGAAAGTCAAGGAAAAATGATGCAGATGGAGAAAACGCTATCTAGATGGGCAAGAGAGTCTTTTCCAGTTAATTGTAGAGTAGTATCATTCCAAGGGTAGATATGTAAACATTTCAGAGATTTAAGACATGAATTCCCAATTAGAAGGAGGTGGGTATTTGAGTACTGAAAAAGGAGTACAGATTGGTAGGGAAGTTGATGGAAAGAAGTGGTTCTATGGATGTTTGATTTTTGTTATTGTTTTTTATATGAAGTTAGGATGGCCTTAAATATATACGTATTTTTAAAAAGATTTTATTTATTTGGCAGAGAGAGAGAGCAGGAGAGCAGCAGAGGGCGAGGGAGAAACAGGTCCCCTGCTGAGCAGGGAGCCCGATGCGGGGCCCGATCCCAGGACCCTGGGATCATGACCTGAGCCCAAGGCAGTCGCTTAACCAAGTGAGCCACCCAGGCGCCCCAGGATGGCCTTAAATATATTAAAAAATAATAAGGGTTGTAGACAAGTCAGTTAACATGTCTACACCTCCCAACTGTACAGGAAGGGTGTTAGGCTCAATACTACCAGAACCTTCTCCCCGCTCTGATCTCCTGTGATTCTGTAAAGGAAGGAACCCGTGGAAAGAAGGAGATTTGAGACAGCTGAAGGGAGTGTGTATTTGTCATGCAAGGAAGGTTATAGAGTTCTCAGTCTAGAACGATGCATCCTACTTGGATCTTCTGTCCCCAGAACACAACTAGATTATAACTGCAACTCCTCCTGTATGTCCTCTCTTGGCTAATGGGGTTGCTGTCCAGTTCCCCAAACCACAAATATGGGGTCATTCTTGCCTCTCTCTCATTCTTCCCTTATATGTAGTTAACTACTGGTCATGACAATCATATCCACTAAAATCTGTCTCCATTCCAGCCCTTTTGCTCTGTTCCTACTACCATCCTGTCCAGGTCCTGAGCTCACTTCCCGGGACACAAGAAACAGCCTTCTGATTCGCTTCCCACTCAGTCCCCTCAAACCCATCCATCCCACAGCTCCTGGACAAGTCTAGCTAAGGCACAAATCTGAGTCTTTCTTTCCAACATTGAGAATATGGTTCCCCATCACCCAGAGATTTGCACTCATCCCCAAGGCCAACCAGACTTCACGGGGGGCATCACCCTTCAGGGCTCCCAGCGTCCTCCCTGAGCACTTCCTTGCTTTGCCTTGAGTGGGACGCTGCAGCCGCAGTAAACTGCTGGTTGTATCTTACCGACAGGAGGCTGCCACTCACCCCCACGCCCCCCATTAATAATGTTTTTATCCGAGGAGAGCTGACACAATGTCACTTTGGTTGCAGGTGTACGACACAGTGATTCTACAAGTTTCTACATTGTGCTGTGCTCAGCACGTGCAGCTGCTGCGTGTCCCCACACAAGGCTGTTGCCATACCCCCGGCGGTACTCCTTATGCTCTGCCCTTCCGCCCCGAGTCGTCCCACCAGCCTTTCAGTCACGCTCCCTTCTCTGTTGGGAATGGGGGCCACCTGGCGAAGGCTTTTTTTTTTTTAAAGCTTTTTTTGTTACAGAAGATTTCAAGCTTATATGAAAGGGGAGAGGACAGTATAATGAACCCCCATGTGTCCATCATCCGGCTTCAGTAGTCGTCAGTTAGCAGGTCGCTCGCGTTCTGTCTCTGCCACCAACACGGAAGCCAGACTCCAGACAGCGTAGCATTTCATCTGTAAACCTTGCAGGATGTGTCTCTAAAGAAGAAGGACTACTTCTTCTATTTTTCTTCTTCTTCTTCTTCTTCTCCTCCTCCTCCTCCGTCCTTCTCTCCCTCCTTCCTCCTCCTCCCTCTTCCCCTCCCTCCTTCCTCCTCCTCCTCCTCCTTCTTTAATAACCACAATACCATTTTAAAGCCTGGTCTTCAAATCACTTCCATCAGAATCACCTGTGGCACTCCTGAAATGCAGATCTCTGGGCCCCACGGGGCAGACTCTGGGTGGGTGGGGGAGGGGGTGCTTTGTCCCTAGCATTTTTTTTTTTTTTTTTGGCTCTGCCGGATACCTTTTATTTGTTTATTGTTTTGTGGTAAAATATCCCTAACAGAATAGGTGAAGGGGGATGAAGGGGTACAGGCTTCCAGTTATAAAATAAATAAATCCGGGGATGAAAAGTGCAGCGTAGGGACTACCGTCAATATTTCATCACTTTGCATGGTGACAGACGGTGACGACACACCTATGGTGGGGATCATTTCGTAATGTCTAAAACTGCCGGCTTGCCCTGGCATGCACCTGAGACTGATAGACTGTCATACGTCAGCTGTGCTGCGCTTTCAAAAAGGACCGTTTTAACCATTTTTAAGGGTACGGTTTCGTGGCATTAAGTGCACTGACCTCGTTGTGCAGTCGGCACCGCCCCCTCCGCGCTGCTTCATCTTCCCCAGCAGAGACTCTGTCCCCATGAAGCACTAGCTCCCCAGTGCCCCCGCCCCTCCCCCCAGCCCCCTGCCCCCCTCTTCTGCTTTCCACCTCTAGGAATTTGGGTCACCAGCATTTTTAGCAAGTACCCCAGGTGACTTGGGAAGGTGCATCCAAGTTTGGGAACCACTGGATTGGGCCGTCTGTAGGGTCCCTTTCACAGTCTGAAAATCCTGTTCATTGTATTGAATTGGAAGGGGCAATATCATGTGAGCTACAGTGGGTTCAGGCCCTGTATTCATTCCAAACCTGCTCTTTCTGTCAGCCCACCTCCCTTTGCTGATGGTTTCCTCCTCCCCTTAATCCCCGAGCAAAGCCAGTACGCCCTTTCCTCCTGGAAGACACCACCCCTTTCTCTCCAGCATGGGAGACTGAGCCCCCTGCACCTGTTCCCGGCCCTTGAGGCTGCCTCCTCCCTGCTTCTTCCCTCCCCGTCTCCCTCTGTGGTCTCTATGCAATTTTCCTTTATAATTCACGCTGCTGGCGGATGCTGGCCTGTTCCTGGCTGCCTAGTGTGAAGTTTATAGTTTCCTCCCCCACCACTTCTGACTCTATTCATTCCCTCGATTTCCAAACAAAACCGCAACATACCTCAGCTTCCAGTTCATCCTTCTATAACCGCTGTCTTTTGTGGTTTGGGGATGCTTGCTTGTTGACAATGACGGACAAGGGGGAACGTAGCTATATTTCAGATCCCTCAAGGAAAGGCTGCCAAACCTGCCTGGAGAAGATAAATATTTCTGCCTCTGCGGTTTACCATGGCCTGAGCCCTGAATTTACACAGGGAGTGGATGTTCAAAAGCTTTTTTTTTTTTTTAATTAGGAAAATAAAAATTATAGCTTATAAAGCTACGCCAAGAGAACTGCAATGTTGACCTTTCAAAGCTTCCAGCTGTGGAATGTGTTGACGGTTGATATGGTGCATCGTTGTTTTAAAAGATCTTCCCTGGAGACGTCCTCGATTCTTTGGGGTGCGAGATCTTTCTGCAGCTGTGTTGCCCGTTTCCGATTTTTCGTATGTGAAAACCAAGGAAACAGGACAGGGTTAGAGCACTTTGGATGTTTTCTTCCCTGCTATTTTAGCTTCTCCATTTTTGGAAGCTGTATTTGCTAAAACCAAATCATGTCTTCTTCTAGACATCTGTTTTTCTCACGATGGTCCTAACAGCTAATATTGAGGATTTCATTTGTGCCGGGGTCTATGTGGATTGACTCATTTAATTCCAACAATTTGGTTCCAACACCCCATGAGGAGGTGTTACCATTAACCTCACTTTAGAGGTGAGGACACCAAGGCACAGAAAGACTAGGGCATTGTCCAGCATTTCAGAGCTGTTAAGTGGTGGACAGTGATTCTCTGGCATGTGATTCTAGAAGGAGCTCCAGTTTAATGTTAAGTGACTTGAATTCAAGCTTTGCCCATCCTTAGGTTGGTCTAATAAGGTAGACAGAGAATTTAGTGGTTATATTACCGTACTGTGAGGTTTAGGGGTCAGGGATAGCTTCTTGGGAGAGATGGTGCATGAACTAAGGTCCTGAGATGTACATGGGTGTCAGGCGAGCAACATGTCAAGTATTTGGGATTGCATGCCAGCCAACTGGTCCACGGGGCCATGCCTGGCCGCTGGCATACTGAGTGCGGAGAGGGGCCTGGAGGCTAGAGCTCGAGGCAGCAAGGATGTAGCTGGAAACAAAAGCACGTCTTGGAGGTCTTCATAGTTCACTAAGGAGCTTGGACTTCATGTGGAGGCAGTGGGAGGGTTTTAACAAGTGATGTCATCATGATTACATTTTAGAAAGATCTTTCTGGCTCTCTGCAACTTGTTGCTGATCATTCACTATGATAAAAAAAAAAAACTGCAGCCAATCTCAAATTGCACATCTCTCTCTAGATAGGACATATCTGCTGGGGTGGAATTTCTGGGACAGAAGATAAGCACATCAAAGGCATTGAATTTCTATGGTCAAATTTCATTCCAGAAAGTCAGTATGTGTTTGCCTGTCCATGGCAGTCCTGGAGCCCACCCTCTTTCCCACACATTCATCAAAATGGGGAAATGACCTTTTTTTTAAAAAAAAAAAATGCTGTTTTCTAATACAGTTGACTCTTGAGCAACATGGGTTTGAACTGCGGTGGGTCCACTTACACGTGGATTTTTGCAGTGTGGCACCATAAATGTATTCTCTCTTCCTTATGATTTTCTTAGTAACATTTCTTCTCTCCAGCTTACTTTATTGTAAGAACACAGTATGTCATAGGTATAACATACAAAACAGGTGTAAAGACTGTGTATGTTATGGGTAAGGCAACAGTAGGCTGTTGGTTATGAGTTTGGGGAGTCAGAAGTTATACGTGGATTTCTGACCGTGGGCAGGGAGTGAGGAGGGGGTCGGTGCCCCAAAACCCCGAGCGGTTCAAGGGTCAACTGTAAGTATACTATACTTTTCATGTTTTCATGGTGTACATGTAACTTTGATCCATGGGGAATGTGATATGTGGTGTCTCTCCCCAATAATTGACGAATTGCCCAGCACTATCCAACAATAATTTGTCCTGCCCACTCTGATTTCACAGGGCCTTCACTGTTCAAACGGGGTACCCCATTGCCAGTCCCACAGTATTGGAGTTACTGTAACTTTTTAGTCCTTTTTTCTCTCAGGCTGTGCATGGGCAGTGTAATTGTTAATTCCTTTTAAACATGCTCCTGACTGTCCTCACCTAACCTCCCATAACAACTTGAGAGTTGTCTTGTCTGTTTCCAGCCTCCCCAAAATTGGATCAGAACCGCATTCATTTGCTAAAATAATTAAGGGGGCGGGGAAACAAACATTTTACAACTTGGAGTCTTTCCATTCGGAGGCATGTGCTTTTCTCGCCGGTTATTCCAGTCTCTGCGGTTAGAACCCCCTTCCGTATTTTGTGGTTTTAATCAAGTGGCCTGCACTTTCTTACAGAGTTTTTATTCACCAACTCAATTTTCTTACGTGTTTTAAGCTTCAGTTCTTTTTTCATCTGTAAAGTTGGGAAAAAACAGTACTTGTTCAAAAGGTTGTGAAAATTATATTCAAATAATACATGTACTGTTCTTAGCATGGCAAGTGTTGGCTGAATTCTGGGAAACATGGTAATTTTAGGACAGATAGATAGGTAGGGACTATTTTATTGAACTCTGATTTTTTTTTCTAAAAATCTTCAATTAACTTTACTGTTTCCCATAGTTATCAACTCATCATCAAAGAATAACTTCATCTCTTCTTTCCAAAAATTTATACCAGTCTTTTACCTTTTCTTACCCTATTTTGTTATTCCTTATACTTCAGATTTCATTTATTTATAATATATTAAAGATATATTAAAGATATATACGAGAGAGAGAGAGAGACTGTGAGCACAAGCAGGGGGAAGGGGAGAGAGAGAGAGAGAGAGAAGCAGACTCCCCGATGAGCTGAGAGCCCAATGTGGGGCTTGATCCCAGGACCCCGGGACCATGACCTGAGCTGAAGGCAGACAGTTAACTGACTGAGCCACTCAGGTGTCCCTAAGCATCCCATTTCTATTGATGTCTCCATCTTTAAAATGAGTGTGTTGACATAGCTTGCTTTATTACCAACCTATTTCAAAGTTCCTGATTTTTTTTAAAAAAGTTTTAGCCAGGTTAGAAAATTCAAACCTTTTAAATTGCTTTGGCTGCTGTGAAAATTCACTGCAAACCGAGTGGTTTAATACATATTTGCCAGCTCAGTTCAGGAGGTGAGGAGCCCAACAGATGGTGCCGGTTCCCCTGCACTGGGTCCCGCCAAGCCAAAATCAAGAGCCTGAGCGCCTCTCTGGGGTCCCTGGGAGAGGATGTGCTTCCAGGCTCATTCGGGTAGTTGGCAGAATTCAGTTCCATGCAGTCATGGAATTGAAACCTCCACTTCCTTGCTGGCTCCGGGAGTTGTTCGCAACTTCCAGAGGCTGCCTGCATTCCTTGGCTCCTGGCCCCTTCCATTTCTGAGCCAGCAATGGCGGGTTGAGTGCCCTTCACGCTCTGAATCTCTCTTGCTCTTTTCCTGCATCTCTCAGACTCCAGCCAGAGAGGCTTCTCTGTTTTTAAGGCCTCGTGTGATTAGATTATCCTGCTAGGACAGTCTCCTTATCTTGAGGTCCATAACCTTAACCACATCTGCAAAATTTCTTTTGTCATGCAATACACCATATTCATAAATTCTGGGGACTAGGGTGTGAGCGTCTTTGGGGTGGCCATTATTCTGCCTAAAATTCTAGGTTTTTAGGTTAATCATTCTTTATCACTTTTTTCCTGGAAGACGGTGTGCCTTTCCAAGCTGTGTTTTAGGCAGTTTTTAATCTCTTTTTACATATTTTATTTCTGAACACCTTTTCTGTTTCTCATGGGTTGGAACCTCTACTTGAAGAATCCAGGCAACTTTAGTATCAGATTCTTTAGATTCTCTCTCATTTTGTCTCTAAAAACTGCCATTTTAAAAAGTCCATTTTGGGGGCATCTGGGTGGCTCAGTCGGTTAAGTGTCTGACTCTTGATTTTGGCTCCGGTCATGATCTCAGGGTCGTGAGATCGAGTCCCAAGTCCGGCTCCACACTCAGTGCAGAGTCTGCTTGAGATTCTCTCCCTCTCCTTCTGCCCCTTTCCACGCTCATGCTCTCCCTCTCTCAAATAAATAAATAAATCTTTAAAAAAATAAAAACTAAAAAATTAAAAAGTCCGTTTTGGAGAGGTGTGATTTGCATACAGCAAACTGGGTCTATTTAAAGGATGAGCTTTAAAAGGTGGAAACAGCCCTACGGCCACAGCCTTGGGCATGATACTGAACACTTCCATCACCCCAGACAGTCCTCTGGGCAGCCTGTCCTTCCCCTCCACCCCTCCGATTGCTCCAGAAGCTTCTCCCTCTCTCTCTCTCTCTCTCAGCACTGTCAAGTCCTGCCTGTGTCATCAATCTGATCATCAGCCTTGATTCTTCTGTGTTTTCCAGGTTCTGAATTCCTGATGAGACTTGGAACCATGTCCTTAAGCTTCACAGTTTATTTCTTCAGCTCCATAGTTTCCCATCTTATTCTGTCGTTTTATCATCTTGTGTCTAAACTCTCATGGTAGGGAAGTGCTATTCTAAGTTCTGCTGCCGAGCACAGATGTAGGGAACGTGCTCTGTTTCTCTGGTTGTGTTTTGTGCAGACGTGGTGCTTCAGATGTTTTCATGCGGCTCTGTTCCTTTTTTTATCCTTAAACATTTTTTTCTGTGACGGAAAAACAAAAGAAGACTCAGAACTGCATGAACACTGTAATATCTTTTGTTTAAACAATAATAGGAACCCCTGGGTGGCTCAGTCAGTTAAGCATCTGACTTCGGCTCAGGTCATGTTCTCAGGGTCCTGGGATGAGCCCCGGGTCAGGCTCCCTGCTCACCGGGGAGCCTGCTTCTCCCTCTTCTGCTGCCCCTTACCCTGCTTGTGTTCTCTCTCTATCAAGTAAATAAATCAAATCTTTAAGAATAAATAAATAAATAAACAATAATAAATTAAAAATTTTTTTAAATCCACAGAAGAAAATCATGCTAGTTTATGCCTAAAGTTTGAGTTACCATAGCTTTTTTTTTCCCCCTCTGAAATCACTCATGGCTAATCTGGACAGCTCTCAGATCTGATTTTTAAGAGGACCCTTAAAAGGACCTCTGAAAACCAACTTGAAACATCCCGGTTGCCTTAGGAAAGCACTGAACGCAACCACCTTTTGCCCTGTTGGGAAACGAGATGAGCCCTCTCTCCGGCCCCGTATTCTGTCAGGGTTCTGGATCCCAGGAGACCCAGGAGTCCAGCCTGAATGAAAAAAACCTACTTCTCATTAAAGCAAAATCCCAAATTTTAAGTTTTTATTTCTAAGGAGAAAGGAGAGGAGAAAAGTAGTGACCATAAAACTACAGTACACACAAGGTTAGAAAATTCAAACCTTTTCAAGCTACAAATAAGAAGTGGAAGCCCCCCCCTTTACACTCTAGACCCTGACACGTGGAATCAATTCCAGAAAAGAGGAATCATACAGGAAATCAACATATATAGATGTATGTGCTATAGATATATAATTATATGATATATACACTACATATGCATATGTATACCTGTGTGTATTTAGACAAAAGATCATAGTATGTGAACTACCCCATACTTACTTCATTTAACTGTCTCTAAGAGGAGCTATTCCTGCTCAATTAATATAGACCTACACCCTTAAAAAAATACTTTATTTTAGAGAGAGAGAGAGAGTGGAGAGAGAGAGAGCACAAGCAGGCTTGTAGGGACAGAGGGAGAGGGAGAGAGAGAATCTCAAGCAGACTCCCTGTTGAGTGTGGAGCCCAATGCGGGGCTCGATCTCACGACCCTGAGATCATGACCTGCGCTGACACCAAGAGTCGGACGCTCAACCGACTAAGCCATCCAGGTGCTCCATAGCCACCTCCTTCTTTTAATTGACCTCATATTATTACATTGTATGGATTCCTTGTCTTAAATTTTTTAAAAAGATTTATTTATTTATTTTAGGGGAAGGGCAGAGGGAGAGGGAGAATCTTAAGCAGGCTCCACACCCAGCACAGAGCCCAACTCGGGGCTTGATCCCACAACCCTGAGATCATGACCTGAGCTGAAATCAAGAGTTGGATGCTTTCTAGTTCTACTGGGGAAAACATCAAGGGAAGAAAAGAGCATTGTGCAAATATTATTTCAGTAACTCCTCCATCCTGGGAAGTCGGGCAAGCCCCCTCCTGGCCTAGGAGGGCTAGGAGAGGGAGAGAAGGAATTTTCTGCTAACAGTTTTCACCACAATAAACAAAATTTGGGGGGTTTACTGGTAGTTCTTTCCTGGGCTCATGCATAGCAATGGTGTTTCATTCTGCTGAGTGGAATGTACTGTTTTGGACAACTGTGATGATGTCTTGTCCATGGAGAGAAGGTTGGAGGACTCGGAGAGACCCTTATTACCCTATCTTTCTGAGATTTTGAACATTAAGCCTTGGAACTACATCTTAATCATTTTCTGAAGTGACTTAGTACATTACCCTGTGCATAGGGGTCTGTGTCCATGTAAGCGTAGGAAATGATGCACACCATATTCCCTCATAGCATTCCTGGTATGTGTTCATATATCATAGTCTTCGGGAGAGTTTTGCAGTAAATTAACCCATTTAACGGGACTGCACCCACAGTTCCCCAGACTTATTCTGTTACTGAGCTCTTCCTTGTCTAGTGCTTGGGAGTGTCTCATTATGTAAGTGTTGCTTCAGGATATCTTAAATACCTGTGTCCCTCCTGAATCTATGCTTTTAAATTCAGGGCAGGAATCAGCAAACATCTTCTGCAAAGGCCCGGACATTAAATATTTTAGGCTTTGCTGGCCAAACAGTCTCTGTTGCAGATACCCAGCCCTGCCATGTAACACAAAAGCAAGCAGAATTTGTGCCATTCACAAAAATGTTATCCTTCCTTCCCACCCCACGCCATCCATTTAAAACCATCAAAATCATTCTTAGCTAGTAGGCTGTAGAGAAATAGATGGGCTGGAATTGACCTGTAGGCTGTAGGTGGACAACCTCTGATTCAGTGGATAATAATTCAGGATCAGAAATAAATACTTTATTCAGCTAGATTGTGGAATACCTAAGGTATTTTCAAGAAGATGTTCCGTGTATTTATGTAAATGGAAAAGAATACATAAGCTTCATCTACTCTGCCAAAAACATTTGTGGTCCTGTAGCTTAGCTCCTAAATATTGAGGGTTGACTAAAACCCTGCCAGTTAAGGGATAAGCCTGATAAAGATGAGATGAATAAATATTGGTGAAAAATCTCCATATTATAAAAGAAATCAGATTAGAAATTTTCACTGTGGAATTTCTTTATTACCAAATTTTAAAAAGTCTAATTATATATGTTTTTAAAGATTTATTTATTTGAGAGAGAGAGAGAAAGACAGTGTGCCAGGAGGGGCAGAGGGAGAGAGAGAGAGAGAGAAGTAGACTAAGCTAAGTCTGCAGCCAGATGCGGGACTCGATCTCACAACCCTGAGATCATGACCTGAGCCGAAATCAAGAATCAGACACTTAACCAGCTGAGCCACCAGGGCACCCCCTAGTTTTAATGATATTATGCAAAGGTCATAGCACAGAACTTGAGTTATAAAATGGATGCAAACGTTCAGTATATCTCGAGGGAAAATTCTGTCGTTAATAAGATTTGAGGGGTGCCTGGGTGGCTCAGTCGGTTAAGCGGCTGCCTTCGGCTCAGGTCATGATCCCAAGGTCCTGGGATCGAGCCCCGCATCGGGCTCCCCGCTCAGCAGGAAGCCTGCTTCTCCCTCTCCCACTCCCCCTACTTGTGTTCCCTCTCTCCGGTCTCTCTCTCTGTCAGATAAATAAATAAAATCTTAAAAAAAAAAAAAACTGTTTAAAAAAAAATAAGATTTGAAAATTTGTTGATGACATAATTGAGCATCAGTAAAAATATGGCATTTCCAATGTTCTGAATTCCCTCTGAATAGATATGTTACTTTTTCGCTTCAGAGAATGCTTGTCGCTCCTCTGTGGCCCAAATGTAACAGTTGCGTGTCCTCCTCCCCACCCCCATCCCGGTTTTCCATAGGTTCATTCCGGAGCCCTGGTCAGCCTGCAGCACCACGTGCGGGCCGGGCGTCCAGGTCCGAGAGGTGAAGTGTCGCGTGCTCCTCACGTTCACGCAGACGGAGACCGAGCTGCCTGAGGAAGAGTGTGAAGGCCCCGAGCTGCCCACCGAGCGGCCTTGCCTCCTCAAGCCATGCGGCGAGGGCCCTGCCTCCCGAGAACTGGACGTCTCTCTCCAGGAGGACAGCAGGATGACTTACCACTGGGAGTACGCTGGGTTCACCCCTTGCACGGCCACATGCTTGGGAGGTACTTGATTCTCGCTCGGGGGACAGTCTCATCTTGTGCTGCTAATGGTTTGAGAAATCACTAAATCATTCAAGCCAAATACACAAGTTAGAAAAGTCTAAAGGAGGTGACATCATTTGGATAACTGAAAACCTTGCCATTTCTTTCTTTATTTTCCATTATGATTATTTTCTAGGAAGATAAAGGATAGTGGGATAATATCGTGGCCAAAAAAATTAGTACATTCCTTTGGCCTAAGCATCCGAATAAATGAGATGGGGAAAGAGGCCACTGAGTAATATGGAATAAATAGGAAAACGCAGAACGGGTAAATCGAGGCAGTCTTGCCCATAAATCAGTGTTACAAAGTGAGATTATCTGATGGCACTCTGTCAAGACTCATCCTCAGATTATAGTCTGGCTCATACCCGCACGTTGGGCCAGAACATACTGATGACTACGGTTTACGTGTATACATGTGGAGTCACGTGCATAGACAGTGGACCAGTTAGGATTAGGAAGTGCTAATATGGTCAGGGGGCCTCAGTAGGGTAGAAGTTGGCCCCAGGATCATTATTAAGCATTCCAGAATCCAAAATGGAGTGGATGAGTAGAGAGCTGGAGTCCAGATAGTCATTCTCCGGGGCTCTCTTCTTTGGAAGGAAATAGAAATAATTGGAAAGCTAGATCTTCTACTGATGTGAAGGGGGCTCATCCGATCAGGAATCCAGGACTCCTCACACCCTGCCCATGGACTCCAGTGGTTGTAGCAAAACTTGGTGACTAAATGTGTGCTGACTTCAGTCCCAGCCAATGGTGGAAAGAATACAAGGAGCTGCTGCCTTAGAAGGCAGTTGGGTCAAGTGCAGGCTCCACTCCTCCTGGTGGTCCTGAGCCCAGTGCTTGGACCTCCCTATCAGGTCTTGGAGCTCAAGGTCCCGTCACTGTGCCTGAGCCCCTCACCCTTTGTCCCCCAGGCTCTTAAGTAAATTCCCAGTCCTTCCCATCTGGTCTCCAAGACCCGATGGTATTTGTCTTTCTCCTGTCCTAATTCAACCTCGAGACTCACCTGTCCTGACACAGGCACGGGGTCTCTGACATTGCCGGCCTGCAGTTGACCCAGGTGGAGTGACATATGCTTTACCCCAGGCTTCAGCAAAGCAACTGCTGCCTTTCATATGGACTTACGCACCTAGAATTTGAGCAAAGAACCCTTACCTACTCCCGCATTCTCTCTGCTCTCTTACTTGCTTCGCCCTGGTTTGTAGAAGCCTACCCAGCTAGCCAGGAATTTAGATTTTCTTATTCCCCAGGACGCTGATTCGCTGCCAGGGCGCATAATCTCAGCCACACCTGTGCTGGGGCCTGGAACTTCACTCCTGTGCCGTCTGAGTTCAGGACCCTGGACACTGCCCTTGCTTGGAAACCTGCACTTTTTTTTTTTTTAATTAAAATTCAATTAATGGACGGGGTAGCCGGGAGGGTGATGGGTATTAAGGAGGGCATGTGTTGTGTTGAGCACTGGGTGTTATACACAACTAACGAATCGTTGAACACTACATCAAGAACTAATGATGTACTATATGGTGGCTAGCTGAACATAATAAAATAATAAATAAAATTCAATTAATTAGCATATATTGTATTATTAGTTTCAGAGGTGGAGTTCAGGGATTCATCAGTTACATATAACACCCAGTGCTCATTCCATCATGGGCCCTCCTTAATGCCCATCCCCCAGTTACCCCATCCCTCCCACTCCCCTCCCCCCTCCCCCCTCCAGCAACCCTCAGTTTGTTTCCTAGAGTTAAGTGTCTCTTATGGTTTGTCTCCCTCTCTGATTTCATCTTGTTTTATTTTTCCCTCCCTTCCCCTTTTGACATGCCCTTGGCAATAAGAGAAACTGGTACTTTCTTGATGATTCTGGGGAATCCCTCTAGAGCTAGTTGCTGTGATGAAAAATGGTCCCCTATTCAACTGCGATTACAGATGTCTGGAACTTTCTTTTACATTACTGCGAAATGTCAGCTGTCTGTACCACTTCTGAGCTACCACATTCCTGCAGTTTCACAGAAGCCTGGAGCTTTGTCTTTTATTATGAGAGCAGAAAAAATCCTACTATTGCTCGTACATCCTCAAATCTGTTAATCTCAAGCTTTTTTTTTTTTTTTTTAAGATTTTTTATTTATTTTAGAGAGAGTGAGAGAGAGATCATGGGAGAGGGGCACAGGGTGAGAATCTCAAGCAGACTCTGAACTGAGCACAGAGCCCAATGCAGACCTTGACCTCACATCCCTGAGATCACGACCTGAGCCAAAATCAAGAGTCAGACACTTAACCAACTGAGCCACCCAGGCTCAAGCTTTTGAATGTTGACTTTAGTAGAATTGCTCTTTTGTCTAGTGCTCTGTCATCCTTGATTTTAGTTCTTTCCCTGATTGGAAAATGCCCCCTCGATTTGGGAAAGCATGCCATGTTGGGTCCTTAGAACTAACAGAGCAGTTGGATTTGCCCAAGGAAAGATGACCAGGTTAATTCTGATTCAGTTGGCAGAGACTAATAGACCTCATCTTTGAAGCTTGATGTCAAAATATTAGAATCTGCTATTGTATTGTGTACCAAGGTGGCCCTAGAGTCTGCCTCCAGGATGGCTGAACCCATGGGAATGACTTTCTTTTTCTTTTTTTTTTTTGGTAATAGCTTTATTGAAATGTAATTCACATACCATACAATTTATGTATTTGAACTATACAATTTGGTGGATTTTAGTATATTCACAAAGTTGTACAGCCATCATCACAATCACTGTTAGAACACTTACCCCCCAAAGAATCCTGTACCCTTAAGCAGTCATTCCCCGTTTTTCCTCAAACCCCCATTTTCCCGACCAGTGGCAGCCCCTGGCAGCCCACTAATCTACTTTCTGTCTATTCTGCCATTTCATATAAATGCAATCACATAATAGGTGGTCCTTTGTCACTGTCTTCTTTCACTTAGTGTAATGTTTCTAGTTGAAGTTCATCCATGGTGTAGCATGAATCAGTACTTCATTCCTTTTTATGATGAATACTATTCCATTATATGGATATACCCCATTTTATTTATCCATTCATCAGTTGGAAATTTGGATTATTTGCATGTGTTAGGTGTTGTGAAGAGTACTGCTATGATCATTCAGGTACATATTTTTATATGGACATATTTTTTCATTTCTCTTGGGTATCTACCTCAGAGTAGTAGAATGAGTTTTTAAGCCATTTAAAACATACAAGTTTTGTGAAACTTGGCTAATTGAGTTTATTCTTATTGGCGTTGTGGCCCTTTGGTGTGCTGTGAGAAGGGTAACTGCCTTGAACATGTCAGAAGTGCAATTCACCACTCAGATGGTTGATGACAAGGTGCCGATTTATTTTCTGACATCCTCTCGTCAATCTGGAACCCATTTTACAAATTTTAACAGAGATCAACTTGGAAATCTTTCAATACCCAGTTAAACAGCAATTTAACATTGTGAAGGTGTATTATTATATTGTTTAATCCTAGAATAATATCATTTAAATGAACCTTGGATATCCATGAACCCAAATTTTACAGTTAGGGAAACTGAGGCTCAGAGGCCGTCACGCAGTCCAAAACAGAAAATAATTCTCATTCTTTAGAGAGGGTTGGTTGAAGTGCATACAATAAGCTCTCTAACTTGGCAAAAAGGAATGTTTTTAACTTTGTGGGTTCAAGCTTAAATTTTCCTTTTAAATCACTAAATTCTATAAAACTGAAGGCCTAATGCTTGAAACCAAAATCCTCTATAAAGGCAGGGAACTGCATGTCTGCTCTGTGCTAGACTCCATGGCTCTGAGTTCTGGGCTCAGTATCAGGATATAAAATGAGTAGGACACCACCCTTGACTTGGTGGACCACAGCTTTGGTTATTCACCTTTACTGTCTTGACGGTACTACTTACACACAGGGGTACTTGCCTCTCTGTGATCCATTTTAATGTGCTTTTGGAGGCTCAGCCTCTACGAGTCCACTTACGTGTAGTTACGAACGTCGGTTTTAACCCTCACCCTGGTCTGCTGTAACTGAATACCACAGGAAAATAGAACTTCCCCAGGCACCTAGTTATTTCCCCAACATTCCTGTTTCTGATAGAAAAATAATATATACAAATTACAGATTTCTGAAAAGATAAACCTTTGGTCGCGTCCTGATAATCTGTGTACTTGTATCTTCTAATTTATCTGCACGTCATACAGAAAATCAAAGTAAATCTATTCGTTGTAATGGCTGATACTTGAGAACCTTTCCTAGGTCTGCTTTCATACTGGAGTGGCAACGGAGAATTCTTTTTTAATTCCCGAAAGCATGAAGAATGCAGACATATTGAATTTCCAGCTTCCAGGGGGCACGTGTGTGCACGTGCATGTGCGTGCCTGTACACACAGACATCCTGGAAGATATCCTTACCTTTCCAGGACCCCCTGCCAAGGTTCTGTAATTTACTGCATCCTAAACATTCCTCACCAGTGTTTCTTTGTATTTTATGTTATTTGTTGCACTTATGACCTTTCATTTTTACTTTGGTATTTTCTAGTAGCACAAGCTAGTAGCAGATGCACGGATTTTGAAGCCTGACCGCACTTTGAACCCTAGCCTCTTCCGCTCTCTTCACTCTCTTCAGGCCCCTTATATAAGTTTGTAGGGGCTCATTTTTGTAAAATGAGAAGAGCCATCCCTACTTCATGAGGGTTAATGAAAGGATTGAATGTGCTTATTTAACAAGATGATGTAGGAGAAGTGCTTAAACGCAGTGCTTGGCACACGGTCTATAGTAAGTATTAGTGGGATGATTATTTTATCATAGAATAATAATAGGGCATTCTTCTTATAATGCTCCCATTTTTTCTCTTTTAAAAAATCTGATTTTCTGAGCCCCTTAAAACATCTATTCATTTTTAAGTCCATTCTTACGAATTCTCTAAGTAAAATAACCATCTATAATTAATGATGGTTTCATTTTTCCCTTTCACATATTTATTTATCTTATGTAAGTTTTATATCTCATTGCATCATCTAGAATCACAAAAACAATAATAAGGAATGTGGGCAATGCCAACCTTGCCTTTGTCCTGACAGTAGCAGGAATCTCTCTGTTGTTTCGTTCAAAAACAACATTCTACAAATTTGTTGCATGTTTCTTTGCAGTAGGCACTGGGCTGAGTGATAGTGACTCACACTTGGCGGGGGAAATGTGTCGATCCTATAATCACGCACATATATGTAAATCACAGCTGGTTATAGCAAAGGAGATACATGGTGCTCTCAAGGCATATAATAGGAGGAAATTGACCTAGTTAGGGAAGTAAGGGGAAGCTTCCCTAAAAATGATTACTCTTGAACTTAAATCTGAAAGTTGAGGAATTAATTCAGCAAAGGAGGGCCTGAGGGGGTGGTCACAGAGAGAATTCCCAGCAGAAGGAAGAGCAGGTACAAAGTGCTTGGGTAGCAGGTGCATGGTCCATCTCGCGAATGAAGAAGGCAGGTGCAGCTGGAATACTCAGGAAGATGGTGAGCTGATGCTAGAGAGGAAGGCAGGGGCCGACTAATGCCTTACAGGCAAAGCTGACTTGGTTCTTTATCCCAAGATCCGGGGGGAAGCCATTTAAAGAATCAAAGTGGGAATTACATGATCAAACTTTTATTTATTTCAAAAAGGTGAGCCGAGCTGTATTGTAAAAAAAAAAAAAAGGGTTTGGAAGGGATAAGAACAGATGTGAGGGAGGACGTCTTAAGAAGTCGTTGTCTCATTCAGGCGAAGGCTGGGCCTTCAGTGGTAAGGATGGCTAGAGATGGAGTACAGCAGATGACTCGGAGAAATGTGTAGAAGGTGAAAGTCTGTGGGTGGAGGGGGAGAGCGGGAGTGAGGTGGCCAGTCTGAGTCCTGGATTCTATCCTGAGATGATGAGTGTTCACTGGAGGTCCAGCTGGGCACAAGGAAATCACGAGTTCAGTTCTGGTTGTAATAACTTTGACATGCCTTTGGACTTCCAAATAGAGATGCTCTAAGTAGGCCATTGCACGTGTGAATCTGAGGCAAAGTGCAAAGATCGAGGCTGGAAATATACATTTATGAATCATCTGTGTATGGAGAGAATTGAAGCCGGGGCATGGATGGATGAGAGTCTCCAGGAAGAGAATGGGTGGCCACTGATGACTTGAAGAGTCCCTCCATTGGAGTGTTGGATATGGATGTCAGATTTGAAAGGATGGAGGAAGGAGTGATAGGTGACAACATGGAGATGAAAAGAATAGATATTTTTGTGGCAAAATTTGTCTGTGATAAAGAAGACAGAGAGAGGGAAGAGGCTAGAAGGTATTGTGGGTTGTGTGTGTGTGTTGTGTTATTCAATGACTGAGTGGCTTGGGTACATTTACAAGGAAGTGAGAAAGCTCCGGAATGAAATCAAAAGCTAAAGTAATCAACAGATTTCCTGGGAAGGTGGAAAGGAGTGAAAGCCAACACACAGTGGTAGAGATTGGTCTTCAGCTGTGGAAGAGGCAGCTCCTAATAGAAATAGGCCAGGAAAAGGCCAGTGTGTGTGAGTGATTTGGGGAGTGAATGCAGAGATGTTTGAGGTCACGGTGTAACACTCTCTTCTTATACAGCTGACTACAATATGCCAGTATTGGATTTAGTGACATGTGTGAATGATATTGCTGCATGTGGGCATCTTCCATTTCACATGGCGGACTCCAAGCATGCCTTCCTACAAAGGGGAAAGTGGGACCGAAACCGAGGTCCACCACGGGATCATGTTAGCATACTCCCCACGGAGATGTGTTCCCGACACGGAAGGTTAGCAATCGCTGTTTTGTTCTCTTCAGATCTCTCCGAGTCATGACAGGCCTCTGGCTGTAATTTCTTCTAACCACTCTTGATATAATTGGTCACTTCCTCTCAGGCTCCAGCAATGTTTATGATGCCCTTCATGCAGCCAAATGGTTTCAACAGTCCTTAATCTTTACCAGCTGTGTCCTCAACTGGTTGCTGAAAAGAACTCACCTATTTGCAGTGCTGTAACACTTGCATTTGAACCCCAAGAATGATGCTGTTCCTTGGCACTTCTCCTGCCCCAGAGCATATCATGCTTTCCCTCTTTTTCATGACCTGGGAGTTGAGAGTAGCATCCTCTCATTCACAGTGGCTTATCAGCTGAGAGAAAGGAAAATGGATTAATGTTCTTTTCAATATGCCCCTGGGCTTGTATCTGTAATATAGCATTGTACAAGGCAACACTGTATGAAGTAGATATGGTTGTTTTTTTCTTTTATAGATTTCATTATCAGGGTTATAGTAGTTTTGTAACATGAATTGGAGTTTTCCATACCTTTCAACAGTCTTAAATAGTTTATATCATGGGGCGCCTTCATGGCTCAGTCAGTTAAGCGTCTGACTCTTTTTTTTTTTTTTAAGATTTTATTTATTTATTTGAGAGAGAGAATCAGACAGAGAGCATGAGAGGGGGGAGGGTCAGAGGGAGAAGCAGACTCCCCGCTGAGCAGGGAGCCCGATGCGGGACTCGATCCCGGGACTCCAGGATCATGACCTGAGCCGAAGGCAGTCGCTCAACCGACTGAGCCACCCAGGCGCCCCAAGCGTCTGACTCTTGATTTAAGCTCAGGTCATGATCTCAGGGTCCTGGGACCAAGCCCTGTGTTGGGCTCTGCTCAGCGGGGAGCCTGCTTCTCTCTTCCCTTCTCCCTCAGCCCCTCCCCCCTCCACCCCCACTCATGCATGCTCTGTCTCTCAAATCAATAAATAACATATTTTAAGAAATAGTTTATATCATGGATATTATCTTTTTAAAAAGTTTGAAAGCACTGGTTCCTGCCCATTCTTGTTTTCCCCTTTTGGGGGCAGGATTTAGGGGAGAGCATCATGGCTGGATCTTTGACATCATTTTCAAGCCCCACCCCTCCTGCTTATTGTTGTATACAAGATCTTAATTTCCAAGTAATTTCCCTAATTTAGGTTTTCTTGGAAAAAAAAGCCATCCACTTCATGGCAGTATTGATATTATTATTACGAGTTGTTCATCTGGTCTTGGGTTGCTTTAAGCCTCTCTCTTCTCTTTTTTCTGGCCACAAATAATGTGGGATCCATTCACTCTTTCTGACCAAGCAGTTAAATAGGGAATGACTTATGGAAAATTCTAATGGTCGGACTTGGGGGTTTAATTGTTTATTATTTGTTTACAGTTGGACTCTGTTGTGGTCAGAGAATGTGACCTGCGTGATTTCTGGCTTTTGGAACTTATG
The DNA here is from genome assembly GCF_002201575.2 of Neomonachus schauinslandi. Classification (NCBI taxonomy): domain Eukaryota; kingdom Metazoa; phylum Chordata; class Mammalia; order Carnivora; family Phocidae; genus Neomonachus; species Neomonachus schauinslandi. Next base: position 140,685,260 of record NC_058411.1, read on the forward strand.
CAGTTTACTTTATAGACTAATAGAGGATCAGTTTTTGTTAATGTTCCATTGGTGCTCCAAGAGCATATTAATGTCTCTTTCTAGGGCCCAAGGCTTTTCGGTTATTAAATCAACATACTTGTCTTATTCAATTTATTTTTTCATATTTATTTTACAACTTGATGTATTAAATACTGGACAGAGCACTTTAAAGGCTCTGGCTAGATGTTCTTCATTGCTCCAGGTATTTCTTACTGAGTGTGTGTGTGTGTGTGTGTGTGTGTGTGTGTGTGTATGAGATGTTATTTGGCATGTTGAATTACTCAGGACTCGCATGCAAGAAACCCAACTCACGCCAACCTTAAACCAACAAAAGGAAATGTGTTAAATGGCTTTGCTTCCCTTTTTTGAGTCCTTGCACCCTCCTCTAATCATTAATTCATTTCTTGATGAAGGCTTTGAATATTATTTCTGCCCCCCAAAAGACCCTCTTATTATGACATTGTAGAAGTCAAATGTGGATTGAGGGATGTTGCCTCATGCTACCAAAGGAATTGATTAGAAAAATTATACTGAAATTTTAATGCATCATTTATTTTATAGCTCCTAAATGCATCACAGTTATCACCCAAATTTTGCTAAGTATAAGATGAAGTGAACTTATATTTTTTACTTCTACTTTTGAGGATAAAGGTTTTGTCAAGCCTCTTGAAGTGAAAAGTGTTAAATTGTTCTCGTAGGTTGAGTATGTGGGGTGGAAGATATTGTTGTGGCCATCTTTACAAAATACATTTTACCCCAATAAGTATCCTAAGCCATCTATTAATTTTTTACATTCCTTTGAGTATGCTTACTTTAAGACAGAGAAATTTCTCACGAGTGTTCTAGCACTTCATACGAATGGTAAAATGAGATCACTTTAGACCTTTAAGACCCACCCACTGTGTCTCCAGAAAACATTCCAAAATAGTCTCTGTGTATATTTTCTACAGAATTTTGATTACAAATTAAAATATATGTGAAAGGTAACTGGATTTTGATGAAAAAGAAATGCAGCCATGCTAGAAAATGAGCATCTGCGCCCCTATGAAGTCCGTAAGGAAGCCTGACATTTGCAAATGGGAACTGGTAATTCAACTGTAGCTGTGTCCCCTTGGTATCTCAAATAAGCCAGTATTTATTTAAAAAAAAAAAAAGTTCATGGGAGATCCATGGAGATTGAAGACTGCATCCCACCATGTCCACGAACATAAGAATTCAACTGAAGAAAGCAGGAGAAAATTTAGTGGAAAGAACTGAACATCACCAATGTATATTTTATATAACCTTTTGGCCTATTCTGCATTCTGTAAAATATCATAAAACGGATGAATTGAAACATGGCATTTGGAAAAAGAACCACAGTCTTCTAACATAATGGAACACACATTCTTGCATGAAACTGAATACATTTGCATATTTCAAATAGCAGAGTCAAGTTGCTGTTACAATTTTTATGTGATTTTTTTCATCCAGAGTTTGATTTATATTTTGTTCAGTTCTGATTTTCCAATAATTCTTTTTGTCTCAATAGACGAAGAATAGTGGTTGAGACGTGGGCTTTGGGGCCAGACAAAGGAAAGATTAGCCCATGGAAGTGTTCCTATTTGCCCAAGAAGCAGTCCCTGCTTTGGGAAGCTGGTTGACTGTATTGCATTTTGGGATCCCTGCAGGACAAAGACAGAGCTCTGGCTTAGGAGATAGGAAACCTAATTTTTAGTTTTGAATCTACCCCTTTTCTTGCTGTCTTAATTTCTCTCTAAACCTCAGTGTCCTCATTATTCAATTAATAAAATGGAGATGATGGTACCATTCTTCAGACCTCACAAGGTTATGGTGGGCCCAAATGGTACAGTTGAAAGCACTTTATACATGCCAGAGCCCTCTCCCAATGGGAGGTATTGCTGTTGTTTTTGCTAGCAATGGAAATATTACTAATTACAGTAATAGTGAACAGCAACTCACACCATAATGAAAATTTTAATGAGGGTTCCACGTCAAAGTTAACACATGTGCGGTGACATAGAAAAAAATGTTATTCTTTAGCAGCTGATAGGAAAATTCCTCTTGGGAAACTATGGTATATGTTTGGGAGGAACACTTTGATGGTTCAGCTGAGGGGACTTTGAGTGCATTTGGAATGTAGGTACGCCTGAGAGTAGATGGGGAGTCGGGTGCTTTTTCGTGTTTCAATGTGAGTGTATTTGGGTGGGGAGGGCAGTGGGGAGAATATTAAAAACGGGAAGACTTTGAAAAATGCAAAGCGGTTTGCTCCCATGTGCACCCTGAAATCAGCCTGTAGCCAAGCAGTAGAGTCAAAGGGCAGTGGCTTAAGAAGTCCCAAGACCCTATTCTTTCCCCCATAGTAAGTTATTCTAAGTCATTTGCATTTTTTTCCTCTCTCCAACCTCCAGGCCATCAAGAAGCCATAGCAGTGTGCTTGCACACCCAGACCCAGCAGACAGTCAGTGATACCTTGTGTGATATGGTCCACCGTCCTCCGGCAATGAGCCAGGCTTGCAACACGGAGCCCTGCCCACCCAGGTACGTGCCGTCCCGTGCTCCCAGGACGCTGTGTCGAATGGTAGCACCCTCTCCTGCAGAGAGGCCCACATGTGCATAAAGGCTTGTGCCTCTACCCAAGGTAAACCACCTGGCTTAGGTCGGCGTTCTCTCTTCTCCATTCACATTATGCTCCAGCCAGATTCCTGCTGGGTGCACAGAAACTGCGTGTTGAGAAGGAATCCCCTTTACCCTGGCTCTTGTGAGTGAACATCAGCTGGTCTGTGCTTGCAAAACCATGGGGTCTGCAGTTCTGTTCTCTTTCTCCTATCTCCTCAAGGGCCCTTCTTTGCCTCAGGCCACATCAGAGAGCACAGGATCTGAGGTAGAGTTAGCACGAGTACGCAGTTGGTGCTCAGTCCATACTTGTTGAATGATTGAGCGGATCTCCTACTTGTGACCTACACACCGTGCATTATCACCCTTCCCACTGACTTGCCTTAGGTCTCAAACTGGGTTGCAGTGTTACAGGCCCGCATGAATAGATGAAGCCGACTTATTTTTGGTCTTCTTGGTCTGAAAGGTTGACCCTAAAAGTTAATCAGCTTCCTTGCTTAAGTCCTTTTAAGATCCTGGGGAATTTTTTTTTTTTTTTAAGGATTTTATTTATTTGACAGAGAGAGACACAGCGAGAGAGGGAACACAAGCAGGGGGAGTGGGAGAGGGAGAAGCAGGCTCCCCGCCGAGCCGGGAGCCCGATGCAGGGCTCGATCCCAGGACCCTGGGATCATGACCCGAGCCGAAGGCAGACGATTAACGACTGAGCCGCCCAGGTGCCCCTAGGACAGGTGTATTTTATGTTTATTCAGGAAATAAGTTTGGTTCTGGAACTCTCTCGACCCTTCTGATTTTGATTCCGTGAAATGTGTTGGCCGTGATGTAAAAAGTCCTGCCCTTGTGGTCTGAGGGAGGTGGGGTGGGTATGGAATAAGCTCATCCACCCTCGGAATCCACCCTCCCCATCCTGCAGATGGGCCCTTTTCTTCCGAGTCTGCTTCTCCAACCGGCACAGCCTCTGGTGGAGACCGGCTCCAATGTGCGCTTCACCTTGGTGAGGGCATTCCCTCCAGTGAGGCAGGCACAGTGTTTTATATCCGTGACCATATTGCTGACTTCAGTTATAGGCTCAGGAAATCCCAGGGACTTCTTGACTTGCATTGGAGCCACCTTGCTGGGCTCCGCTGAGAAGCAGGTAGGACCTAGGCCCAGGAACAGCACAGGGAAATCTGCTTCCCTCCCTGCCCCACCCCACACACATGCTCACTGCATTCCAGAATGATCCAAGATTACAGAAGAGACATACAGGAGGGGTTTTTACGGAGGTCTGATCTAACCTCGGCTTAGGCTGCCCTCTTTGTCAAGTGTGTCCAGAACTTTCCAAAAGCATCGATCATACGGGTGTAATGCTGAGTGTACAGCTACTTGGTGTGTCCCTTTTATCTTTGGAGAAATGGCACTTCTGTTAAGTGTACAAGCAAGCCCTCGTAATCCAAATACTTACCTGGGTTTCTCAGTTGTTTCTTTTTTTTTTTTTTAAAGATTTTATTTATTTATTTGAGACAGAGAGAATGAGAGACAGAGAGCATGAGAGGGAGGAGGGTCAGAGGGAGAAGCAGACTCCCCGCCAAGCAGGGAGCCCGATGCGGGACTCGATCCTGGGACTCCAGGATCATGACCTGAGCCGAAGGCAGTCGCTTAACCAACTAAGCCACCCAGGCGCCCCTCTCAGTTGTTTCTTATTCTAACACTAGAACCACTGACTCAGATAGTTTTGGAAAAGCCAGGGTTTCTGTTTTTCTTCCCTGACACACCCCGCCCTTGAGGCTTTGTAGATGGGAGCAGATGGCTCCCTGTCTGAGCCGGGGTGAGGGACAAGGGGAAACACAGCGAGGGGAAACATAGTTTACTCTCCCAACATGTTTTCCCATGAAGTTGGAATCATGCACCACCTCCCCTTTCTCAACACCAGCTGGCACTCTCTTTCTGGAAAGAGGACTATAAACGAAATGGTTTGGAATTTATACAAACTCTAAATGGTGACTACAGTTTGGCTAAGCATGTAGTTCTGTAGCCATAAACAAGGAGGAGTGAAAAGAAGAAACTGTCACCCCTAAATTGGGAGTGTGCTGTATTTCTAGTTTCAAATCTTATTCCCTATCAACAGAAAGCTAGTCTTCACCCAGTTGTGTCTTTTCTTTCTAGCCCAAGTCATTGACAAATGAGGACATGGGCACAAGTGGCCAATTAAACGGAAAATGGACACAGGTGCCAACAGAAAGTGAGCTCCAAGTGAGAGGAATTTGCCCAGCAGGGGACTGAGGGGGCCGAGGGCAGGGGAGAAACTCGGCTTTGCTTTTGCAAAAACAAGCCTGTTCTGATCTAGCTCTGAAAGTGAAGAGAGCCATAGTGGGTCATCATATAATTTTTTCAGAAAAAAAAAAAGAGAGAGAGAGAAAATACAAAACAATCCATTCTTTCTTCACTCCAAGAATGAGCATACCCAGTCGCCATTACCACCTACTTTATGTTCAGTGTAAGGTAAATAACTCGATTTCATCATTTTTAGTTTAAATTTTTAAGGCATTCTTTTTTTTTAAGATTATATTTATTTATTTGAGAGAGAGAATGAGAGAGAGAGCATGAGAGGGGTGAGGGCCAGAGGGAGAAGCAGACTCTCTGCCGAGCAGGGAGCCTGATGCGGAACTCCATCCTGGGAGTCGCTTAACCAACTGAGCCACCCAGGCACCCTTTAATTTTTTAAGATGAAGTCCAAATCATACATTTCTCCACTATTTATTCTATTCATAATAGAATCTGTGTCCCTTCTTCGAGTGGCTTTGCATTGTGGCTTTTTCTGGTTTCATTTCTCTTCTGATGACATGGACGCGATTCGTGATGCTTTGTTTCTCAACCTCTTAACAATGTGCCCCAGCCATTCCTAACTGCCGCTACCTTAATGCAGAGGTATTTTGCATGAACTGTTTCGACAGTTGCTAAATAAACGCCCACCCCCTGTGTTTCCTTGCTCTGATCCATATGCACAGGTATGACCTTCAGAGAGCTTTCTAAATTGCGGTGACTATGTGAAGCTCCCACATAAAGCCTTCCAGTAACTTTCCTGACCTGTGGATCACAATCCATGTTCTTTACTTTAGCATGTGTGTGAGTTTCCTGGGCCTGCTGTTACAAAGTACCATAGACCAGGTGGCTTAAACAATAGCAGTTTATTGTCTCTGTTCTGGAGGCTGGAAGTCTGAGGTCAAGGGGCGGGGAGGGGTTGGCTCCTTCTGAGACTGGGAGCGAGAACCTGGTCCAGGTCTCTTTCCCAGCTGTTGGTAGGCTTCCCATGGCTTGTGGATGCTGTTCTCACCATGTTTGCATGTTGTCTTCCTTCTGTTCGTCCCTTTGTCCAAATGTTCCCTTTTTGTAAGGATACCACTTATATTGGATTGGGGCCCTTTCTAATGACCTCATCTAAATTGATCATCTGCAAAGACTCTGTTTCCAAATAAGATCACATTTACAGGTACTAGAAGTCAGGGCTTCAACAACTTCTGTGGGGAAATAGTTCAGACTGTAACAGCCTATAAAGTCCTTTGTGACTCTGCTTTTAGGTTCCTGAACCACATCTCCTGTCACTATGACCCTCGGCACAGGCACATGCACACACACGTGCATGCACCTGCATGCACGCACATGCCGTGAGGAATGTGCCCTGCAGCCACGGTAAATTTTCACTGTGACCCACTCTCATGTTCATTCATGCCTTTGGGACTTTGCACATACCATGCCTGCTGTCTGGAGCCCTTTTCCACTATAAAACAAGTTAAATCTCTCCCGAGATCACTTCTTAAGGAGCGATCACTTCTTACTGGTATAATGAAGTCCAAAAGAATGTGAAATAGGACCCTATGCTGAGACCCTTGATAGAGGGGAACTCTTCGTAGTTGAGAGAGGACTGGGAGTGGGTCGGGGCATGGGGTGGTGCCCCAGCTCTGACCCCTCCAGGAATTTCAGGCAGGTGCCTTAGTCCTCTGGGTCTCTTCATCTGAGTAATGACGGAAAATGCTGGACTTTGTGGCCAGCAAGTTCCTAAGAACTCCGACCTTTTGCTGTTAAAGGGTGCTTTCAAGTTGCATTTTTTACTCACGTCTTCAGAACTATGCTCAGTCTTTCTGCGGGGATCCTCCTGTCTACTCATGAGTAGTTGCAAATGCTCAGGGTCATTTCAGTTCTGAGAACAACAGCCTTCCCTTGACCTGCCCAGGAGGCCATGGCAGGGTTGAGTTCAGTCTGCAGTGCTGCTCTTCCTTTGCTCACCAAACCGGAGCAAGATTTAGGAGCAAGTCTGGACCCTGTTTCTTAAGGCTGCTGAGGGAAGCATGCCGACCTGTCCCGGGTTCAGCAGCATCCCTGTCCCCTCATCTCTGGGCCTCAGCAAGAATGATTGCACATTATCGTCTCCAACACCATCCTGCCCACAGAGCTTCCTTCCAAGCTAGGAATAATAGAGCATGCACTATGTCTTGGCCACTTTGCAAAATTAAGAGTCTGTTTTTATGTGAAGGGAAATACTCTTCCTCGTTTCAAAATTGCAAATTTAATAAACTCTTCGAAGGTTGAGAGTTACATTGGAAAAAACCCAGCCGAGACAAAGGGTTGGTGCCAAAGTAAAGGTAAGTTTACAAAAATGTTTTAGGTTCTAGAAACCAGTGGTGTAGGAATAACAGGGACAGCATGTTGCATAATATTTTCCACACAAATATTTACTGACTCCAAGGGCAATAGCAGTAAAATATCACCCCAGGGTGAAACTTACCACTGAGATTGGGTTGGACAGTCCGTTGATCTTTATTTACCCAAAGGCAAATGCATTTGATGTATTAGCCTGGACTCTCCAAGGTGGGGTGTTGTATGTTTATCTGCTCTTATGGGGTTACTCCCCCCTGGTCTATGCTATAACTGCTGAGTGTCTGCTATTTATGGAGTTTGCTTTTTCCAGGAGAGAGCCAGCAGCTTGTAGAAACATGCAGGGTTACATAATGGCCCCACTCGTCTGAGGAGAGCTTTCTTCTCCGACAGTAGTCAGCACTGCTAGGGAGGGAGGTCAGAAAGCAAGAGGCAAGAGTGATGTGTTTCTCTACCTACTTGTTACCCAGTTCTTGAATTTTAAAAAATTCTGTAGTCTTTTGTCTGTTAAGAAACAGTTCCCCATTTCTTGGATAACAGTGGTTTCATTTCCAGTCCCTTGTGCCTCTGATGGATTCTTCTAGCTGTATACTTTCTTGAAAGATGATTATCCAGAAGTCACTCCAAATAAGTTATATATTTAAGCTGAATTGATAGTGAAACAGCATCCTTTTAATTATTTATCCATATAGCTCGATTATCATCAAAATATGATGTATATTTCTACTGTTGGTGATTTCCCTCACCTCAAAAGCTACTGAAAACTTAGATATAATCAGTTACAATCTAACTAATTAGCAGGCTTCCAGTTAAGCTGGTGTTTTAATTTTACATTCTGTTCCAAATACAGATCAGTGATAGATGCAGTATGAGAGCAAGGGAATTAAAACAGCTTACCCAAGGCACTATCATGAAAAGAACTATCTGGGCCAGGAAAGGAAAGGAAGTGTGAAGTGGTGAGTGGAAACAGACCTGTGGTTCTCGTGGACTTGAGGCCCCAAAGCAGTCAGGGCACATGAGAGTTCAGTTCCGTAGAGAGTAGGCCTGAACATCGTCCTTTTGACTGCTTAGAGAGGACCCACATTCATTGCTTCTTGGAATGGAAGCAGGAAAAAGCTGCTGCTGATCACAACCTGAAGCCATTGTATAGATGAGCCTACTTGCCTGGGGAGATGGAGGACAGACACGACGATACGGCCCCAAATTACATGTTGGCTCAGTGACTGGATCGTCAGTGTCCGTAGACTGCTTTTGTGCCATGCTGTCCATATGAGACTTGGTTCTGGACTGGAGACACTGGAGGGCTTGAAAGAAGTAAACAACACTGTAGACAGGGAGGGTTAAGAGTCAGAGAAAAGGACAAAGGGAGGTGGGGAGAGAGAAACCAAATTGAGCCTGCAAAATGAAACTCCAAAGCACATGAAGAAACCTAATACTAATGAAGATAATCAACAAGAGTCAGCGGTTGAAAGTTGAATTCATTCCAGATGAAATAAAAATACAAGAACAGTCTGAAAAAAGACTGTTACTGAGATCGTTGGTGATATAAATTGGTAAATAATATCCATGTAAAGAACTGGAAATTATGAAATAGACAGAGGCAGAAATATAGTCACAATAGGTGAGTCTTAAAAAGAACCAATTATACAACTTAGAAATTTTAAAAGCCACTGAAAAATAAGTAAGTTACAGACAATTGAAGAAAGAATTGTTACCTTGAAGGTAGTGCTGAGGAAGTCAAAAGAATGAAAGCACAGAAAGTTGAAGATTTGGGGAAAAGAGAAGAAAAGTAAGAAATATAGAGGTAATGGCAGAGAAACAAGATATTAAATGAATTGTTTACTAAAACTTAAAAAAATGTCTACTCCTAGTATCAAGAAAAATAAATGAAAATAAATCCCACTTAGATACATAATAACAAAACTGCAGAAAGTCAGAGATGATAAGAAAATCCTAAGAGCTACAAGACCTGAAAGACATATCAACTACTAACAACTTATTAACAACTGAAGTTCCCAAAAAGCAAAGAAATAATATCTTTAGAGTACTACAGGGAAATCATGATCAACCTAGAGCTAAACTTGCTAAAATATTATTTTGAGTATGTGAATGTGAATGTCCATTTTTAGCCAAGTGGTGGACTAGATATACTGAAGGCCCTTCTACTAAAAGATTCTAAAATACTGAGTAAAATATGTATAAAACAACTTGAAATGTAAAACTAAGCTTGTTAGAAAGTAAGATAAATCCTCAGAAGTAAGAGAAAGAAAGAAAGAAGGAGAAAAGGAAGGAAGGAAGGAAGAGCTATAGAATGAATCTAGCATGGTAAACTTGTATTAAAGTTAGTGCTTCCATGGGAGACATTTGGCAATCCCACTAATCTAGACCTTTGGCTTTAACAGTTTTTTTCTGGAAACAGACAAGTCCTCGGATCTCCAGGAAATAAGGAATGGAATGGAGATTCCCATATGAAGCCAGGATCTACCTCAGTGAAAAGAAAAACTGGAAAAAAATCCACCCCAAAAAAGCAGAGCTCAAGGAAATTTATCTGTCTTGGCTTTGCCTCTGAGTGGAAGGAATTAAAAAAGCCTCCCCTGCATTATGCTAAGTGAAAGAAGCCAGACACAGAAAAATGTTGTGTGATCTCACTTATATGTGGACTCTAAAGTAGTCAAATTTACAGGAGCAGAGAGTAGAATGATGGCTGCTAGGGGCTGGGAGGAGGGGAAATGAGAGGTGATGGTCAAAGGGTGCAACATTACAGTTATACAAGATGAGTGAGTTCTGGAGATCTACTGTATAGCATACTGCTTATAGCTAACAATACTGTGTTTTTGTATACTTCAAATTTGGTAAGAGGGTAGATCTTATGTTAGGTGTTCTTACCACACCCAGAATAATAATAATGATAACGATGATGATGCTAAAGAATAAGAATAGGGATGGAGGGAGACTTTGGGAAAGAATGGTTGTGTTTATGGCCTTGATGGTGTGGATGGTTTCACAGGTGTACTTATTCCCAAACTCTTTGAGTTGTACACATTTAATATATACAACTGTTTACATATCAGTCATACCTCAGTAAAAAAAGACTCCTCTGAGAATTTAAAAGCCACAGATAGCCCTTTATGTAGGAATAAGTTCATATTCACTCTGACAGTGTGATCTGAAAAATTAATTCACATTGCTCTTGACAAGAGTGAACGCACACCCTTTGTGGAAGAATGTGTCTTCTCCTCCAAACTTAAAATTCCCACAAAGACCTAATTAGTGATCTCACAATAAAAAAAAATTTTTTTAAAAATTCATGAAGAAACAATGTGTGAGAATCAGTGGGGGAGAAAACCCAAATCAGATATACAGGGCCTCAGATATTGGAATTATCAGGTACAAATATAAAGTAAGTTTATTTAAAATATTTAAAGATATAAGATAGGAAATTGAAAACCTAACATAGGAATAACAAACTATCAAAAATACCTGGAAGATTATTTTTTTAATGAACCAAATATTAGGTTGTGCTATATGAAATTTCCAATTTTATCAATCAAAAAGGTCCCATATTGGCAATTTCATATGGTTTAACCATATGGTTCTAATAATAGAATATCTGGAAGTTAAAAAAATAATCATCGAAACTTCAAAGCTATGGACTGGGGTAAACAGGTGAACTGGAAGAGAGATCTGAAGAAATTATCCAGAATAAAGCACAGAGAGCAAATGAGGTATGTAAAATACACACTAGTGGTAAGAGAGACAGAGGAAATATTGACAGGGTATAAAATATATCTAAATGGAGCTGAAGAAAAAAACAGAGGTAATATTCAAAGAGATGACTGAGAATATTTCATAATTAATGAAAAATATGAATCCTAAGAATCTGGAGCCACAACAAATCCCAAGCAGGAAAAATAAAAAGAAATAAACACTTAAACACATGATAGTTGAGTCTGAGAACTCCAAAGGCAAAGAAAATATCTCAAAAACAACCAGAGAGTAAAGATCTACAAGAGGAAAAATAGCCACAAAATTAAGAGTTTTCTTCTCATTGGCAATAAGGAATAAGGAATATTATCTTGAAATCGTTAAAAGGAAGTAACTGTCAGCCTAGTATTACATACTTCGTGAAACAGGATATTTTCAGATTGCAGTAGTATATCCATATATACATATTATATAAATATATAAATATACATATTATATATGTAAATTACCTACAAAAGAGCTTAGAACATAGTAAGTAATAAAAAAATGTTAACTACTATTGTGTTAGACATTCTAGGTGAACAAAACCAGGAGACTTTACTATCAGCAAACTCTTACTAAAGATAATTTTTAAAAGAGCATATTCATTAAGCAGGAAACTGATCCTGGAAGAAAGATACAAGAATATAAGAATGAATGATGAGCAAAGTACATTGTAAAGATACTTAATCTAAAAGAAAGTCACTGACTGTGAATCAATAATGATATCGGATTTATGGGTGTGAAAAAAGAAATAAATATCAGACAACAAAGCCTGGTAAAGTTTGGGGGGAGGGTGGTGATTAGAGTCTTTAAGCCCCTTAGATTATTTGTGAAATGGAAATTATTTTGATTTACTGTAGAGCTACTAATGAAATAGGTCCTTTAAGAATACAAAGCTGGTGCAGCCAATCTGGAAAACAGTATGGAGGTTCCTCAAGAAGTTGAAAATAGGGCTACCCTACGACCCAGCAATTGCACTACTGGGTATTCACCCCAAAGATACAAATGTAGTGATCCGAAGGGGCACCTGAACCCCAGTGTTGGAGCACATAAGTCCAAGAGCTTCCCAAGAAAACTGGGGATTGAATTTTTTGCTCTTGAATATCTGGAAATGTTTTATTCCACTTTAATATTTTGTCTTGTATAGATTTCAAGGTTCCATATCATTTTCCCCCCCAAAAAGTATTTTTAAAGTATTGCTCCGTTCACCGAATTCTAACTTTCAGTGCTATTGTTGAGAATTACTTTGCCACCTAGATCCCTCATCCTCTATACAAACCTGTTTTGTATGCTTTGGTTTAGTTCATTGTTATATGTTATATGCTATGGTTTAGTTATATGTTATATGCTTTGGTTTATATGCTTTGTTATGTTATATGCTTTGGTTTAGTTCATTTTTATCTTTTGTGTTGGGAAATAGGGAGGGGCTTTAAAATCTGAACACTTCTTTCCATTTTGGGAAATTTTCTTGAGTTATTCTTTTCTTCTGCTTTTTAAATGAACCTCCCATTGTATAATGTTCGACATTCTGAACTGACCCTATTTTGCATTTCTTTTATTTCTACTTTTTGAGACTTTTCTTTACTTCTATTTTTCAACTGATTGGTTACATTTTTATTTAATCATTTTTAATTTACAAGAGTCTTTTTTGGTTCTCTGTAGGTTCCTAGTACCTTTCTTAATAACGTCCTGTTTTCATTTCATGAATACAATACCTTCTGTTTCTTGAGAATATGAATTATGAATTTTTTTTATTAGTTTTCTTGTATTCTCTTCAGTACCTTGCATTGTGTCTGTTTTCTCCCATATGCCTGTTTTTGTTTCTTTTTTTCTTAGATGTTTTCATTAAATATTTTATGTTCCTTGACTATCTACTCGTTTAAGAATAGTGTACCCAAAAGAAGATTGGAAGCCCTGTGTATATGGACAGAATTTGTTGAGTGGTAGGTTTCACTCTAGAGTGATCTGGATGGGCTGTTCACAGGGAGACCTCCTGAATTTGTCTTTTGCTCTCAAGCTAGTTAACATTTCTGGTGAGGAATTCTCCAACCTTTTGTTTGAGAGTGGGAAAGGGATACAAGTCTGATTGGAAGTGTTTTCTCTGAGCCAAGTCAGGGAAGAAGTCTGGCGGTCTCACCTGACAATACATAGACCCTCACTTAATCCCCAGGCCTAGTACAGTCTTCCACTTTTTGCTATTCCTTAAGTCCTTAAGTAACCCTTCAATTTTCTGCTGGGTGTGGGAGAATAAATCTCCTGCATGCCTAAGAGACACAAAAGGATTTCAGGTTAATATAGACTTTCAGTGAATCTATTTTGACTTCAGCTACACCCCACTTTTAGAAATATGTTGTGTCTGATTGTTTCATGGCTTCTTGCTTTTGGACTTTCCCAACTCCCAGCTTAGTTTTCAGATTTCTCCAGGCTGCTAAGTTAAACATCACTTTCCATCTTTTCTCCAGTTTATAAAATCAACTGCATCTCTCACAGTCTCTTTGTCTTTGTGGTTATATGCCTTTGTTTAATACCACCTTTATCCCTTTACTGTCTTTTTGTTGGGTATTTTTTAGGGGAGGGTGGATGGAAGGGAACAGAAGTAAGCACATACAACCAATCTGCTATTTCCTAGATCACTATTAGTCCCTAAGAATAAAAAAAACCCCACATAGTTATGTTAAAGATTTTTTCAGACATTATGAAGATAATGTGAGTATTATATTAAAACCAAATGTGGGAAATAGAACATGCTATACAAGTAGTGCTGTTGTTATTTCTATTTCTTTAGGGGGGAATTCTCTCATCTGTTGTGTGTTTGCTATCTTCATGTCTTTAATTTTTTTTCTCTCCTTGGACCTTTTGGTTTGCAAGCTTATATTGAATGGGAGTTATATGTTCCTATCTGGGGGTTTTCTGCTTACTTGAATGAATACCTCTCCCCAAGATCCTCAAATCAGAACCAGGTTTCATATTATTTCCTTTAGGCTTTCCTCCCAGGTGAAATATTGCAGAACCCCTCCCAGAATATTATATGATAGCTTGGCTCAATAAGTAGGCTCAAGAGATGCCTGGGTGGCTCAGTCAGTTAAGAGTCTGACTCTTGGTTTCCTCTCAGGTCATGACCTCAGGGTCGTGAGATCGAGCCCTGCATTGGACTCTGTGCTCACCGCAGAGTCTGCTTGAGATTATCTCTCCCTCTCCCTATGCCCCTCCCCCTGCTCTCTCTCTCTCTAAAATAAATTAATAAATAAATAAATCCTTAAAAATATTAAGCAGGCTCCAGGTTATCTCCATTTTTTTATTTTATCCCAGGCAGCTGATCAATTCCAACCATACACACAGGCTAATTTTTCTAGCCTTCAATTATGGGTCAGAGAGTCTTGCCCTATTGTGTTTCTAGAAGTGACTCCCTCACTGTGTTTCAGTCACCCCCCTCACTGTGGTGCTCTTTAATTTCCCCATACAAATTGAACTCCCAGCTGCCATTGCAAGTTTCCAATCCTGGCATCCACTAAACCTAGACAACTTTAGTCAATTTCAGCACTGTGCTTCCAATTGATTTCTGGTTTACTGAGATGTTTGTTTTGTATGGGAAAAGAGCTTTACCCTTATGTCTTTTGTTAACTGTCATAGCTATTTTTTTTTTTTTTTGAAACAGAGAGGAATGCAGATATCTTGCTGTATTCTCCTGCTTCACCCCTCCACCACTACTTGATTTTTGGGATGCATTTATTCAGATTAAGAAAGTTCTCAATCATGAATAGCTGTTGAAATTTATCAAATGTTTTTCTGCCTCTGTTGAAATGATCACATGATTTCTCTCCTATGTTTTGTTAATATCATAAACACTGATTGATTTTCCAAGGTTGAAACAACTTTGCCTTTCTGGAATAAACCCAATTTGGTCATGATATAATAATATTCTTTATATATATCACTTCATTGTTAATACTTGGTTTAGGATTTTTACATCTGTGTTTATGAGTGACATTGACCTAAATGAGTTGGGAAAGGTTTCCTTCTTTTTATTTTTTCTGGAGAGTTTATGTAAGGTTGGAATTATTTATGCCTTAAATAATTCACCAAGGAAGGTATCTGACACTTGAGTTTATTTTTAAAATATTTTAAATTAAAAATTTAATAGATATAGGACTAGTCAGATTTTTCTACATTTATGTGTTAGTTTTGATAAGTTGTGTTTTTTTAGGCATATTTTCAGTCTATGTAAATTTTTAAATTTATTGACATATAGTGATTTTCATCACACACGTATACTCTATTTTTAATGCCTTTGAGATTCTCTCTTTAATTCTTGATGTTGGTAATTTATGGTTCATATTTTTTGTTCTTCATAAATCACCATGAATTTATCAACTTTATTAGTCTTTTGAAGAGGCAACTTTTGTTTTATTTTTGGGTTCATTCATATCTGTTCTCATATATTTTGTTCCTCTTTTCTACTTTTTTTTTGTTTATTTACTGTATTTTTTTAACTGCTTGAAATGGATACTTAGATTATGATTTTCAGCATTTCTTTTTACAATATTCATTTAAGGCTATTGATTTCCTTATGATCATGGCTTTAGCTGCATTCCACAGATTTTCGCACTTCATATTTTTAGTAACCTGCATTTAAGAAAAGCTGTTTATTTCCATTGTGGTTTCTCCTTTGACCCATGAGTAATTTAGATGATATTGCATAACTTTTAAATATTTGGGGATTGTCTAATATAGTTCCACCGTGGTCAGAAAACATATCTTATTAATCAGCTCAAGTTGTGATAACAAAATATCATAGATTGGGTAGATTAAGCAACAAAATTTATTTTCTTACAGTTCTGGAGGCTGAAAAGTCTAAGGTCAAGGTGCCAACAGGGCACAGTTTCTGATGAGAGCTCTCTTCCTGGCTTGCAGACAGCTGCCTTCTCTCTGTGTCCTCTTATTGGCAGAAAGAGAGAGCAAGCTCTCTGGTTTCTATTCTGATAAGGGCACTAATCCCATCATGAGGGTCCCACCTTCACGACCTTATCTAACCCTGATTACCTCCTAAAGTCCCAGTCTCCAAATACCATCACACTGGAGATTAGGACTTCAACATAATAATTTGGGGAGGGATATAACCATTCAGTCCATAGCATATACTATGTAGTATTTTTTTTTTTTTTTTACTATGTAGTATTTTAATCCTTTGATTAACTTGCTTCTGTTTTACTTAGGATTTATACTTCTCTTTTATTTAGGGTTTAGACTATATAATTATATGCAAAAAATTTTTTATATATATTTGTCAGATTTTGTGCTCAAGGTTTTTCCTACCTTCATGATGCATTAAAATATTTTAATCTTCTTTTTCACTTTGGAACTTTTGAAATGACATGGGAATCACCTGTTTCTTGGAAATTTGTGGGAACTCGACCACAAAGTTAACAGGATCTAGTCCCTTTCTTGAATAGAACTTTTTGTAATTTCCTAAAAAGTTACTTACTTAACCAAGGTGTTCAAATGCGTTAGTTTTCTACATTATTTTTTTTAAAGATTTATTTGTTTGAGAGAGAGAAAAAAACATAGGAGGGGGGGGGAGAGACAGAGGGAGAGAGAGAGAGACAATCCCCATTGACCACAGAGCCCGACGTGGGGCTTCACCCCATGATCCTGAGATCATGACCTGAACCAAAATAAAGAGTCAGATGCTTAACCAACTGAGCCGCCCAGGTGCCCCAATTTTCTATATTCTTATTAAGGTTTGCCTTCTTTATATATCAGGAGCTTAGAGATGTATTTTATAGCCTTTAAAAATTTTTATTACTTATCCTTCCATTTTTCTTATATCTAAGAGCTGTACTTCATACATATTTATGCTTTTTACTTAGTCTTCATACTTGTATGATCATTATATCTTCATTTTGTCCCATTATATTTGTCTTGAATATATTTCATTTTTTATTTTTCCTCTTATTTACATAAGTAAAACATGTTTATTATGGAAAATTAGAAATCAGAAAAGCTGAAATTCACCTTTAGATTAACACTATTTTTTTTTTCAAAGAACTAACTTACTTTTTCTAATAATGAGTGTTTATTTTAAGAAAAATCAGGGGAAAATACTGGCAAGAATGAAGAAAATAAAAATCCTATCATTTAGAGATCATCACTGTTAACATTTGGATGTATAATTATGCAGACCTTTTTTCTGCATTTATAAATGCATAAAACAATATTATAAGGTATTTTTTATGTTTTCTCATAAAAAATATCAAATTTATTTCTATGTCAATAACTATACTTCTACTTTGTTTTTTAATGGCTGCTAGCATTGTACTGTATGAATATACAATTATTTATTTTAACCTTTATTGTAGAACATTTTGATTGTTTCCTTCCATTTTGTAAAATTTAATTTTTTTTTTTTTTTGCTATTACAAACTATCTTGGAGCAAACATCCTTTTGTGTCAATTTTAAGCATTTTAAAATTGTTTCCTCGTGATATAGCTCTACAGTAACTAGTTAGAAATCCATGTTCACTAATAATTACATACCCACAAATTAAGATAACTATAATGTACAACTTTACACCCATCAGATGGGCAGGGATATGGTCCAGTATTGGTATAGGGGTAGGAAGCCAGGCGCTCTCACATGCTTCTGCTGGGAGTGTGAATTGAGAGAATCTTCCTTGAATGCAATTTGGAAATATATATCAAAAGCAGCTTGCCCTGGTTTTTCATTTTTACAGATGTTTCATGAGAAAACCTGATTTTTCCAAGATCTTATTGGAAAGGAATCACATTATATATACACATGTTGTAAATCCAGTCCTAACAGAGAAGAATTTTCTTAGGGATATTCCAAATAATGAATCCAGGTGCCCTGAAAATTTCCTGAAGTGTGCTTTTAAGCATTTAAAATTTCTTTTGACAGCCATATAAATCATGCTTGCCTTGGGGCTCTATTCAAAACAAAACCCAAGCTTTTATTATGGATAGATGATGGTATGCTAGGATGGGGAGAAGTCTGCTTCTTTTGTACTCTGGGCTTTCCCAAATGGGTAGAACCTTTAAACCCTTACTGACATTTCTTTAAACATTACGTTTCTGTATTTTCATCGCATCTAGTAGTGGGGATGCGGTGGCTCTCGGGTCTGCACATGGAGCGTGAAGTCTGGACGTCCCGAGAACTTGAAGTTGTGTATGCTCTGACCGTTGCACGTGGTCTCACAGGACACTTTGACTTGCCCTGTTGTGTTTTGGTACAGGTGGCACAAGGGCTCTTGGGGCCCCTGCTCAGCTACCTGTGGTGTGGGAATCCAGACCCGAGAGGTGTACTGCCTGCACCCGGGGGAGTCCCCGGCCCCCGCTGAGGAATGTGGAGACGAGAAGCCACATGCCCTACAAGCGTGCAATCAGTTTGACTGCCCTCCTAGCTGGCACATTGAAGAATGGCAGCAGGTAATATGGCAGCCTGGGGTCCCCATTGCCCACCACACTTGTGGCTGCAAGAGCCCTGACCCCCCCACCTTCCACCTTCTCAGTGTTCCAGGACGTGTGGAGGGGGAACTCACAATCGAAGAGTCACCTGTCGGCAGCTGTTAACGGATGGCAGCTTTTTGAATCTCTCTGATGAATTGTGCCAAGGACCCAAGGCATCTTCCCATAAGTCCTGTGCCAGGACAGACTGCCCTCCGCATATCACTGTGGGAGACTGGTCAAAGGTAAGGGCCATTCCCCACCTCATGGTCCCGCCTCTTTTTTGCCCTGTGTTTGTTTCAGACTCTAAATATGTCCTCCACAAGATGATCTGGAAGCATGTGGTTGGGGTACATAACCCGGAGTCCTCCAATGGGGGTAGAGAGGCAAGCTGACATCAGAAATCATCTTGACACATAGGAAAGGGCACTTTCTGGCATTCCTGGACTTCCCCCGAGCCCTGCGTTCAGTGCTGGGCACGGTCAAACCCCGTTGTGCTCATCTCATCCTATAGTCCTACAAGGGCGCCAGAAGCAGACGTCATGGCCATGTCTTCTCACTGGCCTTTTAGAGTGGAGACTGATGGTGCTTCCCGCCCCGTCCATTCTTTCTGTGAACAGCGAATTTGCAGTTGCTGACTATGTATCGTCAAAGTAACACTGTTAACCACGTCTGCCCCAGCTTGCCTTTGTGTCTTCGCTCTTGTCCTTGCTCTCAAATCCTAGATCCAGGTTTGAGCTTTCCTCTTCTGTGAAATCTTTCATCCCCTAAAATCATGAAGGATTTCCCAGCTTTAACTCACAATGACCCAATTTTTTACTGTACTTCAATGGGGAGCTACTTCCTGAGTATGTGTCTGGTTTTCCTGTCTGGCTTAGAGTATCCTTGTGGCCAGTGGCCATGAGATCGATGACAGGTCCTGGAGCTCTCCCAAGCTCTGAACAGGTAAATATTCTTCCCCAAGATTCTTTGCAAAGTCAGGGGAAATGCAAAGTGTTGTTGAAGTGATGATCTTTAGAAAAGCTCAAGCCTGCTAACAAGGACAAGCAAATCATTCATTAGGAGCATTTTTGCGGGGGGTGGGGGGAGGCTTGGTGGCTCAGTCGGTTAAGCATCCAACTCTCAGTTTCTGCTCAGGTCCTGATCTCAGGGTCGTGAGTTCGAGCCCCGTGTTGGGCTCTGTGCTCAGCGGGGAGTCTACTTGAGATTCTCTCTCTCCCTCTGCCCGTTCCACTCATGCTCTCTCTTTCTCCCTAAAATAAATAAATAAACCTTTAAAAAAAAAAAAAAGAAGGCTTTTTGCAAGGAGAAACAAGAGGAGACAGAAGAGAAGGTTGCCCACGTGAGCTGGGTTGGAACTCAGGCGAGTCGCTTTCCTAGGCCACCACTGAGCAACCTGCTGGTCACCCTCAGAGATCAGCCCAAGCACAGTCAAGACATTGTCCGCATTCCCAGCCAAAGCTGCATCTCTAGAAAACCTCCACCCGGGAGGCAGGATGGGCGTGCACACACGCTCAGGAAGGCAGAGCCAGCCTCAGCTTGTGAAACCAAAAGCCAACATGCAGACTCGGGTCCAGTCAGGCACACATGTTGGGTTTCCTACTGGGTTCAGCTTTCCTCCTGTTTGTTGAAATTTCCTTCCATTTCAGAGTTGCTTTGTTCTGGCAGAAGTTCTGATGCCACACTGCCACCCTCTCCAAAGGTTTCTGCCACACTAGTCCTTCTGCCCCGGGCTGGCTCGCTTGGGGGCAGCCATCCATCTTGTGGTTCTGGATAAGGCCTCTCTGTGTTGGAACTGGCCACTAACCCTGGACAGAGAGAGGCTGAGGAGCCGTGCCAGAATTCCCATTTTTCACCGAGCCAGACCTCTCAGCCTGCAGCTGGAATAGTCCCCCTTCCTGACACTAGCTCTATTCATGGCATGTTTGGGCTTTGTTCATTCATTGGCTCATTAGTTTTTAGATCTGAACTAAGTTTTGGGCAAGAAGAAGCCTTTGATTCTTACACTGCTTTTCAAGTTCTAAGAAGGGAGCATTGAGTCATATATGGGGCAGTCTTCCCAAATGGTGGATTTCTGTGCTCCACGGACCCCTTGCAGCCTGTTTTGTGGCCCTGTTCCTTGATGGAAATCCAGTAAAATTGTTCCTCATTCTTTTTTTTTTTTTAAAGATTTTATTTATTTGACAGAGAGAGACACACAAGAGCGGGAACACAAGCAGGGGGAGTGGGAGAGGGAGAAGCAGGCTTCCCACAGAGCAGGGAGCCTGATGCGGGGCTCGATCCCAGGACCCTGGGACCCTGACCTGAGCCGAAGGCAGACGCCCAACGACTGAGCCACCCAGGCTTCCCTCGTTCCTCATTCTTTACTCTCTTGGCTTTGATGGAGTAGTTGACCATTTTGTCTACCTTCATCATTCTCCTTCATGATGTTTCTTGGTGTTTTTTATTTTTCCTGTTTACTTAACTAAATCTTGTCAATTGGTTTGTCTTCCTCCAGATCTCCAAAAAACTCAATATCTGACCTGATATTTGATGTGTATCACTGCATTTTTCCTCCATAGCTGCCTCTGTGTCCTGACTTCTTCTCTGACTTTTATAGATAATTCTCTATCTGCAGGAACAGTGTCTAACTTTCTGTTCAATACAGTGCCCCCAGCTCTCCAAATAGGATGCGTCTTCAACCTGGGAAAGCAAAGGGACAACCTCTTCATTCCCATCTGGCTCCCCACCTCACTCCCTGTCTCTGTCAGTACACCACCATCTTTCCAACACTTATGATCATCTCTGACTTCCTCAGCTCCTGTGTTCAGTTTCTGACACCTCCTAATTCTTCAACTCTTGAAATTTATCCATATGCTAAGTAAAAAGGAGAAGATCTCTTTAATGAGAAATTCTTACAAAGAACAGTTCAAGATATGTCCTGGACACATGGATTTATAAATATGGCATTCTAATTTTCAATAGGCTTACTAAATGACTCATGAAAATGATAGTATATTGCAGCCCATCCGTACCAGCTTGCAAGAACCAACTGTGATCTCCTACCTCATGCTCAGTGACATCAGGTTGATAGCTTGAAATCAGCCATGATGGGAGCATTCACACCACAGAAGTTGGCAAATATAGTCAGTGCTCTCTCCCCAAGAACTTGTGAAGTGTTTACCAGCACACCACTGCATGAAAGGGTTATACACACACACACACACACACACACAATCCTATTTATAAGACAGTTTCAGCTTATTGATGGTTATTTACAATGGAAATGATCTCAAGAAGTTCCAATGTCTGGACTCCTTTTCACAAAGTCTAAGAATCTTGGTTGGGCTTCTCTAAGGTGTTTTTTAGTTTTATATTCATAACTGATGGTTGGTAAAGCTAGGAAATACCTGATCTCTAGCTGAAAATCCATTCATCAATCATTATCCTACAGGGTTAGTTTGGTCTTGATCCAAAGCGATTGATCCAAATGCATTAGGTATTCCTTCCATGAATAAAAGAGTATTCCAGCTCTCCAGGTTTATTCTAAAATCTTCCTTTTACTTTTTATTTTGTAGTATTAATTATGAGTTTCTTAATATTAATTCTGTAGATAACCACTCTTCTACTTGAATAATAATGTCTTTTCAGACTCCAGATGACAGTTTACTTGTACATTTTGACTCGCCTGAAATATACCCAGTGTATCCAAGTCCATCTACTTCTCTGTTTCCACTTATTTTTTTTTTAAGGTTTTATTTATTTATTTGACAGAGAGAGAGCGCAAGTAGGCTGAGCAGCAGGCAGAGGGAGAGGGAGAAGCAGGCTCTCCGCTGAGCAGGGAGCCTGATGCGGGGCTCGATCCCAGGACTCTGGGATCATGACCCGAGCCAAAGGCAGACACTCAACTGACTGAGCCAACCAGGTGCCCGTTTCCACTTATTTTAAATAGTAAACACACACACACAAACACAGATATGCCTTATTTTCTCACCTAGATTATAACTACCAGAGGGGAAGGACCATCTCTGCATCTGTGTATCCCACTTGGTGCTCGGTAAATACTTGTTGACTAAAATAAAGAGACTTCTAAAAGCTTCTTCTAAACTGAACATGCCTGTTGTCACAGCCCCATTGCTCAGTCACATCACCAGCAGACACTGCCCAAACACTGCTGTGTTAACTACCCCGGGCCCTCAGAACCCGAGTCAGCCAAGAATTTGATCTTCAGTGAGCTTACAGTTTAATGAGGCAGCCATAAAAAATTATGTAACAAGCCCAATAAAGGGCTCCCATCTACAGAACTGAGTGGAAATCGAGGGGAGACATCTGCGTCTGTGTGGGTCCCAGGGAAGTGCCGCAGAAGATGCAGCCGTAGAGTTGGGTCTTCAGGGTTGAGTGCAGGCTGGGTGGAAAGGAGACCAAGGGTGTCCAGACAGTGACAGGAGCGCACACGGAGGCACAGGGGGCGAGCTTGTCAGTCTTCCACAGCTGGAGATGAGGATGCAGTAGAGAACAGAAGGACGAGATGGAGAGGAGAGGTTGCAGTCAGACCGGAAGGACCTCAGGTCCCTGCAGTGGCCGAGGACACCGAGGAAGGTTTCTGAATAGGGAAGTGAAATGCAGCATTTTTAGGCACACGGTTTTGGCTGCAGTGTGAACGGCGTGTTACAGGGGAAGGAACCAGAGCCTGGGAGAGCTTTTTAGAGGAGGTTGGAATAAAACCAAGGAGAATAAGGAAGCAGCTGGGTAGAGAATAGTAGATAGTAGTGGGCTATGGTTAGCAGATGTCACGGGCAGATTTGGTGACTGAACTCGTAAGAAAGAAGCAAAAAAGAGGGGTGTGGTCAATGGATAGAGCAGGCATTCTTTTTAAAATGAATTGGGGAAGGAAAAACACATTTGGGAGGTGACTTGAAAGGGAGACGGAATGAGTCTATTTTGAGGTGTGTGTAGTTTGAGGGCCTGTCAAGGCATCAGTAAGGAATTGCAGCTCAGGAGAGATCTGCACTAAAGTTAATTTTGGGAAGCGTCAGCATTTAAGCAGTAGTTGAAGCCGTGGAAAAATGATTACCGTGACATACGAGCATATGTTGTCACTAGCAGTTCCTTTGAAAGTAGGAGGCTTTCAGTGAAGCGAAATCACTATGGCGACCTGGTTGTGGAATATCCCCAGATCCCTCACGGTGAAGGGGATGAAGAGTGACAAACTTCCAGTTACAAAGTCAATAAGTCACAAGGATGAAAAGCACAGCACAGGGAATAGTGTCAATAATATCATAATGACTTTTTGTGGTGACAGAAGGTGACTCCACGTATCGCGGTGAGCATTTGGTAATGTATGTAGAGTTGTCTAATTACTCTGTTGTACACCTGAAACGAATATAATATTGTATGTCAACTATCCTTCAATTAAAAAAACACTCAAAAAACAGAGCAATTAGGATTGCCAGAGGAAAAAAAAAGCACAGATAGCCACTTTAACACAAGTGATACATGTGGGTGAGGCCAAATCATGCGCCGTAGAGGAAACTGGGCAGAAGCTGTAAGTTTAACAGCTAGGCCAACAGAAAGAAGGTAAG
Source organism: Neomonachus schauinslandi (assembly GCF_002201575.2). Classification (NCBI taxonomy): domain Eukaryota; kingdom Metazoa; phylum Chordata; class Mammalia; order Carnivora; family Phocidae; genus Neomonachus; species Neomonachus schauinslandi. The sequence goes on from NC_058411.1 coordinate 140,709,298, forward strand.
AGCAGGCCAAGAGCCAGGGAACACAGAAGTCAATGATACATTTCCACCTCAGGGTCTGAGACCCATCGGTGACACTGAGAGAGGATGCTGGGTCCCAGGCCATGGTTGAGTATGAGGAAGATCATGCGGACCCATGGGGGCCTTAAGAAGACTGGAGAGCACAAGGGGAGCGCACATCCCTAAGAGCTGATGAAATACCCGGCTGACCTGCCACAACCATAATCCAAGCTGAGAAAGGACACGGAGGGGAAGGGAAGGGATGCTCGGACCCTGGGAGCAGAAGAGTCCAGAAGATACGAATCTCAGGACTGTGGCCAAACTGTTGAATACTTCTTCTCAACATCAGAAGAAGGAACAGTGAAGACAATGAACTTGAAACACTGCCACCTCCTTACACTTTCCTAAAAGTTCAGGAAAAAATAAATTATTTAAATAGGAGCATCAGCAAGCCCCATACAAAGATACTTTAAGATAAAAGTGTCAATAACATAGCAACGTCATGAAAAGTTGGCAGATGAATATATAACTTACTCTTTTGAAATGAGCTAAAAGAAATTAAGAAAGACATAGAGACAAATTGGAAACAGAAAAGCCCAGAAATGAGGTTGAATAGATAACGGGGATGTGAGCAGAAGGAGCTGATATGGTTCAGGAGAGAACCAGACGACTTACGGGAAAACTTCACAAGTGGAGAGTAAACTAGAAAGAAGTGTAATAAGAGAAATGAGAGAAAGGAGGGAATTGAAAATAAAGAGAAATAGAAGGAATTCGAGTAAAAATAACAGATATGAAAGAGAAAAAAAAATCCAACGTATAAGTATTATTAGAGTCCCAAGAAAAGAAAACCAAAACAATGGAACGAGACTGTAAATAAGATCACCATGTAACACAAATCACAATATTGAAACGGTACACCACAGCCCTGGGAAAATGGACCCACCATGGCCAGTATCGAGATATCTGCTGCTAGAGTACTAGATTTTAAAGATAAAGGAATGTGTTTGGGTATGCAAAAAGACCCAGTCACTTACTAGGGCAAGAAAATTGGATTAGTGTCAGACTTCTCGACAAGACCACTTCATACTAGAAAGCAATGGAACAACATATTTAATATACTACAAGAAGGAAAATGTGAGCCAAGGATGTTATACCCTGCCAACGTGACCTTCAAGTGTAAAGGTCACAGACAAATTGTTGCAAAGTTGCAAAAACTTGGGTATCTTGTTCCCCTGAGCTCTTCCAAAGGAATCTACCAGATTTCTGTAGAATAAATAGTAGACACATTGGATAAGGTTGCTGCTTTGTGAATTGTAATTAATGGCACTGATTTGGTCACTTCCTTTCTTTCTGAGGTGGGAATATTCTCTAATGGCACCCTAACTTTGAACTTAGGTGACACAAGGTCTGGAAGACCTCCATCCAGAGAAGGGGTTTACAAAGGATGCTCCCATTCATCATGGGGAGAAAAAAATCATATATTTATCATTAGAAATGGCTTATGAGTGGAGACTGGCAATTATGTAACTCACTGTTATATGAAGCAAAATTAAAAAGTTGACGTTAATTGTTGGGACACCTGGGTGGCTCGGTTGCGTGGCTGACTCTTAATTTTGGCTCAGGTCATGATCTCCAGGTTCCGGGATAGAGCCCCATGTTGGGCTCTGTGCTCAGCCGGGAATCTGCTTGAGATTCTCTCTCTCTCCCTCTGCCCCTCCCCTTCCCTCTCTCTCTCTAATAAATAAATACATCTTTAAAATGAAAAAAGAAGTTGACATTAATTATTACATGGGAAACTCCTAGATGATGATTTGACTTGGTTAAAAAAAATAAACCATAATTTGGTAAATGGTAATTTGAAGTTATTTGTTCAAAAGCTTACAAAGAGCTTTTCTCTGTCCTGAAAAATATGAGTAGTTTAGGGCTTTCTGTTAAAGACGACAATAAAGGACTTTTTTTTAAAAATTCCATTCCTTTCCTTTGAAATCCAACAAAAAACCCACAAGGAGAATGGAAGAGAGGGAACACTCTGTCTTCAGTAAACAATGAAATGGCCAGAATCCCAAACTATAAATCATGGAACACACCTGCCAAAGACCGTAAAATCCGGGCCAAAGTGAGAGCGAAGGCTGGGAGCTGGCAAGTATCCATCAGGCGCTGAGTGAGGAGTAGATCTCCCTCAGACGATGGGCGACAGTCCTCCAAGGCCCATCCACGGTCCTCTGGTTACAAAGGGCAGACGAGGGCTAGACCGCGAGCTGCCCCGAGAATGTCCCCGCGGAGCCGTGGGGCAGGTGGTGCCGAAGGAGACATGGCACCCACGGGCCTCCTAGCCAAGGAGGGCTGCCGGGGATGAAGTGGGGGGGGGGGAAGAAGGGACAGCAGTTGCTGCATTAGTCCCCAGGGAGCCAGTTTTGGAAGAGGCTCTTCTCTGAGTCACACCGGCCCCTCGGATGCCAAGAGCCAAACAGACATGTGGGCAACAGACACAAAAATGTGGTGCCAGAGGGTTGCACACAACAGCTGTAAGGTGCCCTAGCTCACCCCTGCCCATGTTGTTCACACACAGCTGCACTCGGAGTTCCAGCAGAAAACCTCCGCAGCAACACCAGGTGGGTGGGGGCACAGAGAAGGAGAAGGAGGAAGCCGGGTTGTAGGGAAAGGAAGAGCAAACAAGAGTCACAGGAATGGCGGTAACATCACAGAGCTACTACCCAGGGAACAGTTCCAACAAATAGTCTCATATTCCCGAGGAAAGTATGGTCTTGGTGTCTGACGGGAAAGTAGCTTTAAAATGAGGTTGAGCTCGAAAAGAGATTGTAAGTCAACAAAAGGAAAAGACAACTGGAACAGTCAGAGGCAAAAAACAAACAAAAAAACCACAGATTACAAACAACAACAAAATTAAAGAAAAGACAGAAGATGGAGATGTGTGCAGGCTGGAAGGCTGCATCTACCATGTAGGAAAAGAGTGAAGATGCACACTGCCTTTCAGAGGCAGTGATGGGTGTGGAAGACAGAGAGGAGATCAACCCGAGCACACTGGTGTTTGTGAAAGAACAGAACAAATGGCACAGAAAATGAAAGAGAAAAATATTCAGAGATAATAAAGGGGAATTTATGAATAATAAATAATAATAAAAACTTTCTTTGATAAAAGCTTTGGTCTCTACATCATAACAGCATACCACATACCAAGAAAATATGACCCAGTGCGACATAGTCTGCCTACAGTGCAGGACTTCATGGGTAAAGAAAGAGCCCACAGATCTCTGGGCAGAAAGGGCAAACAAATACACAACAGAAACTGCCTGTTTGGCCGCGCACATCTTCATGGTAGCATCCACGAAGACAGTGGAACAGGGTCTGCATGGTTCAAAGGGAAAGAAAGTCTGACCCAAGTCTCTGCTCTTCTTGGTGTTCTTCGTGTAGGAAGGCATCAGGGAAATACAAATCAAAATCACAGAGAGATCTGACCTCACACCTGTCAGAATGTCTAAAATCAACAACACAAGAAACAACAGATGTTGGCGAGGATGCAGAGAAAGGGGAACCCTCCTACACTGCTGGTGGGAATGCAAGCTGGTGCAGCCACTCTGGAAAACTGTATGGAGGTTCCTCAAAAAGTTAAAAATAGAGCTACCCTATGACCCAGCAACTGCACTGCTGGGTATTTACCCCAAAGACACAGATGTAGTGAAAAGAAGGGCCATATGCACCCCAATGTTCAGAGCAGCAATATCTGCAATAGCCAAACTGTGGAAAGAGCCAAGATGCCCTTCAAAGGATGAATAGATAAAGAAGATGTGGTCCATATATACAATGGAATATTACTGAGCCATCAGAAAGGATGAATACCCATCTTTTGCATCAACATGGATGGGACTGGAGGAGATTATGCTAAGTGAAATAAGTCAAGCAGAGAAAGTCAATTATCATACGGTTTCACTTATTTGTGGAAAATAAGGAATAGCATGGAGGACATTAGGAGAAGGAAAGGAAAAATGGGGGGGGGGGAATTGGAGGGAGAGATGAACCATGAGAGACTATGGACCTGAGAAACAAACAGGGTTCTAGAAGGGAGGGGGGAGGGGGATGGGTTAGCCCGGTGATGGGTATTAAGGAGGGCACGTACTGCATGGAGCACTGGGTGTTATACGAAAACAATGGATCGTGGATCACCACATCAAAAACCAATGATGTATTGTATGGTGACTAACATAACATAATAAAATTAAACAAACAAACAAACAAACAAACAGAACAACCATCTAAATTTCCTGTTGGTTTCTTCAATTTTCTTCATTAACATAACAGGGTTCTTTAGGGAATTAATTGTTATGGCGGGAAAAAAACCCTCAGATCTTCAACAACTCCTTTAATTCTACTTTAGTTCCCTTTTTTCTAATATACCTAATAAAACTGCATTACATTTTAAAATTAAAATTGCATGTACACACAATGATTATCAACTATCAATGTTATGCACACACTGATGATCAAATACTAGTGTTATTTTATGTAGTTTGAGTGGTTTTTAAAAAACTGTCCTTTAATACTTTTCTGTTTCTTGAAGTCTTGGTCGTGGGTGTGTATCTTTTCTTTTTTTTAAGCACGATCATCTTACTATATAAATAAACAGCTAAAAAATAAATCAGATATCAATTATACTGTCAAAAAATCCCCATGACAGTAAGTTACTGGAAATTAATTACTGTCTCAGAGAGGAGGAAGGAAGGGAGGGAACTCCCTGTATTATAAAAGATAAGTCAAAAAAAAAAAAAAAAAAGACACGGGGATGAAAAGCACAGTGTGGGGGATATAGTCAGTAATACCGTAATGATGTTGTGTGGTGACAGGCCTGACTGCGGTGAGCACCGAGTACCGCAGAGACTTGGCCAATCACTGTGTTCTACACCTGAAGCTAACGTAACATTGTGTGTCATGTGTACTTGAATTAAAGAAATAAATTATCAATAAGAAATAAGAGGGGTTCGAGCCTAGGAAATGGCTCACGTACAAATGGCAGCCACACGTGGGACCCCTCTGGTGCCGCCGGAGACTTGGCTGTTGGCTGCGTTGTCTGCGGATGCTCCATGTGATGGGTGTGCAATTCTCGTTGCAGTGTTCCGTCAGTTGTGGTGTTGGAACCCAGCGAAGAAAGCAGGTGTGTCAGAGGCTGACGGCCAAAGGCCGGCGCGTTCCCCTCAGTGAGATGATGTGCCGAGACCTCCCGGGGCCCCCTCTTGTAAGATCTTGCCAGATGCCTGCGTGCGATAGTAAGTATGTACAGGCCATGCTCCATCGGGTATGTTCATTCTGTTCCTCTCGTCCCGATGGCTGTATTTCCCGTAAAGCAGCACGTTCCTAATCTGTAGGTAAAGCAGATCAAGAGGAACCCAGAATCGTTTGAAGCAACCACCAGTATAATGTTGAATACAAGATACCGTTCGAAGGAAAGTCAATGTTAAGAAATGTCCACCCAACTTAACAAATGCATCTGTTAGTCTTCCTCACTTGCACTTACACTTCCTTCTATCCTTCACGTGGCCATGATTTCTTCCACTAACAATCCGGGAGTATTTCTTGTAGAAGTTAAGTTGGACTACTTTCCAGTTTATTCGCCAGTGATGCATTTGGATCCATTCCAGTAAGAGTAGAAGAGCTAAGTATTTTTAAGTATTCAGGTATCTGTTCTTGTGTATAATCTAAAACCAGCAAGGATGAAAACATAAATTATCATTGTCTTTTTTTAAATGATAGTTTGGGCACTTCTTCAATTAATTCTAAATAACAAGCTTAGTATAATGAGTTAATAGTATATGGCTTCATTATATCCAAAAGCTAATATGCATGTCGGACTCCTCTGTATTTTCAGTATACATAACAGAATATATGCTTGCACATACGCATGTGTGTTTCATGTAGGAGGGTGGGTGACAACACATGAAAATAAGGCCGCAGGGGGTACCTGGGTGGCTCAGTCGGTTAAGTGTCTGCCTTCAGCTCACGTCATGATCCTGGGGTCCTGGAATTGAGCCCCATGGAGGGCTCCCTGCTCAGCAGGGAGTCTGCTTCTCCCTCTCCCTCTACCCAGCTCATGCTCAATCTCTGTCTCTCAAATAAATAAAATCTTAAAAGAAAAGAAAGAAAATAAGGCAGCAGAGTAGTGGGGGGAGGTGGGGTTCGGAGATAGGGGAAAGGCATACTAGGACTGCACAGCTTCTGGGTCTGTCTCCTGCTTTCTTGTTCACAGTCTTGAATTATTCACCATAAAGTGAATTCACCTATTAAGTACCTCAGGTACCCTCCTGAGCTTATGGTAAGTAAACAAAAATCAGAAAATTAACTATTATGTTAATGCTGCTTAAGGAAAAAAACCTGAGATATAAAATCCAAATTTACCAAAAACTTCCCTGGAGAAACTCATAAAACAAAGAAGAAGAAGAAGAAGAAGAAAAAAAAAACAGTTATAAGTTTTAAAAAAAGCAGTAGCATTTTTTGGACTATTTATTGCATTTATTGTGTGGAGCTCCTTGCATGCTTTAGGTCCTTTAGTCCCCAGCGATCTGTGAGACAGATATTATCCCCATTTAGAGACAAGAAACCCAAGACTTAGAGAATGTACAAGACTTGACCGAAGATCCGTAGCTGCCAGTTGGACACCTTGGTCTGTTTGACCACAGGTCTGTCTGATGCCTGAGTCCATGCTCTTAGCCGCCTCTTTATGCTCATTTATGGACAACATCAACTTTTTTCTCTGGGAATTCTTCGAGAACACATTTCCAAAATCTTGAGATTCCAAAAATGTGAGATTCCAAGTTTCCTGGTGTCCTGGAATTCAAGAATGCCTGTGGTATACGGCACCATGTCATGCTTCAAAACGTTTATCTATCTGATTTTTATCAGAAAAAATGTGATAAACTGCCTTCGAGCAGAGAGTGAGATTAAAGGAATACTGGAACTTCCTCTAAGATAATCCCAGAATAGCATACGGAAATACATCGTGGTTGTTAGGGTATGCAACATGGTGCAGATGAAATTATAAACTATTACAGCATGCAGTGGAGAATAGAATAAAATTATAAGCTTTAGGGAGTGCAAAAAAAAAAAAAGAAAGAAAGAAAAAAGCCAGTAATATTTCTTCTTTCCCCACCCCATTCCCTAGCTTGCCAAACATGTGGGTCATGGAAGCAGAGAAGAGAGGGGAACGCCTGCTCCCAGCCCTGCCAGATCACCCCGAGCTGGGCCTCCATTCCCGCTGTAGCCTGGCTCACACCATCACCTTCGCTTAGTAGCCCTTGCTTGCTGAAATGTGGCTTCTCCCTTTGCACTGTGATGTGGCATCCTCTTCTCCCCACCACCGTATCGCAGAGCCGAGTGACGCACATGGCATTCACCCATCCTCTGGACCCCTGCTGTCTCGCACCATTTCCCTGCCACTGTCATGCATTCAGTCCTAACACTGCCCTCCGTACACCTTCTAGTGCATCACATGCAGACCCACAGACACCAGCTGCCTTTTCCCAGCACACACTACCACCAGGCCCATTCTTCCTTGCCAACAACCAACATCCGTGTCCTTGAACTTTCTAACACCCCGATATCCCTATTTCCTACCATCATTGACTTCCCTGACCCCTGCCCCATCACCCTGGCATGGTCACCCCTTACACTTGCTCAGACATGGCCCTCAGAAGTAGCTTCCTGCTCTCCCTCCCCCACCCCCATCTCGCTCCTCTTGTTTGGTGAAAGCCTCGCTGTAGATATTCTTGCCCTTCCTTCAACCCCTGCCTTGATCGCCTGCTCACTTCAAAGCTGGTATTACTTTTCAGGTGATATTTGTTTGGGTTTTGGTTCCCTGGCCTGAGCTACTAGGATTCACTGAAGTAAATAATATCACCATGCTGATTAGACGTCCTTCGTATTCATGCTATCTGATTTACCTGGGTATTGTGTGTTTTTCCCTATTTCCTAAGAATCCCCTAAAAATTCACCATAGTAGCTGTCTATCCCATAGTAGCTCTGCTTCCCTTTCTCTGTTTTTTTTTTAAATTTAATTTTATTATGTTATGTTAGTCACCATGCAGTACATCATTAGTTTTTGAAGTAGTGTTCCATGATTCATTGTTTGCATATAACACCTAGTGATTCCCTTTCTCTGTTGGTGCACTTGTCTTTTATTCCACTGGGACTATCAAGGCCTATATAGCATAATGTCCTCTGACTTTCTTTTCCCCT
>NC_058411.1:140717935-140789026 GCF_002201575.2 Neomonachus schauinslandi
AAGCAAACACCATTAAAAATTTCTATATGCATCATTAAATTATTTTTTTAAATTTTTTTTATTCTTATGTTAATCCCCATACATTACATCATTAGTTTTAGATGTCATGTTCCATGATTCATTGTTTGTGCATAACACCCAGTGCTCCATGCAGAATGTGCCCTCCTCAATACCCACCACCAGGCTAACCCATCCTCTCACCCCCCTCCCCTCTAGAAACCTGTTTGTTTTTCAGAGTCCATCGTCTCTCATGGTTCGTCTCCCCCTCCGATTTTCCCCCCTTCATTCTTCCCCTGCTGCAATCTTCTTCTTTTTTTTTTTCTTAACATATATTGCATTATTTGTTTCAGAGGTACAGATCTGTGATTCAACAGTCTTGCACAATTCACAGAGCTTACCAGAGCACATACCCTCCCCAGTGTCTATCACCCAGTCACCCCATCCCTCCCACCCCACCCCCCACTCCAGCAACCCTCAGTTTGTTTCCTGAGTCCCCAATAATCTTTCTTGGTTGTATTAATCTCTGGAAGGTACTATAACCTTGTGGTTAAGCTAACTCACTTGAGTTACAATCCCAGTTGTTCCAATCCCTCATCCTGTGACATCGGGCAAGTTACTTAACCTCTGCCAGCCTCAGTTTTCTCCTCTGTAAGATGGGAATAGTCATTGTATCTACCTCATAGGATTGTTCTGAGAAATAATACCTATAAAATGCTTAGAAACAATGCCAGGCCTGTGCTAAAGCCTCAAAAATATTAGTTATTTTTAATGCCATCCTTTTAATTCCTAGTAGAACTTCAAGATAGACTAAAATGGCCTAGAGCGACTTGTGCTGCGCCTTCTGTCCCACGAGGGCAGGGGCTTGTATGGGGTAGGTTCACAGTCGCCCTGGACTTTCCTCCACATAGGCCCCAGAAGTGCTTATCACAGTGACTTATACCCATAGAAATGCTTTTCAAATACGTCAGACTTGGATTGTCCTCATATTGCTGTTAGAAGTCTATCTGTCTTGCTTTTTGTTTGTTTGTTTTTAAGATTTATTTGAGAGAGAGAGCAAGTGAACGCACAGGGGGAAGGGCAGAGGGAGAGGGAGAGAAGCACAAGCAGACTCCATGCTGAGTGCAGAGTCCGACGTAGGCCTTGATCTCATGACCCTGAGATCAGACCTGAGCCTAAACCAAGAGTTGGACACTCAACCGACTCTGCCGCCCAGGCATCCCTACCTGTTGTGGTTTCTAATTAGGGATCTGAAGAAAAAAATAATAATAACAGAAATGTAGTGTTTGATTTTAGATTTTTAAAATTATAGCCCTAGGCTTTTAGGTTTCCTGAGTTTGGGTAAAGAATTATTATTTTTTGTCAAAGTACCGAGATCAAGATGGTTGAGGGAGGGGAGGCACCCAGGCATGCACTATGTGATTGAAATGTCAAGAAAAGATATTCCTCATCCCCTTGCCAGGGTTATTTCGAACACACTCACTTCTCTGCAGCTCTTGGTCTCCCTCTTGGTTCCAACCCCGTATCTGCCTCCTTAGCTCTCCCACCTCCTACACACACCTTGGACTTCAGGAGAGAATATAGCCCCCCTGCCTCCACTCTCCCTGTAGCTTCTCAGCTTCCAGTGACACCCCCCCCCCCGACATAGCTGCAGCCCTTGGAAACCCGGGGGGGCACAGGCCCACCTTGGCAGCACCCCTCTTGGGATTGTATCATTTGTCCTGCAGCATCCAAGGGCATACACTCAGTCATTCATTCATTTATTCATTCAATAAAGAGTAAGACTACTCTCTACTAGATGCTATGCTGTGCCCTAAGGGTAGAGACAATCTCTTTCCTAGACATACATTCCCTTATTAATTCTTTCTGCAGTCATTCATCAAGTGCTATATGTTTTAGGTGTTATGATACAAAACGGAAAAGATGCATTCTCTTGGTATTAAGATCTCAGAATTCAATGGGAGAGAAATATATATAAACAAACGAGAATAGTAAGTGCCATGGGTGCCATGATAGGATGCAGAAGGCAGTGGCCGATGCCACTGGGGGAGGGGGAGGTCAGGAAAAGTTTCAGAGGAGGATCCCCTGGGCAGAGTTCTGGAAGATAAGTGTCCATTCTCCAGGCTCACGTGGAGGAGGACACGGGAATCTGGGAGAAGAGGGCAGTGTGGACAAAGGTAGAGGGTGTCAAATGGAGTCCTTTATCTGGGGAAACCACCAGAAATACCACAGGATTAGAACATAGGTTCAAGTTTATGACAAAAGAGAAAGCTTGAGAATTTAGCTGTAGAGGATATTAGGACTCCATGTTAAGGGTTTTAGATTTTATCGAAGAAGGAGATGACACAGTCAGATTTTATTTTGGTGTATTTGCTCTGACAGCTATAAGATACATTGGATAAATACAAGGGTGCAGGCTGGGAGTCTGGCTGTGGCCATATCTAGGTGAGAGAGCATGGCGGTGGATTCTCACAATGGTTCGGATATCCCGCCTAAGTACCTGGAGCTGGGAGCTAAGGGACAGGGACAGGGTGTGCTTGTAAGTGTTTAACAACCAGCTCTGGGGTAGAGGGGTGGTGAGGAGGGAGGGCAGCTACTATTTGTCATCTTTGCTGATTTCTGTGGTGTAAGTACTCCCATCATGGCCAGCTTCAGCTGACCCATGACATGGTTGAATGCACAGTTGGGGATAGGTACTCACAATCTCACTGACCTGAGAGCCAGTGAGAGGTAGGGCCAGCACACCACTGGACAGGGAGGAATCATGATGACTTTCTGCTTTCTGGCTTGGGGTAATTGGGAGAAAGTGATGCCATTAATTGAGGGAATACCGGAAGAGGATACTTGGGATGGGATGGGAGGCAGACATAATGTGTTTAGATTATAATATTTTAAACTTGAAGTGCCAAGAAGAGATTTCAGATAAGCAGTGGATAATTAGGTCTGGAGCCCCAGAGAGAGGTCCAGGCTAGACAGATAAACTAGACAGATAAACTAGACTAGATAAACTAGACCTGATAAACTAGACCAGATAATTCAGACAGATAAACTAGAATGATAAACTAGTCCAGGTAAACTAGACAGATAAACAGACTAGATAAACTAGGCAGTTAAAGTAGACTAGATAAACTAGACAGATAAACTAGACTAGATAAACTACACAGATAAATTAGACCTGATAAACTAGACTTGATAAATTTGATCAGATCAGATAAACTAGATAAACTAGACAGATAAATTAGACTTAATAAACTAGACCAGGTAAACTAGACAGATAAACTAGACTAGATAAACTAGGCCAGATAAACTGGACCAGGTAAAGTGGACTAGATAAACTGGATCAAATAAACTAGACAGATAAACTTGACCTGGTAAACTGGACCAGGAAAACTAGACAAGATAGACTAGACCAGGTAAACTAGATGAGATAAACTAAACTAGATAAACTAGGCCAGATAAACTGGACCAGGTAAACTGGACCAGATAAACTAGACCAGATTAACTAGATAAGATAAACTAGACCAGATCATCTAGACTAGATAAACTAGGCCAGATAAGCTGGACCAGGTAAACTAGATTGATAAACTAGATAAGATAAACTGGACCAGATTAACTAGATAAAATAAACTAGACCAGATAATCTAGACAGATAAACTAGACTAGATAATCTAGGCCAGATAAACTGGGCCAGGTAAACTAGACCAGATAAACTAAACTAGATAAACTAGGCCAGATAAACTGGACCAGGTAAACTAGACCTGATAAACTAGACCAGATAAACTACACAGATAAACTAGACCAGGTAAACTAGAATGATAAACTATACTGATAAACTAGACCAGATAAACTACACAGATAAACTACACCAGGTAAACTAGAGTGATAAACTATACTGATAAACTAGACCAGATAATCTAGACAGATAAACTAGGCCAGATTATCTAGACAGATAAACTAGACTAGATAAACTAGGCAGATAAACTAGACCAGATAATCTAGACAGATAAACTAGAGTCGATAAACTAGGCCAGGTAAACTGGACCAGGTAAACTAGAATGATAAACTAGTCCAAGTAAACTGGTCCAGGTAACCTAGACAGATAAACAGACTAGATAAACTAGGCAGATAAACTAGACTAGATAAATTCGACTAAACTAGACTGGGTGAACTAGACAGATAAATTAGACTTCATAAACTAGACCAGGTAAACTAGACCAGATAAACTAGGCTAGATAAACTAGACTAATAGACCGGAACTGATAGACCAGAGCAGATTAAGTAGACCAGATAAGCTAGACAGCTCCGAGCTGCTCACTACACCTGCAAGGTCATCCGAGGAGAAGGTCAGAGCACGAAAAGAAAGTAGCTGAGCGTAGGGGGCAGTGGCTGGAAGGGACCCGGTGAGGGGTAGCACACTTGAGCGGAGGGACTTCTCCGAGAAGTGAGTGCTTAAAGGTGCCGCATGTCCTAGAATGGCCACGTAAGAATTCGGAAGGGAGACTTTGTATTTGTCACTAGAGGGGACGGACCACGGTGGCCTTTCCCAGAGAGCATTTAGCGGGGAGCTGCGAGCAGGAGCGCTACGGCATTCGGTTGGAAAGTGCCCGAGAGGCAATAAACAGAAGCCACTGTCAGGCTGACGTGGCATTTACAGTAGCCGGCTTCCCTGGGGCGGCCGGGATGTCACAGCTCATTTAGCGAGTCCTACCCGCAGCACCCCTGCCTCCCCCTCTCGGCTCCTGGCCGTGCTTCCACCCTCAGAGGAGTCTGGAGAGAGTCCAATGCGCCCAGGGCCCTGACTGAGCTCCAGATGAGCTTGCCGGCTCTTCAGTGCTAGTGGAGGGCTTGGGGGCCAGCGCCAGCCCAGCAGCCATACTCAGGGGTGGGTTCTGATGGCGCTGGCATTGCAGTTGTGTGCAGCCGGGTTCTAGGAAGGCTTAGGGGCCGCATCGCCACTGAAGCCCGTTCGGGCGTGGCTGGAGGCCCATGCTGGCAAGACCAAGTGTAAATATCCAGCCCAGATGGCTTGGGGCAGGAAGCTGGCCTGGCACCAAGGCTTAGAGTTATGGCAGGGAACAGGACTGGAATTAAGGCAGGACACAAACAAGCAAGGAGCTGAGACGCAATCGCAGTAAACAGCCCCAGGTTCCCAGGGCTGGCCTCCGTTGGGTAGGGCAGGCTGGCACAGAGGCCCAGGAGGAAGACCTCTAGAAGAGAGATCTTTGCGTTTTCTAGAAAAGCCAGAAGATGTGGCATTTCTCACATCCAGCACAGCGGGAGAGGTGGAGGGATGGGGCGGTACCCTTGAACGGGCCCGCGGCCCCTTCAGGAGGATGCCATAGGGACTTGACCACTCTCTGCACAGTAGATGATGCCCTCCCTGATCAGGCTTAGCCAGTGTTGTAGTCTGGGGGCATGGTCTAGGGGCAGAAGGAGGCAGTCACCCAAAACCAGACCAGTTCTTGCTTAAGAACTGTGTCCAATGATGTCATGCTCCGGGCACTTCTCCAAAGGAGCCCACAGGAGTCCCAAGAGAAGAATTGGTCCAAGCTGTGGAACCTGGCAGCCTGGCAGAGCCTGAATCCCAGATCACTCCACAGGCACACCTGTTAGCTCACCTGCTCTGGACCTAGCATGAGCACTTGCGAAAGCAGGGTTGGGAACGGAGCCAGCCAGGGTCACAGGGCTGACCTTCCAATGAATGGGCATGCAGCCAGAGGGAGCAGATGGCCTCTCATGTGGCTCGCCCAGCCCCTTGGGCAGCTTCCTCGCCAGGGCTGAATACTTCCCATCACCTTTAGATTCCCCAGGCTGCCTTGGATGGAGTCAGGGCCCCATCTAGTTTAAGCCTCGGGCTTAACTGAGGAACATCTGGCGACCAAGGGACTTAAGTTAATTAGAACCCACGTCTGTGGCTGCTTCTAGGGCATCGGGATGCTGTGTGGGCCTATCCTGGCCTCAGATCATCCCCAGCCTGAACCACTCAGCTAGACCGGTGTACTGCATTGCCCACGTGGGCTTCCACATCCGGTTAAGTGCAGGAACATTCCAGCTGTGACCTCATCCTTCGTGTCATGGCTACCTGAAAGAGCCTGTCTCCTCACATGCCTCAGTTGCACAAGTTCAAAAACCTGAGTTTGGCCCAGTTGGTGTTGTGATTTGAAGTTATCCTTCTTTCCATTGTCTGACACCGAGGGACCAATGACCAGACAGGGTGTTCAAATAGATCCTTATAAATAATCGTGAGAACTCTGTATAGGGAGATGTGCACACATCTGTGTAGATACCATGCTCACGTGTGTACGTGTACACTCAGGCACACATACCCTGCCTTGTGACAGTGACCGGCCACTTAGAAGCATTCACAAGATGCAACCAGGTACGTAAAATTACAAGTAGGTAAGGAACGAGAAAGGAAAACAAACGAGGCGAATACGTGATTCTGTCTTGAGTTGTACACTCCTCTTATGTGTGGGCACAGATTAGGCTCTAAACTTGCCAACATGACAGCGATCTTGAAGAAGCAGCCTGGTCAGTGGGGACATGGTTCAGCATGCATTGGATAGGAAATGAGCTAATTACTCAGGGTATGATGATCCCTGAGGTTGAGGAAGACACCTTCCAGAAGACACCACATGCCATACAGACTTTGGTAGGGTTTGCACAGAGAAGACAGATGCTGATTTCTTATCCTCCCTTCTCTCTTGATCGATGACATCCCATCATGTTGCCTTTCAGTAAAAGAAATGGGGTCAGGAACGCCTTTCTCTGCTGCCTTGGTTTAATCCAGAGGTACGCTTGGGGGCAGGGGTTCCCAAACTTTGCTGCACATTGCAGGCACCCGGAGATCTTAACCAAATTTCAGTGCCCAGGCTGCACCCCGTAAGTCACAATTTCTGGGGATGGGACCTAGGGCATTGAGATGAACAAATAATAATGCAGGTGCTTCTAACAGGCAGCGAAATTTGAGACTTTAGTTTATATTGAACCTCCGCATACTGGTTGTTAACGTATGGACATAGTTGGGGCACCTGGATGGCTCATCGGTTAAGCATCGGACTCTTGATTTCAGCTCAGGTCATGATCTCAAGGTTGTGAGATGGAGCCCTGCATCAGTGTGGAGACTGCTTAAGATTCTCTCTCTCTCTCTCTCAAAAAGAAAAAAAATACGGACATACTTCCCAAATGTTGGTAAATAGCCTCTGTCTGCACACCCTTGCTGTGCACATTGCTAAGTATTTCGGATGGCATCTCTGCTTATAATAATGGATAAACTGTGCATTTACCAATGAATCCATACATTTTCTTCCTGCTTTTGAACGTGCAACAGTATGTTCAACATCCTATGCTGCCAACTGAAAGAAAATCTTTATGCCTCGGCTGGTGGGGGTGAGCTTGGCATCCTCCGCAGAGACTGTATCCAACAGGGAGGTGCGTGTGTGTGGCAGGTCGCCCAGCTCCACTTAGAGATGAGCCGAGGAACATCCAAGGGCAGAACCCAGGACAATAGTCCTGACCTACCAATCCCACCTCTGTGGGATCTGCACACAAACTCATTATGCATGTCCTTCACCAAGAACACCTACTGTAGAGATTATGGGTTCACCCCTGTTGTTTTCCTGAATGCACGGTACCACTGCACCCCAGCAAGCAGCTAGACCCTATGGGGCTCATGAGCCACCCAAGAGGACTCCAGGAGTTATTCTGGAAAAACAGGGTGTCAGTAGACCCACCATACCTACTGCCTCGGGCCTGAGAGGGCCGTCTAATTGGAAACTCAGTCTGATTCTTCTCCTGGTGTATCCCTGCAAGTGCTTCAACCCAGAGGACCTATAACCGGGATCCTCCAAGGTAATGAGGCCCCTGATCCCATGACCTTCTGTCTAGCAATACGTTCCATAGGAGTCCAGTCTCTCTTCTATCATGCCCTGCTGCTTCTAGGTCCTCCATGTCCCTGTGACCTAAGGGTATCATCAAAGAGGAACCAGGTTTCACCCACACTGTGCCTCCCTCCCTTCAGAATCACCCCGGGACACAGCAAGACCTTCCGGCAGGTTCCTCTTCCGAAGGAGAGACCTAAGGTGTATCCTCTTTGGGCCGAGGCCATTCACTAGAGCCCGCGCCCAGGAACAAGCTAGAGCCAGCCCCACCTCTCACTTCTCTCACTCTCTCTTGGACTGCCCTCTGTCAGCTCTCGGGGTCACCGCGGTCGTGCATGAGAATGTATTGTGTGCCCACTACTGTGCCGTGCATTTGGTATAAATGTCCCACCAAACTTTCACACTAGCGTCACCCGAATTTCGGGTGGGAAAACTGAGGCTCAGAGAGATCAGGTGACTTGTCCGAGGGGCAGAGCTAAGATCCAGCCTCAGGTTTGTCTGGCTTCAAAGTGCCTGTTCTCCCTTTTCTTCTGAGCTCACATGCTTCTTCAGGCCCTGCTGCTTTGACTGACTTGCTCCAGTTGTCTGCTACCTTTAGCCACCTCGTCCTCACCTCCAGATCCTTCAGATGCATTCGCTCACTTCCCCACTCCTGCTTTCTCCTGCAGGGCTGATGTGCCTCTGGCCGAGCTGTATCAGTAAGGGGGTGTCTGATATTTGGGGCCTCTACCCCAGAGTACAGGCACGTTACGGTTAGGCAATGGTTAGAACGTGCGTGGTGGAGGTCTGAAATATCAGATACCCCCTTACTAATACAAACCCTTCACCTCACATCTCCCCAAACCAGGGCTTTGCAAAATAATTTATACATTTTATGCCATTCATTCAAATTTCCGTTCTTCACTGCTAAAGTACTAGATAGTTGTGAAATTTACCTCGGTCTGTGGATACATGGCATAACGTTATTTATCGTTTCATTGTCAGCTGTTTTTTTCCTTTTTTTAAATTTAAATTCAATTAGCCACCATATAGTACATCATTAATTTCAGATGTACTGTTCAGTGATTCATGAGTTGCCTATAACACCCAGTGCTCAACACATCACGTGCCCTCCTTAATGCCCACCACCCAGTTGCCACATCCCCCCACCCACCTCCCTTTCCACAACCCTCCGTTTGCTTCCCGGAGTCCAGAGTCTCTCATGGTTTGGCTCCCACTCTGATTTCTTCCCATTCAATTTCCCTCCCTTCCCCTATGATCCTCTGTGCTATTTCTTATATTCTGCATGAGTGAAACCATATGATAATTGACTTTCTCTGCTTGACTTATTTCACTTAGCATAATCTCCTCCAGTCCCATCCATGTTGATGTAAAAGTGGGGTATTCATCCTTCCTGGTGGCTGAGTAATATTCCATTGTATGTATTGTCAGCTGTTTTAAAAGAGGAAAAAAATACACATTTGTTGACTTGCATCAGCCTTGGAAGACTACTGTCAGAAAGCTTATATTATTGAGATATTTGTTCGTATTTTCTTCCTTTTTTCCCCTGCAGAAATCAAACCAGAGCCGAAGACAAAACCTGGGGAGCAGGGGCCCCAGATCCTTGGTGTCCAGAGGGTCTACATTCAGACAAGGGAAGAGAAGCGCATTAACCTAACCGTGGGTAGCAGAGCCTATTTGCTGCCCAACACATCGGTGATTATCAAATGCCCAGTACGACGATTCCAGAAATCCCTGATTCAGTGGGAGAAGGATGGCCATTGTCTGCAGAACTCCAAACGGCTTGGCATCACCAAGTCGGGCTCCCTAAAAATCCACAGCCTTGCGGCCCCGGATATCGGCACGTACCGCTGTGTGGCCGGCTCCGCGCAGGAAACCGCGGTTCTCAAGCTCATCGGCACGGACAACCGGCTCATTGCGCCCCCGGTGCTCGGGGAGCACGTGCGGGAGTACCCGGGGATGGACCCCAAGGAAGCCAATAGCTTGGGAGCCACGTGGCAGAAAATGAGGCAGCTATGGGGTAACAAAAATGAGCTTTATCCGGAGGACGGCCAAATTGCTAAGCAGCCTTTCTTGAGGGCTCTGTTGGGCCCGTGCGGGAATTCTGCAGGCCACACCAACTCCTGGGAGTTTAAGAACAAGCAGTTTGAAGCAGCAGTTAAACACGGAGCATATAGCATGGATATGGCCCAGTTCGATGAGCTGATCAGAAACATGAGTCAGCTCATGGAAACCGGAGAAGTCAGTGATGACCTCGCGTCCCAGGTGATCTATCAGCTGGTGGCCGAGTTAGCCAAGGTGCAGCCAGCCCGCGCACCATGGAGGGGCATCCAGGAAGGGGTGCCTCCCACCGCACAGCTGAGTGGGGGAGCAAGAAGGATGCCTCAAAGCTCGGATGTGGAGAATTCAGGCAAGCTGAACTTCAAGCCGAAGGGACCTGTTCTCATGAGGCAAAGCCAGCCCACCTCGATTTCATTTAATAAAACAATAAATTCAAGGATTGGAAATACAGTGTACATTACAAAAAGGACAGAGGTCATCAATATACTGTGTGAGCTCGTTACCCCCAGTCAGGCCACGTATACATGGACCAAGGATGGGGCCTTGTTGCAACCCTCAGAAAAGTAAGTAACAGCAGAATACAGTGTTCACTGTGTCATACCTTCTTAATGGGCATTCCAGTTTTCTTGAAAAGACTTTCAAATTCCTTCTCCTGAGAATGTGTTTCCAATAGGATTCTTTAGGAAAGAGACAAAAAAAAAATAAAAAAAGTTGGGATGTGTTTTTCACATACGCACTGGAATTTTAAAAATTAAACCCTACCATCCCCTTCATTACCAAGACTGGCTACAGTCAGACTGAGTTTAAGCATGTATAGGCTCTCTCTCTGCAGAGCACTTAACATTATTTAAAAATAAAATCCATATAAGGCCTCAAAAAAGTAATCATCCTTGCAGTAATCCCAAATCAGAATTTATTTACGGTGCCCTTCTATACCTGGGAGATGTGGTATCTCTTTGGAGTTCACGTTGGCCCCGAGAGTTGGCAGGGCAGAGATTAATAGTTTTCTGATGAGGTCACTGAGAGATAATCCCAAGACTAATTCACGGCCATCCGGAACCAGGGACCGTATCTCCTGAACACCGCCAGGGATGTTTGGATATCACACAAATAACAGCCTTAGTAGAAAGATTGAGTATCTGAAGCACTTTTCTCTCTTTTTTTTTTTTAAAGATTTATTTAGGGGCGCCTGGGTGGCTCAGTTGGTTAAGCGACTGCCTTTGGCTCAGGTCATGATCCTGGAGTCCCTGGATCGAGTCCCGCATCGGGCTCCTTGCTCAGCGGGGAGTCTGCTTCTCCCTCTGACCCTCCCCCCTCTCATGCTCTCTCTCTCTATCTCATTCTCTCTCAAATAAATAAATAAAATCTTTAAAAAAAAAAAAAAAAAAAAAAGATTTATTTATTTATTTATTTGAGAGAGAGAGAATGAGAGACAGAGAGCACGAGAGGGAAGAGGGCAGAGGGAGAAGCAGACCCCCTGCTGAGCAGGGAGCCCGATGTGGGACTCGATTCCGGGACTCCAGGATCATGACCTGAGCCGAAGGCAGTCGCTTAACCAACTGAGCCACCCAGGCGCCCCTGAAGCACTTTTCTGTATCATGCAATTTGTTATGTCATAAAATCCAAAAATAAGGATCAAAGTTTTTGAGATGTTCACAACATGATATTAAGTCATATTTTTATTATGATCTCCATGTCAGTACAAAGATAGCACATTTCATTCATTTCACATAAAATAGGGACTAACAAATATTAATTCATTTTTGCATTCCTCAGTGTCTCTTAAATCTTGCTGTTTGTACACATGGGACTGGAGATATTTTGCTTTCTTTTAGTTTGCATTCAGAGAGCCCAAGCTGCCTCTAGGGATTATTAAGAGAAACAGAACAGCAGATGTTAAATTGCTTTGCAGACCATATTGTACTTTAAAAATGCAAATTTTATTTTTATCATGTCTTTTAGTGCATTTGAGCCTAATATGTGAAACAGCAGAAGAAATCTAGGTAAAACTCAAATTTTTTATAATAAATTATTAGGCTGTACCTTAGAGTGAAAAGGTAGAACAAATCTAACTTTTTCATTTTTGGCCCCGGAACTCTGAACAGAAGAGTGTAAAGTTGTTTTCCCAGTGGAATAAACCTCCCAGATCAACTAGCTTAGCAGTTCGCAAAACTTTTGGTCTTAGGACCCTTTTGAACCAAAAAACTTTAAAATCTTCCCTGAGAAGCCTAAAGAGCTTTCGTTAATGTGAGTTATAGCTATCGATATTTACCATATTAGAAATTAAAACATAAAACACTTAACATATCTATTTATTAATCCATTTAGAAATAACAATAAGAAGCCCATCACATGTTCGCGTAAATAACAATTTTTGAAGAAGCAATATTTAAGGAAAATTACTAATAACAATGGCACTGTTTTATATCTTTGCAAATCTCTTTAATGTCTGGCTTAATAAAACACAGCTGGATTCTCATAAATGCTTCTCCGTTAAATCTGGTGTGATATGTTGTTTTAAGTAAAGTTGATAGAGAAAATTTGGCTTCATCCAGCTATGGGAGTTGGAAAAAGAGGGACATTTTCATAGCCTTTTCGGATAATCATGGCTATTCTTTATGACTACACTAAATCTGGCCCAATGGTAGCTTCTGAAAGGTCAGCGGGAATGTGGACTTTAAAGCCATATTGATGAAATTTTGTTACTCCCTTACAGCGAAATATTGCCTTATCTTGCACTTTCAATGGCTCTTTTACCTACACATGATTTTATAATATCACACACTGGTCATTCGGAAAGTATTAGTTCCCCGAGTTACACTGATCTCCCCAACGTTGGCCCGTTTCCTTAGACGATGTAAAGAACACACATAGCTGTCAAGCTCACAATGGAGGATACTAATTTTTCCAAAATTTTAATTTTCACGTGGAAGTTCGTGAAAATTAAACACCGTCTGTTGTTTTCCTTGAATGGGCCAGCTCCTTTTAGTTACGTTTTTTAAAAATTGCTGCCATATACCCCAATCTGAATGATTATAATTTGTTAGCCATTCTTTCAAGTAAAAATCGTATTCCCTGAAAAACAAAAATAAAAACGGTTCGTTCAGCTAGCAAATCAGACATGTAGCGCTTTGTGTTTACTTCCCGTTCTATAAACAGACTATTAAAAATATACATATTTAAGGATTGAGATTTAGTAAAACCAGTTAAGTCTCATGCCTCATTAAGGACATTCATAAGGGAAACACATTTTTGTTTCTGTGGCAAATGCGTGGTGGCCAAGAACATGGGGTCTCCCTGTACACGTGGACCCCAGAATTGTACCTACCAATGCTTTTGCTATCTGTGTAAATGTCAACACAGCAGGAAAGGCAAATAACAGCTTAGCATTATTATGAAAATCGTTTTGACCTCCCGAACCTCCGGGGGTCCCTGGACCGCCCTTTGAGGGCGGCTCAGCAATTTTCATTTTATAAGAAGCAGAGGCTGAGCGAGTTGAAGTGATCGCTTCACCTGTGGTCGGATCTGTAGGGCAGGAGTGTGGTAGAGCGTGGCCAGTTTAAGTAAATGTTTGTTGAGTTGATTTCAAATAGTTTGACTTGATCGCATGGAATTAACATTAGCTTCTGAGCCTGAGACTCCTGGAGGTCATATGAAGAAAGGTTTTGACACGGTACATCCGGTCCAAATGTGTTTCTGCATACTTTAGGGATCAGCCGTTTGATACCGAAGCGGTTCCATATGTCTATTAAAAGTTTTTGTTTTTGGGATGCCTGGGTGGCTCAGTCGGTTGAGCGGCTGCCTTCGGCCCAGGTCATGATGCCAGGGTCCTGGGATCGAGTCCCGCATCGGGCTCCTTGCTCAGCAGGGAGCCTGCTTCTCCCTCTCTCTCCTCTGCTTGTGCTCTGTCAAATAAATAAAATCTTAAAAAAAAAAAAAAAAAAAAAAAAAAAAAAAAAAGTTTTTGTTTTTAAGTTGTTGATAAAAAAAATAAGATCCACTCTTATTTCCGTTTTCTTCCTCAAACTTACCTAATTAATTTGTTCCCCTTACGTTTCATTTCCTTGATGCAACAAATGTTCTCACCTTTAGATACATTTTTTTCTGAATCTCACATGTCTTTTCAGTCGAAGTAACTCCGAAATGGAATTACATTTCTGAGAGCTTCTATCCAATGAGAAGAAAGCGTGTAGGGGTGTAGGCATTTGGATGCTAGCTGGGTAAGAAATCTCAGCCAGGAAGGGCAGACTGTGGGTAGATTCGCTGGGGCTGATGGCTGTGGAAAGATCAGCTTTGTCAAGAATAAGGTCATCCAGCAGAGACCAAGGTCACATCCCTTATGGGACCCTACCTGCTGTTCTCCAGCCCAGGGACTGACCCAGGCTAGATACCGGGACGGCTCCTCCAGAGGTAAGGTTCACGTGATTTCTCTCTGTGCTGTTGAGACCTACAGAACAAAGGGATTGCTACAGGATTGCTAAATCATATAAACATGTATATGAAATGATTGAAGAAAACATTTTAGTGTATTTATTTTTCAAGTGCAGTTACCCGTTCTATTCTTGTTCTTAATCGACTATTCCTTGTTAGGGATTTTAGATTTTAGACGCCAGGTGTTAGCGTGCTAATAGCTAGGTCTGTCGTGCTCCTGTTTTTGGTCCAGGCAATTCTGCAGTTGTATTTCTGCCCACTTTTGTGTATTTCCTATGTGTGTTGCAGAGGGGCTTGCGTCCTGCTGGTACGCACAGGCTGCACCATGATTCTGTTGCATTCTGACCGTTTGTACATTTAGCCGCTGGAGGTTTCTGAGAGCTTTCTATACAAAATTCACTGTGTCAGGTACTGTCGATGCACAGCTGTGAATAAGATTTGGTCCCTGCTTTTGAAAAGATCACAATCTGGTGGGAAGAAGTAGATATTTCATCAAATAAATATATGAACCAGAGCAGAAGGAGCCCAGAGGGGGAGAAGATAATTCTAGGAGTACTGGGGAAAGCTTTACAGGGAAAATTATATTTGATCCAGGATCCAGTGGGTAAGTCAGAGTTTGCCAGAATGGGGAGGGGGGAGGGCATTGCAAATACAGTGAACAACATATGCAAACGCTCGGGATGATGAAAGATCATGGAATGTTCTGGAAACTGTTAGAGGCTCATTATGACTGGAGCATAGGGTGAGCAACATGAAGTGACAGGAAATGGAGAAGTGGCCCCAGCTCAGTTCATGAAGAAACACACAGCATTTAGTGGTCAGAATAGTCCGTGTGGCTAAAATCTGGAAAGTGAGAGGCGGCAGGGGAAAAAAACAGTATACGGACCACTGATCCAGGTGACCGAGAAGCAGTTTCAAATTGTTAAGAAAAAATTAAAAGCAGAACAAGCACCCTTTTCTCTTCCCTGAATAATTACCTCATCCGTCAGGATACACCTGAACAACTCTGGTTCTCGTGCTATTTACCTGCAGGTGTTTATGGTGATCAGTAAGGGGGAAACCATACGGAACTCATACAGGTCAGCCCCGATTCGTAACAGCCTGCTCCAAGTCCAGTATAACACCGCCTTAGCACTGTTGCCCCCAGTGACTTTTTTGTACAGTCGTGGTGAGGTAACGACTAGAGTCAAGCAGCATTAACTAACGGCCCACTCACTTCCGGTGTGAAAATCCGAACTGAAACATCCATACCTGCTGTTCGTGAGGAAGGATTTGGGCACAAAATGAGGGGTTAACATCCTGCCAGCTGATGCTTGCTAGTTTGTCTTTTTGAAAATGTGGTAGAGTAAGCACTGAGTCCATCCAGAATAGTCTCTTCTCGGGCAAAGTGAGGCAGGAAGACTGGCTCTCCAAGCACCATCCAGCTACCATGTCTCTGAGCTCAAGCGCAGGAGGAAGACTTTTCCACCCTCCAGTCTTATGGGCGGGATCCTTGCCAACCCAGGGTCTAATTTTGCAGTCTTCTTTCCCTGAGACATGCTGTGGGCCCAGAGCAGTGAAGTACGTCACGTGAATGCACCCCTTTCTAACTGTTCTACAGGATAATCTTGGCTGGAATGGGAAAAATGCAGATACGGAACCCTACAAAGAAGGAACAAGGAACGTATGGATGCTCTGTAACTAACCATCTCGGTTCAGACATGGAGAGTTCTCCTGTGCTCTACGCAGGTAATGCGCGTTGTTGAAACCCCGGAATGCCTGGTTTGGGGTTCCCTAGAGCAGCAGTCCCCAAATGTCAGCGTGAAGCAGCAGAACACCTGAGGGTAAGGGGGTGGTCAGAACACAGATTTCTAGACCCCATTCCTGGAGCTTCTGACTCAGTAGGTCTGGGACGGAGTCCAAGAGTTTGCATTTTTAACATGGTCCCAAGTCATACCGATGCTGCCGGCCTGTGGACCAGATCTTGAAAACGTCTGCTTTAGGGCTCACCTTCCAAGAACCGGGAATTAATGAGACAGAGTTTCCCCGGCAGCATGGGTAGTACAGGCTTCCCATTTTTTTAAGTGCCACCAGCCAATGCAAGAGAATAATTATCCTCTAAAGAGGGCTGTCTGCCTCCAAAGGACCTATCAGTCCTTAAAGACGCTTTCAGGAAGTTGTATCTGTAAATTAGTGTCTTTCTTCCCAGGAGGCAGATGGTGTCATTTTAACATGAAAATGTGCTTAATTATGAAGGAATGCTTTTAGGTGGTAAGCAACGCTTCCTGCTTCCTCGTGGCAAGCTCCTGTTCTGGGGTTAAAAATAAACCAAGAGCTCCCTCCTCCAGCTCTCTGCTCTGTGGTTTCTGGTATCTGTGACTCACAGGGACTAAGAGGAGGAGAGGAGCAATACCGGGGATTAGAATCCAGCATTCGGGACAACTGAGCATTGAGCTTGGTGGCAGGTACCTCATATCTACACATTGAGAAGGTTGGACCAGGTGACTTAAAAAGCTCCTCGAATCTGTATGGCTTGAGCTCCTCCCCTGGCTGCATTCCCAAGGTAGGGCCTTCAGGCCTTGATTTTCTGTGCTTCGACCGTCCTGTGAGCATCAGCCCCTTCCCAGAAAATGTCAGTCCCAGGGTTTGGGAATTAGGCCCCCTTGGGGCTCACAAGTCTCCCCTTAAACCCATCGAGGACAGTCCAGATTCCTGAGAGAGCTGGCACAGCATGTCCTCTGGCCCCTGACTACGTGGTTACCAAACAGTCCACTGAAATGCATTCGTTTTGCATGCACTAGGCGTAGGTGATAAAACAGCCCTCACCCTCCAGCAGCTCACATGCTAATGGTGGAGCAGGGAATGCCATCATGGAGGTCATCCTCCGTCCTCCGTAGACGGATGCTCTGTCAGCCCCCTTTCCGGGATGTGGCCTTCCTTGACCCTCACGTGCTATTGAGAGACCCCTGGGCAGCCAGCACCTCCTTCTGTCTCAGCAGCCACCAGCCCCTGTGGTTTGGTGTCTCCCACCAGTCGGAGTTGCTTGAGGGCAAGAATGGCTGTTTTCCAACTTTGTATTCCTTTCGTTCATCTCAGGCACAGAGTATATTTCCTGAGTGAGTTAACGAAGGAATCTATTGAAAGTCTACGTTTCTCAAAATCCAGGGAAATAAAAGTCCTTGATTAGGTTCTTGATGCTCTGTGACTTTGTTGCTATTATTATTTTTCCATGCAAGTTTTAGGCAGGTTTGTTTTGAGTGTTCCTCTGTCTCTGTCCAGAGACAGAGTCGGTGGGTCCCAAGCCCCTGGTGTGTTGGACCCCGCTTTAGTTCATCCAGGGGATACCCTGCCCTGCCTTCTTGGCTTCTTATGAACTTCTGAATTTCTTCTTTTTCAATTTATCAAAGAGGGATTTATCGTCAATTTTGGTTATAAACCAAAACAACCTCATAGCCTATCTATGGTTGTTGCAGCGCACCCCGTGGGTATCTCTTTGAATGCATTCATCCATCCGTCTGTCTGCCTGTCCATCTGGGCACCAAGCACCCCCCGGGCTGTGTATGTGCCAGTCCTAATGGGGCACCACAAGGGAGACAGAGAGAGCCCGACTCTGCCCCTGCTCTTAGTGAGCTTTACCAAGTTTACCAGACATGGAGTGGTTTACCAGAGCAAAAGCCTGAACCTAACATAGTTTCCTGCTCCCTTTCAATGAAGAGGCGCCTGCCATCTTGTCTATCGAAAGAAATATCAGCAGACTGGAACACAGCGATCTGTCAGTCGTGGTTGGAGGCGTCGTGGAGGCAGCCTTGCAAGCCGATGTGACAATCCGATGTCCTGTAAAAGGCAAGTCTGGGCGTTTCTGGGGGTGGGGAGGGAGGCAGGGAGCATGGGCCAGCCTGGTGTTGCAAGAGATGGCAGCTCTCAGTTCGGCATCTCAGACCTCAGCCTGACTGGCTTAACAATCTTGAGTCTCACTCAAGTGTGAGTGGCTCTGTCTCTCAAGGGTGAGACCAACTCAAGGGACCGGAGTGTAAAACAAAATGCCCATGTCTCCACTTCCCGGGAGGACTGTGACTGCCTCGCACACTGGCGTGCTCAGGCGTGACCAGGACACTGTCGCTGTGGGCAGACCTACCCGACAAGCCAACTTCTAGTCCGGTGGTTGCCTGGTGAGCAGAGCATCAGCGAGGGGGTTTGCTGGAAACTGATGGAGGTGCCCTGCAGCTGGGCAAAGCCAGGTCCGGGGGTGGGAATCTCGAGGTCTCCCGGCCCACACTGTCTCTATCCTGGACTGTCCTAAGCCAAGCATAACCAGTCTGTGTCTCAGTGGCTCGTTCTGCTTTGTTCGCCATGGCAGAGAAGCCTTCTTTCTGACTCCTCCTTTCTTTAATAGAAATAACACTTTCAGTCCGACCTTGCCTTAATGTCAGGCCATTCTTGCTCAGATTCTTCTGTCTTAACCTGGGCCCACGCATCTCTAAACTGAGGTCAACATTATAGCCTGCACACATGTCCATTTTATGGGGTCAGGGGCGCTGTGTGAATAACTTTGATCAGTTTCTCAGGGAGCCTTGGGACCTCTTCACAATTAAGATCTATTTTAAGGGGACAGAGTGTATGCCCGTGATTTACCGTGCATTGATTCACAGCCGGGACGGCTGAGTCTCCCTGGTTTCCAGCTAATGGGGCCCCTGTAAGTTGCAGCCACTTGGATGAATCTTACCTGGGCCATGGCCCGGGTGAGCAGGGTGACCCGGGGAGCCCTCACGCTGCTCTCGATGACACAGTGACCGCACATGTAGCGAAGGGAGCCCGGGACACCTCCATCCACCTTCCAGGCACTCCCTCCCTGTAACGGTCCGTTTCTGGCCGTGTTTCCAGAGCTGCACCTTTGGCTCCACGAGCAGTGGAAATTTGCTAACCCCCAAGGTATTATTTTTCACCCCTTGGAAGTCCCTGCAGTGTTTGGCCTTCACAGACTTGCAAAATCCCTCCAGCCTCCTAACTGACTCCACCCACAAGTATGTGAGTTTTCTGGCCAAGCGCTACCTACCATCACAGAAGGCAGCCCGCATTCCCGGGCCGCGCCGAGGAGAAAAGCAGAACGGAACTTTGCAGCTGCCAAGCCACAAAGGGCTAGAGTTTCTAGAGCCCTACACCTGCAGAGGCTTCTGCAAAAATAGATCTGACTTCTATGAAGAGAAACCTCAACTTTTAACATTATTTCTACATTTCTTACTTCCACAAGAGTTTAAAATCAGGCATTCTGGGGGGCGGGGGGGATGAGCCCTTGAAAGGATTGTGGTGTATTATTTGCTGTCATAAGTCAGCGGCTGGATTCGGTGGCAACTGCTTTTGTGAGGGAAGCCTCCAGCAAAGACCATTAAACGCGTCTGGGTTTTATTCTCTGCGCCAGGCCCCGTCAGCACGCGGGCCATCTCTGACCTCCCTCTGACTCCGGCAGCCCCTTGTGCCCACTTACCGCTGGTCCCCGGGGGCCTGAAGGGAGCTCGGTGTTGGGGACCCTCTGCCTCCTTGCTCCCTCCTTCCTCCTACCAGACGTGGCCCCATTGGCTGTTTGCTTACCTGGCAGCCGTCCCCTGTGGACTAGCTCCCCAGGGACTCAGCAGGACCCTTTCTTCTCAACATAAACCCGTCTCATTTTGAGTTTATGTGCCATTTTAAATAAACCTGGACTGTGTTTTCTTATGGGCAGAAGCCATACGAACGTAGCTTTTTCTGGAGATCTGTCTTCTTAAAGACAGATGGGGAAGTGGGGGAAGGGTCAGAAAACGGGTCTTCTAGACGGTTCTGTCACTAGCTCGTATAGGACCTTCCTGCCCTCGTCTCGGCAGTGGGAAATGTACCACTAACGTTAGTGGAAGGAGGGACTTTGGGTTTCATCTAATCCAGCCCCTCACTTATAGCCTCGAACGGGCGTCACAAAATTATATTTTCATATTGCACATGGAGATTATTTCTGTAAATTGGCGGCATGTATAAATTTGTCTTTTATTTTTCAATTGCCCTTAAAATATTTTCCAGTAACTATAATGAGCTCATCTATTCAAACCTTTTAGACAGATTCATAGTTTTTTGGTATGGCCAAATATGTTTTATTTAATTCGTGTGTCTGGATATCAAAAGTGATGGTCTCTGGTCTGTCTTAGGTGATATTTCTCATAACTGTATTATGTAATAGAACCTGCAAATCTGTATGTTTAAAAGTTAGAAGTTTTCAGTTGCAAGAGTTTTTTGCCTTGCTCTTTAAAAAAATTTTTTTTTTCTTTTAAAAATGGGGGAAGAAGAGTTTCAGCTGCATCCTCTCTGCCACCTTCTGGTAAAAAGGGAAAGCTCATCTGAGAGAAATGACTGATAAATCTTAAAAGTGTTGTTTTTTTGTTTGTTTGTTTGTTTTTTTAGTGTTAATGCTTAGTAAGGACATCATTTATTTTATAATTTTCTTCTTTTTTTAAAGATTTTATTTGTCAGAGAGAGAGAGAAAGAGCACATAAACAGGGGGAGCGGTGGGCAGAGGGAGAAACAGACTCCCCGCTGAGCAGGGAGCCCGATGAGGGACTCGATCCCGGGACTCTGGGATCATGACCTGAGCCAAAGGCAGATGCTTAACCTACTGAGCCACCCAGGCATCCCATCTTTCTTTTTTAAAAAAAAATTTATTTATGGGGCGTCTGGGTGGCTCAGTTGGTTAAGTGACTGCCTTCGGCTCGGGTCATGATCCTGGAGTCCCTGGATTGAGTCCTGCATCGGGCTCCCTGCTCGGCGGGGAGTCTGCTTCTCCCTCTGACCCTCCCCCCCTCATGTGTTTTCTCTCATTCTCTCTCTCTCAAATAAATAAATAAAATCTTTAAAAAAAATTTATTTATTTGAGAGAGAGAGCGTGAATGCAAGCAGGAGGAGGGGAAGAGGGAGAAGGAGAGACAGAATCTTAAGCAGGCTCCACGCGCATCATGGAGCCTGATGTGGGGCTCGATCTCATGACCTGAGTTGAAATCAAGCTTGGCGCTTAACCGACTGAGCCACCCAGGTGCCCCAAGCAATAATTTCTTAGCTGGGGCATAAACACCAAAAAGAACAAGTGGATGAATGGGCTTCTTCAAACTGAAAAACTTTCGTTCTGCAAAGGACGCTGTCAGGAAAGTATAAGGAAAACCCACAGAATGAGTGAAAATTTTCTGCAAATCATATATTTGGGAAGAGAGTGTCCAAAATATAAAAGGAATTCTTAGAACTCAGCAATAAAAAGACAACCTCATTTAAAACAGACAAATGATCTGAGTGGAATCTCTCCAAAAAATGTACAAATGACCAATAAGCCCATAAGAAGATGCTCAACATCCTTAGTCATCAGGGAAATGTAAGTCAGAACCACAATGAGATGCCACTTCCTTTTCTTTTTTTTTATTTTTATTAAAATCAATTGGTTAACATATAGTGTATTATTAGTTTCAAAGGTAGAGTTTGGTGATTCAGCAGTTGCACACAATGCCCGGTAATGAGATGCCACTTTCTACCCTGTGACACCTGTAATCAGAAAGATAATAGAAGTGTGGAGAATGTAGAAAAGCCAGAACCCTCTTGCACTGCGGGTGAGAATCTAAAATCATGCAGTTGCTTTGGAAAACAGTCTGATGGTTCCCCCCAAAGTGAAATCCAGCAATTCCACTTCTAGATATATATGCCCCAGACAAATGAAAACGCACATCCCCACAAAAACGTGTGCAGAGAGGCCCATGGCAAAGAGTAGGAACGACTTCCGAGCCCATCACTGATGAGTGGATAAACAAAATGTAGCACATCCGTGCAATGGAATTTTCTTTGGCCATAAAAAGGAATGGAGGACTGATCCATGCTAAAACACGGATGGATCTTGAAAAATTACGGTTAGTGAAAGAAGCCAGACACAACAGATCACATATTGTGTAATTACATTTCCATGAAATGTCTAGGACAGACAAATCCGCGGAGACAGATAAGAGGCTGCCGGTGACTGAGAGACTGGAAAACGGGCGGGATGACTAACGGGCACACATTTCTTTTGGGGGGGATGAGAATGTTCTGAATTATAGAGTAGGGATGGTTGCATGGCTTTATGAGTGGGCTAAAGAAAGCACCGAATTGTACCCTTGGAAGGGTGAATTGTATCTCATTAAAATCACAATCTGCAGTCCGAATACCCACAAGAGCATAAGGCTACAAAGTTTTAAAACCTACAATGCAGTCATGGATACTATTGATCAGTATATAAGTCGGTGGCAAAAATACGCAGATATTCACGGGAAGGGCGGACACCAGTGGCAGGATGGTTGGTACTCCCAGACTCCGGGAGAAAAGGAGGAGAAGTTTGGGGAAGGAATGTTAGCCTAGCTGTGATACTTTATTGCTTAACCAAGAACTAAAGCAAATAGAGTCCAGTGTGAATGGACACTAAGTTTGCATGATAGACCTGTGGTTATCTGTTATACTGCTTTTTTTTTTTTTTTTTCAGTTTCCCTCCCAGCCCCGCCTCTGCCTCGCTGTGAGACATTGGGCCTGTCACAGACTCACCTTGGCCCGGGGTTTTCTGTTACAGAGTAATGGATTAGAGGCTGAAGACCAGCCCTAAAATTCTGTCCTGGACCCCTGGTCTCTTGTAGGAATCTGGGACAAATGGAAGTAAAAGTAGGAAAAATGCTTGAGCTAAGATATCTGCCCAGTCTGGGTTAGGACTGAGTGCCAACAAGTGTTTTCACCCAATGTCAGGGAGACTGAGAGGGAACCCAGAAAGAAAATCTCTCTAGATAGCCAAAGGGGAGATGGATGGGGGGACAGTTGACATGGTTGAAGGGGATGAAGAGGTACAAACTTTCAGTTATAAAGTGAAGAAGTCATGGGGATGAGAAGTACAGCACAGGGAATATAGAGTCAATAGTATAATGCGTTTATTGTAGTGAGCATTTCATAATGTGTATAATTGTTGAATCCTTATGATATACACCTGAAACTAACTTAATATTATGTATCAACTCTACTTCAATGAAAAAAATGTTTAATGGGGAAAAAAAAAAGGTAGATATCATGTCCTTATCAAGGAGTTACTTGGAGCTAGAACACCAGCCCATGAAAAACCCATTTACCTATATTATGACTCAGACACTAGAGTTATAATGAAAAGGAAGGAACCAAAGAATGTAAGTATCTGATTTGGTGAAACTGAAATTTGATGATTTGAAAAATGTCTTTCCTTGATTTAAAAGCTGATGTTTAAGGAAACACGAGTTAACTGGAGGGCAGTAAATCCAGAGGGTGATTTGAAGCAACTTGGATGGCCTTGGATGGAAACCATCCAGGTGTTGGTCTTGGGAGTTGAATACTGAGCAACCTTTGAAATCCATGCGTCCCGCCGTTATGTTTTGAAAACAAGACCCAGAGAGGGGAGACCTGACCAAAATGATGAACCCAGTCCATGGAAGTGCTGAAGCCAGCACTCCTTCTGCTCCAAAGGCCTCCCCTTCTTTTCTGTTTTCTTGTCTCATTATAAAAAAGTAACCCATCTCATTGTAAAATCATTAGAAAGCATAGCAAAGTATTAAGAAGCAAAGAAATTCCCATAATCTCATCACCAAGACACAACCAGCATTTCTACTTTTTCACATTCCTTTAACCTTTTCTCATTAAGTCAATTTTCTCATGGTGCTAAAAAAAAAAAAAATCATAAATATCATTTAATTGCTGTACAAATTCTATGTCTGTAACACAACTAAGCCATTCCCTTATTTAGGGAAACTTAAGCTGCTTATTCTCTTTACAGTTACGTCTAGCAGTGTAAGGAACATTTTTGTGCATATAACTTCTTTGTGTTGTTGAGATTAATTTTTTAAAACAGATTAACAGGATTGGAATGACTGGGTCACAGGTCACTCAATGTTTTTATAACATAAGGCATTACAATTTCTAGAACTCAAAATGCATATCACAAATTACCTTCTAGAAAGTGAAACTTGCCACTGGTGTGGGTTTAAGCGCTCCATCCCTCTCACTGTTATGCTGCCCAGCGATAGGAAAGAATAGGGAAACAAGTAGGCAGAAGTTACAGGATTAACCCCCCACCGAGTATGGACAAGCAGGTGGCAGGAGGCAAGTGTGTCCAGGGGGCGGTGGGGTGACTGGTGCTCTGCACCCTGCGTAGAGGGAAGGAAAGCCTTTAATGTCTAAGAGATGGTGGTCAGAACATATGACATAAATTTAAAAGTATTTTCTTAATCATGGGATTTTTTTTTAGGATTAAAATGCTGTGGAGTATACCTAAAGTTTTGTTGATGGCTAATGGAATTACTGGCTTTTTTTTTTTTTAACTGGGTTTAATAATTTCCCTTACAGGGGAGGATTTTGAGAACATTTTTGTGGTGCAGCAAAATTACGTGGCTAAATTCCTATACATAGCTCATCTCTCTGACAATTATTTTCCCCCATCAACCATCAGTTTATATGTAGTGTGGAGTTTGATGGTAATAATGGAACATCTTTAAATCACAAATTTATTTGATCCTCTACAAAAAAAAAAAAAGAACCATTACTCCAGAAAAATACATTTACCCACAAAATTTTGCATATAATTTTCAGAATACTTAAAAAGAAAATCTGGGGATCATCTGCTTGTTCCTATTTTATGAACTAAATATTTTGTTGCTTTGGACCATGTTAAAACTAATTTATCTTTCTCAACCTGTGCTTTTTGAAATGTATTCCCTCTTCTATATTATGCTTACCTCTTGTTTAAACCAAATACAATCTTTAAACTTGCTAAAATTCTTTTTAAATATATTTAAAACCTTTTCTCCTGTTCGAGAAGGCTACCTATCCTTGTTTTTCCTACTTCTGCCTGTGATACAGAAATTTTCCCAGCATCCTCCTCCTCTCTTAATGCCATATTCAACCAAGTAATCAATCATGGGTGATTGGAAATTCCATGCATTTTTCCATTCATTCAGCAAGCATTCACTGGGCATCTGCTAAGCCCAATCTAGTTCTTTAGTACAGAGATGAGTAAGACCTGGTATCTGCAGCTTTACAGACAAGGAAACTGTGATATAACAGATGCAGAAATCTAAGTGTTTATGAAGTGCATCAGACACCTATGAGAGAATAGTTAAAGCTTCTAAAGGATTAGAGGTTCACAGGACAGATGATGTTACAACTAGGCCACTTGGAACAAAAAGGAAGCCATTTGAAGCAGAAGAAACAGCATATAGGCAAAAGCACAGAAGCGCGAAAGCTCCTGGCTTATTTGCAAAACCACAGTCAGATCCGTGTGACTTAAAGCAGAGGGTGTGAAGGAGAGTGGGGAGGAGGGGGCTTTGGAAGTATAAGTTGGGACCAGATTGTGAAGGGCATTTAATGTCAGGCTAAAACCCTTGGACTTCATTTCATTGGCATTGGGAAGGCAAGAAAAGTTTTAAGCAGAGTAGTGGTGTGAGCCGATCTGTGTTTTAGAAAGAGCATTCTGCCCACAGCGTGGATGAACTATTAGAGGGGAAAGAAACTACAGAAAGCCATAAATTGAAATCAGTGGAATTGTATTACAGTCATTGATTGGATTGTTGGACCAGTTACTCAAGACATTAAATGCTTCTGTTTTGTCCAAGAGGGAGAGAAGGTCTATCTGGCATTTAGCAACCGATGTGTCATTAATTGAAGATCTGGGACATAGGAGTCCCCAGGTCAGTCCAGAGTGTTAGCACATAGCAATTGAATTGAACATGGAGAGACACATGGAAAGACAAGAGGGAGAGAATCTGGACTTGAGACAGAAGAATGGGAACCCCAGAGTGCTAACCAGAGAGAAGGGTATCAAAACAGAGGCCTGACGGGGGAATTAGGAAGTACCACAGCTTGGGGACAAGGGTCAGAGGCTCAGGTAGAGGCAACAAGCAGAAATGCCCCATGGTATGAGATGGAGGGTCCAGGGAGAGTACATGAGGAGGCCAGCCAGTGTGAGGTCAGGGGTCTGCCTGAGTGAGCTGGGTCAGCGCCCAGGCTGACGGAGGTCCCACCCAGACACGTGCTCTCACCGTTACTGCAGCGACGGGAAGGGACGTGGCCAGTCGTGGGCTGTCTGGTAATGACTCCCCACTCCCTCACCTAAACCTTGATAGGCTTGCCCCAGACCTCTTTGTGTTCATATTTGGATTACTGAGTTATGGGATCAAAAAGACTCATTTGTGAAACCATTTTCTGTTCTTTGAGGATCTGCTGAAGCTCTATTCTCAGTGCTCCTTGAGCGATGATTTTGTCCTCATCTTTAATCCACATCAGTTTCCCATGTGGAGAAAACATGAGTCTCCGCACAATCAAGAAGGAGCGAGAAATGTTAGAATAAGGTAGCTGAATATGCAAGATGAAAAACAGAAAGGGCTATTCTAGAACCTATCGAATTTCATACTTAACTGCGAAAAGCCTCGTGGTTGGGCGTGTATGTCTGCAGATACTGAGTCATGCCGCGTCTTCAAGCCTCCAGACCACAGCTGTTGTGGTTTGGTCCTGTTATCAACAACACTGTTTTCATCCTCAAATGTCTACCCCCCACTTCTGTCTTCAGTCCCACCAGTATGTCTCTCCATCCCCCAAACCTCACAGACATCCAGTCCCACGTTAATCTTCACTCTTTCACATGATGAAGACAGACTGACCCATAAGGACTTTTATCATGTAATCTCACCTCCTGGGCCCACTCATTCCCTGTCCGCAAATAACCTTTCTTCTGTCTACCATCAGTAGACCAGCAGATAAGCCAGTGGTTTTCAAACTGTAGATTCCATGGAGCCTTGTCAAGGACCCCAGTCTTACCTTTCTACCCTACCTACCCTCTCCCCCAACATACAGTTCAACTAAAAGACCTCCATGTTTTATAGTTTTATAAACTGGACTTTCTCCTAAATTGGTTCTACTACCAACAGTGTTTGAGAGTCACTGATTGGAACACTGGAATAGTGCCTATGATCCATGGCAAGTTTCTGGTCCCAAAATAACATACAACCTTTCCACAATTATATCTTATTTCAGATTTAAAATAGCTTTCACCTCCTGGCTTTTTTCATTACCATATTTCTGATGTGAAGACCCATTAAGGCCACCTAAATTTTAAGATCAATAAAATGGCCCTGACTTGTCCTGTTGGAGCCTGTTGATCTGTGTACAACAGACCTGAGGTGATCCAGGAGGCAAGAACTGGGTTGGTTCGTCCTCTTTGCTTTCAGACTTCAGGTATTCTCTTGGTGATCTTTTGAAGCCCAGGTTTCTAGAGAAATAAGTTGCTTCAATTCCATGAGTCCCTGTGTGGTAGCTCTAGGCTGGCCCCATGTTCTCCCGGTTCCTCAGAAGACTGTGAGAGCATGAGCCAGAACAGCTAGGGCTGAGTTTTCCAGACCTGTATGAGATTTACTAGTAAACAATTGGGAGGCTTTTCTTAAGAGCCAGCAAGAGCCAATATCCAGCCAATCCCATCTACTTATCCAATAAGAAAGGCTCTCACTTGCTCTCTGTTCCCCAGGAGCCTCAGCTTCTCACTGTGAATGCTGTGAGACCCACAGACAGTGACAGAGGGCACAGGATAGCTGTGGGGGCTGGAGGAATACCTATTGTATAAAACACATGGAATTAGTGAAAGCCCTCCAACGACCCATCCATCTGCTCTCATTCCTTTGCCCCAACTGTGCCTTCCTAGAGTAGGGCCCACGGGACCTACACGGTGCCAACTGAGAGAGAGAGAAAATCTTGTTGGAATTCAACTCCCAGAAATAAAAAAGCATGAGGACTTCTTGGTATAATCTACAAAAGGCATTCAGGACCTGGTGATGGAAAAAAATACTTCTTGTGGGGAAAATACCATGGGACCTGAATAGAATTTCAGTATCTGTATTAACATCCGGGCTTAGGTGCCCCTCTATTTTTTGTGTTTTGTTTTTTTTTTTATCTTTTCATTGATTTCATTTGTCTTTACATTTATTCACCCTGGTTATATATTTGATAATGCAACAGCCATGTATTCATTTTCATAACTGACACATGGTATACTAAAGTCGTTTTATTATGGACAGGCCTGGATATCACCTCCCACCCCACCCACCCTACCCCAGAGAGTCTGACTTAATTTATCTGTAGTATGGCCTGAGAATGTTGTTGTTTTTTAAGTCCCCAACGCAATTCTGATGTGTATCCAAAGTTAAGAACCAATGCATTAGCCGCTAAGTGCGGCCAAAGAGTCTCCTGGGACTTATCGCAAATGTTATTTCAAAATGAGAGACATCCTCAGGAAACAGTGGGTAACAAAGAGTAAAGGGGAAGCTGGGCTACGTGGCAGGGCCTGTGTCCATGCTCTGGGCTCATTCTGAAGGGGGAATCAGGCCTGTCAACAGCTGAGCCCTCAGTGTTCGAAGGTCCACAGAGGAGGAATCAGCTTCAGCGTCAGACAGGGTCAGGGAAGAGAGGGCCTACAATGGATCTTTAAGAATGAGCAGAAACTGGGGCGCCTGGGTGGCTCAGTCGGTGAAGTGTCTGCCTTCAGCTCAGGTCATGATCTCCAAGTCCTTCGATTGAGCCCTGCGTCGGGCTTCTTGCTCAGCAGGGAGTCTGCTTCTCCCTCTCCCTCTGCCATTCCCCACCACTCATT
Source organism: Neomonachus schauinslandi (assembly GCF_002201575.2). NCBI lineage: Eukaryota > Metazoa > Chordata > Mammalia > Carnivora > Phocidae > Neomonachus > Neomonachus schauinslandi. Next base: position 140,746,952 of record NC_058411.1, read on the forward strand.
CTCTCTGTCTCTCAAATAAATAAAATCTTAAAAAAAAAAAAAAAGAATGAGCAGAAATTTTCCAAGTGGTAAAAGAGAATAGCAAATAATCTGCAGAAGAGAGAAGAGCACATAGAAAATCTTAGCATTACACAGTTTGGGAAACAGCGAGGTCCCTGAGGCTGGAGGATGAGCGCTTGTTAGCATTTGGTACCCATAAATTGAAAGGGCTTTTGTGCCTTTATCCTCCCAGAAGAGTATAAGCTTTGGAGCTAGGAAAACGGAATCTTACTCCCGACCATTCCTAAGGAGAAAGGAGCCATTTTATAGGGTAGGTGGGGGCAGCTTGGAAAAACAAGAAAAGAGCCAGAACCTTGAGGGAGGTGGAAAGGGAGCCTTGTGGAGTCAGCCCAGACTTGGGATGTCACCTCAGGAGCTCCACTGTCGGTTTGGGTTTGCTGGTGACAGCAGCAGGTCAACTTGAAGGTCATGGTGCATGACTTCCAAATAGACAATACTTTTCAGTGTAGCCTTTGAGGACCGTATCATAGCTATTTGTTCATCTGAATCCCGATGTTACATTGATCAGTTATCAAAATTGCTGTTGATCAGAAAGGGTCTCCAGAAAGTCCAAGGTTGTCCTCATTTGAGCTGTTGTTCCAAAATTCTATGTACCGGAATGAGCGGCATTTACCTCTTGTATAGCTTCAGCATGCATCACTATGCTTGATTTGCACCAGCTCTGACTTTGAGTCTTATTCTTCAAGGAACCACTGGAGGGTTTTGGTGTAGAGATAATATGTGGAATAACTCTCATGGGCCCATTATAGCCTATGAACAAGGCGCTGGAGGACAATATCCAGCAGTGGACTATGTAGCTCTCATGAGATGTGATGAGAAGTGTCCAGTCCCAAGCAAAGCAGAAGTCAGGGAAGACCACACCAGGAGGAGACTTGTTGATGACATTGCTCCCTGTCAGAAGAAACATATTTTAAAAGCCTCTGGGGAAAGACTCTTGAATATGGAATTGGGGATAGATGCTGTGACCCAGAGTGTTTCTAATTCCTCAGATCAAATTGCTTGGGGACTTGATTATGTCAGTCTGTTAACATTATTGTGTTAGAAAAGAGAAAGTATTTCAGCAGCTATTCAAGAGAGTTCTGTGGTTGGTAAAAGCCGTAGCCTTATATTTGGAGGAAGTTCTAGATATGGCATCATAGAAGGATAGTCCTTTATACCCAAAAAGCATAGAGTAGATATTGCCAAAAAGAACAGAAGGGTATGTAGTTAACTCAAAATGAGAACATTTCGTACAACATTTACTACCTTGTGAAGATTGACCCCACTTTCAAGGAGAATATATACTCTTTGTGCTGGTAGTGTTGAGGTTGTTTTTTTTTTCCTTTCTGACACTGCAACTGTGAGCTCTTGTTTGTTTCATTTGTTAGTAATGACTCCCCTTGTGGTTTTTCTACACTGTGTTCAATTTGCCTCTTATCCTATAAATTGACACCACCATTTCTTCAGAGCTCCTGGAGGTAACTAATGGTAGCTTCAACTTTCAATTGTCATGTGTGTGGGGAAAAAAAAAATACAGAATATTGTATGAGTGTTGAGTAGCTGGAGGAAACAAAGAAATGAACAAAAATATACAGGGATAATATGTGCGACACACTGATATAAAAATCCAGCCTTTTAGAGCAGTCTGGAATCATCCGAGGATTCTGCAGTGTGGAATGTTTCATGGGCCTTTCAAGGATGAAGGATATTTGTTTTTAAACAGTGACCATTTTAAAGACACCCAGAAGTGCATGCTTTCTGCAACACATGGTTTATAGCCCTCCAGATCTGAACTTTTTTTCCCACAACATTTGCCTTCCAAAAACTGTTTCAGCATTGTGGAAACAGAACATTGGATATTTCAGAGCTCTGTGTCTTGGGGGAAATAGCCTGTCTTTGAGGTTAGATAAATAAGTTTAAACTATTTCTGACATCTTGTAGCTGTTTCAGCAGAGCAAACATTTGTTATTTTGAAAGACCATAAAGAACAGCGGTATGAAGAATCCCATCTGAATTCTTCTGGCTTCTTCCGTTCTTAGAAAATGTTCACACGTGTAACGATGTTCTAGGTGCCGAGTTGTGGCAGAGACCCTCCCCCCTCTTCCCACCACACTGGAGACCTTCGTGTCTCCTTTCGCATCTCCAAACTTGCCAAGTTCTGTTTTGTTCTCTGAACTTTCTGGTGTATGTGCAATGTCACCATGTGTATAAACTCCACAGAACCATGTGTATAAACTCCACAGAACCATGTGTATAATCCACTCTGAGGTTGAGGTTTAAGTGGAGTTATCTCTGACCCCTGGCAGTTCCAGATATTGGAAATTCGGAAGACTTCTGGAACTGACTTCTGACAGTTCTTGGGAACTTACCTTGGCCTGGGCACTCTGCCTCTGACTGCCTCTTGGACTGACCTCGTATGCTCTCTCTCTTGCCCTCCATCAACTGGGATACAAAACTCAGTTCCTTGACTGGTTTCTACTCATAGCAAGACATCCATTAATACCAGGCATTTGGCAGCTTTTTAAAGCAAGGCTGAAGAATGAGGGCTCATGGAAAAGGCATCCCATCACCTGACTCCTCTGCTCCCTGTTCTCTCTCCCATCCTCCCTCTACTTACTCCAACCCCTAGGATTGCCGTAGGAACTTCAAATTCTTCCTCCCTACAAATGCATGTGGCTCTTGCCTACAAATGCATGCATCAAAATCTTGCAAGATGTCCGAAGGAAAAACATCCAACCTCTTTAGAAGACAGCTGGAGTTGTATGGAACAAAACCATTTCTCCAACCTGTAGGTTCTATTGAATTTACTTCAACAAGCCTGCTGTGTGTAAGGCACTGCTTGGGGGCTCCTGAGGTGTGGCTGCTTGTCTCAGCCCAGAGGAAGCGCATGCGGGAAAGAGACTGCCTCCTGAGGGAAGTCTTACCCTCCCTGAAAGCCTAAAGGCAGAAGCAGCTGATGCTCCGCCTTCAGCGAGGCTAAGATCCCAGGATCTGGCAGAGTACTGGCACATGGTACGCATTTACAGGATACTCACTGGATGAATAAATTCGTGACTAATTGAAAGTGTAGGGGGTTTGGGGTGGGGGGAGGAGGATGGTCTGAGTGGCATTTATGTTGTCCCCTACACCAAGTGACATAAGCAAAGGCACAGGGGACTTAAAGCATCTAGGACATAACCCGTGCCTCAGAATAACTAGTGACCAAAAATCATGTTGGGGAGCTTTTTTTTTTTTTAAACAAAAATGTGTGCCACGAGGCCCTGAGGGCAGGTGAGTCCCATGACAGGCCACACCCCCAAAGCCAAATCCTCCTCTGATAAGGCTCAGGCTGATAAAAGACCATGGATAGGGGGCTTTAACAACAGCCATCTCTTTCTCACAGTTACAGTGGCTAGGAAGTCCAAGATCAAGGTGCCAGAAGCCTTGCTGTCTGGTGAGGGTCCCTTCCTGGCTCACAAAGAGCATCTTCTCACTGCCTCTGCACATGATGGAAAGGGGGGAGGGGGAGAGGGGTTCTGGTTTCTTCCTCTTCTTATAAAGGGCACTAATCCCGTCACGAGGGCCCCACCCTCATGACCTCATTTGAACCTAATTACCTTCCAAAAGTCCTAGGTCCAAATATCATCACACTGGGGGTGAGGCTTCCACGTACGGATTTGGTAGTGGGGAGCAGGGGAGGGACATACACATCCACTGGAGAGCCATGAACACTTTCAACTCAGCTGACTTGCTGAGCACCTGCTACGTGCCCAGCTGACAACAGGGACTCCCAGAAAGCTGTTGTACTGACCACAATACAATGTTGCAAACACAACAGTGTCTGAATAAGACTCTGTAGAAACTGGGAGGGGAATACAAGCAACTCAGTGGCAGAGGCATTTTCCATGAAGAGGAATGGAACCAGATGAGAAGGTGGGAACACTGTATCTGAGTGAAGGGCATGAGTAAGGACAGATGGCAGGCAGGGCAGGCTTGTTGACAGGACACTGAACTGACTGCGGTGCGTAGACTGCGGCAGGAGGGATGTGGCCGGAGGGACAGGAGGTGGGGCCGGGAGTGTGGTTAGAGCCAGGCGGCCCAGGCGGGCACTGCCAGGGCCATGTGCTTCTGGAGGCGGGCAGGGGCCAGCGCTTTGCTCCCTCTGACCTCACACGAAGAGGCGGTTTGGAAGGAGGGAAGCCAGCCGAGAGGTTGTTTCAGTAATTAAGGGAAGAATTATGGTCCTAAGCTATAGCAATGACCGTGGCCATGGGGAAGAGCTGATAGGACCCAAGGGAGTTCTACATTAGAAATGACTTTTACAAACTTGGTGGCAAATTACCCGTGGAGAATAAGAAGGCAGGAGCCAGGAGTGGCTCTGAGGCTCCAAGGTGGGTGACCGCCAGCTGGAGGGGGCACTGTAATGATGTTGGGGGGGGTGATGGCATTGGTCTGGGATGTGCGGGGTTTGAGACATGTGGGGGCCATGCTGACAGCGCAGGTCCAGGAGGACCATCAGTTTTGTTTTTTTAACAGTGTTGTATTAATCTCAGGTGTACAATACAGTGACTCAACAATTCTATACATTACTCAGTACTCATCGTGACAAGTGTGCTCTTCATCTGCTTCACTTGTTCCCCCCAACCCCCTACCCACCTCCCCTCTGGTGACCACCAACTTGTTCTCTAGTTAAGAGTCTGTTTTTTGGTTTGTCTCTCTCTCTCTCTTTTTTAACCTTTATTCATTTGTTTCTTAAACATATAAGTGAAATCACATGGTATTTTTCTTTCTCCGCCTGACTTACTCACTTAGCATAATACTCTCTAGCTCCATCCAAGTTGTTGCAAATGGCAAGATTTCATTCTTTTCTATGGCTGAGTAATAATCATACGTACACTACCTCTTCTTTATCCATTCATCTATTGATGGCCATTTGGACTGCTTCCATAATTTGGCTGTTGTAAATAATGCTGCTAGGAACATCGGGGTGCATGTAGCCCTTTGAATTAGTGTTTTCATATTCTTTGGGTAAATTCCCAGTAGTGGAATTGCTGGATCCTATGGCAGTTCTATTTTTTATTTTTTGAGGAACCTCCATACTGTTTTCCGCAGTGGCTGCCCCAGTCTGCATTCCCACCCACAGTGCATGAAGGTTCCCCTTTCTCCACATCCTCACCAACACCTGTTATTTCTTGTGTTGTTGATTTTAGCCATTCTGACAGTGATTGTGTTTTGACAATTGCTTATTCCCTCCTTCTGGAGATACTTTCTTCTCTACTCCCGCTGTCACCTGTTCCTTTCCAGCCCCCTGGTCTGGTTTCGCCTCATCTCTCCGGTCTGTATGGTGGAGTGCCCCAGGGCCAGTCCCAGACAGTTTCCGTTCTCTAGCTGTCCTCATTCCCTTATCAACCTCATCTGTGCTCCAGGATTCAAATGTCATCGATATGCCGGCAACTCCCAAGCTGATATTTCCAGCCCAGACCTCTCCTCTAAGCTCTAGGTGAACAGATCCAAGTGCCTCCCCAGCATCACCCTATGACTATCAGATGTTTCAAACCTAACAAATTTAAACTGAACTCCTGAGTTTTGCTCCCAAATGGGCTGCTCTCATAGACTTTCTTATCTTAGGGAATGGCAATGCCATTATTTCAGGTGCTTGGGCCATTTTTGATCTGTGTTTCTCTCTCACACACCCCTCTATCTGTCAGCCCCCCCATTCCTTTGTCAGATTCTTCAAAATATTTCCGCCTTCAAAATATATCCAGAATCTGACCATTTCTCACCACTTCCATTGCTCCTGCACCGACCGGTCCATGCCACCATCATGTCTCGGGTGGATTGTGATAACAGCCTCCTCCCTGGACCCCCCATCTCTGCCCTTGCGCCCTGCGGTCTGTTCAGGCTGTCAAAGCAGTTCTTCAAAAGACCTCATGTCATTCCTCCAAGTCTGTAGAATAAAAGCCAAATCTTCCCAGTGACCTGCAGGGCTGTGATCGGAGCCCCGTCCCCACCTGCCTCTTCTCTGCCCTTGTCTCCTACTGCACCTCCCTCACTTCCCATCTCTGCAACCCCAATGCTCCTCTGAAGTAGCCGGAATGTGCTGAGAAGCCTATGGGGCTGCTTCTCAGAAGAGTATTTTCAAATGCAGAAAATAAAATACATCATATCATAAAGAAAACCAGTTATCAAAATCCAGATATGAAAATGTTAATAAATCAAAAGTGTGATCTAATAATAGAAGTGCTTCTTTCCAATAATGCCTTCAATTCAAAATCTAGCATCAGGTCCAATAACCACGATAATTTCAAAGTAGGGGTGGTGTAAAAGGTATTTTGAGATATCCGTAACACGATGGTCGTGTGAAATGGAAATATTTATCTGTGGTTTCCATTAGCAGCAGAGTCAAAAATACTGCCACCTTGGTTTGTCGCTTACGTTCATAGTTGATGGAAATGCCGAATGTCAGCTAGAGTTAGCGAAAAGGTCATGGAACCTTGACTTCATCTGTGGACCCAGCTGAGGTTAATGGACTCCATGTGAAGAGCCTGCTTCTGGGCCGAGGCACCTGCTGGACCTTTTTCCTGAATGAGAGCCCCACATGGCTTGCTCAGCCTGGCTAAAGGACTTAAGTAAACCTTTCTTAGAATTGACGGCATTTTTGCTTACATGTTTTTTACCATGGAGGCCTAACGAAGAAGCCAATGCATCTGAAATGCAGATGCATTTCAGACTTCCAGGAAGTCTGATAAATAAAATCTTTTTTAAAAAAAATTTTTCAAACTTATGTATTGCTTTCAAAAATGCTTAGTCACTTACGAATTACTCAGTAGGAGCTCTTAAAGGAATCTCCTTGAATTAGTAAATAATTTAAATTCACATATCATATATGGAGGCTGGTGAAGTATTTTTTTTTTTAATTTTTAATTTTTTTATTTGACAGAGAGAGACACAGTGAGAGAGGGAACACAAGCAGGGGGAGTGGGAGAGGGAGAAGCAGGCTTCCCACGGAGCAGGGAGCCCGATGCGGGGCTCTATCCCAGGTCCCTAGGATCATGACCTGAGCCGAAGGCAGACCTTAACGACTGAGCCACCCAGGTGCCCCCTGGTGAAGTATTTAAATAGATGTTTGAAATGATTTTCATTTTTTAATCAAAATACTTAAGGAGGTTATTTTCTTCCTAGCTAATACAGCCCTTCACTAAATTACCATGGATCCCAAAATAATTGTGTGTGAAGGTATGAAGATTTCACCACAGCGTCTGTATTTTATTACCTTCTCTGTTTGGAAGAGGACATTGCCATGAATAACCAAAAAGTCATGCTGATGTATCTTTGAGATATAATGATTTTCTTCTAGTAGATCCATTCCCTTGTGCAACTCATTTATGCATTTGTCAAATATTCATATATTTATTTTCACTGCCAGACGCTGTCCTCACAGCCTACTGGGGAGGCCTGAGATTAATGCAGGAATGATGCTCTAAAAGAGTTCTGGTCATAGAAGGCACATAAAAAGCATGAGTTGAATAAATATATAAAGGGAAGGGTGAGTGGATGAATGAATGAATTGATCTCACGCATATCTTACAGCTGAGGGCGGCCCCAAGAGATTGTGTAACACAGTCTCTTGCCCTTACTCTTGTCAGTTTTGAGCAACATGGTCTAAGACCTTCAGGAAACCACAAATTCACTGCTGTGGTCTTTAGGCAGAAAATCTGCCCCTCCTAATGTTACATTTGAAATAATAATAAGGTGTGCAAAAGAAAGACGCAAAGCATTGACAGCACTGGGAGCCAAAGTATCCATTTGGAACTGGATGAGTCCACGAGGAATTTCTGCTCATTAGAACTCTGATTATGCAGCAAAAATGCAGCAGCAAAAAATGATGTTGAACACTCAAGAGGCACATGACGAGCATCCACTGTATCAAAAGAGTAGATGTTAGGTAGTGTATATGTTGTGTCTCCCCAAAACTCTAGAAAAGCAAGAAGAAAACAAAGATAAATTTTAAAAACCTGTTAATTTATTTGTTAATTTAACTGAAAGTTGCTAAGAGAGTAGATCTTAAATGTACTTACCTCAAAAAAGAAATGGTAACATGTGACATGATTTGGGTGTTAGCTAATGAAGGTGATGGTGGCAGTCATTTTGCAACATGCAAGTGCCTCATACCAACATGTTGCACGCCGTATGTGCACAATGTTATATGTCCATTATATTTCAATAAAGCTGGGGGAAAACCAGCTAGAAGAGAGGTAGAAATAAAAATAGCACTGGAAAGGGTTTTAAAAAACAATGAGAAATAAAGCCAATATTAGAGGCAGAAAATGAAACACTTGAAATAAAAGGAAAGGAGCGAAGTAGGAGCAAGGTCAGAATTGCTTGCAGAATGCCAAGGAAAAGAGCAGAGAGCTAAAAACAATGATACCTGCGTGATGGACATGGAGGAGAGAGATTAATCACCTAACTGGTGTTCCTGAGCAAGAGAATGGAGCAAACAGAGCAGACACAGAACTTAGAGAGAGAAGAGAGAGAGGGAGAAAGAAGAGGAGAAAGTTTTACTGAATGGAACAGCGACTAGTTTACAGACGGAATGCCCCAGAGTGTTCCAGGCATAATTGATGAGCAGGTAATACTATCTCCTGATCATATCCTGGCAGAAGTTTTGAAAATTTTGATCATGAACGAATCCTGCAGGAATCCAAAAAGAAAAAAGGAAACAACAACAGATTACTTAAAAGACAATAAAAAATCCGCTTGCCTCAGACTCGATCACAGTGTGAAAGCCCAGGTGACCATGGGCGGCATGAGCAGTGTGCAGGAAAGTGCGTTGCAACACTCCAATTCTGTTGGAAGCTGAGCTGCTTCTTGGTGAGGAGAAGAGAAAAGGTTCTCACCCACTCAAGGATTCCTAATCCATCCTACCCACTGACCTACCTTTGTGGGGAAAAATACTCCCAAGATGCTGCCTTGTCAAGCAAGAAATGCATCTTAATTATGATCACGGAGACATTGCAGTATGAAAGCAATCATAATAAAACATTTGGATCAATTTAAATACAGAATTTAAGAGTTTATTTTAGTGACTTAGAAATAGATTGCAAAAAAAATCTTTAGAAGAAGATATATAATGAAAAGTGATAATGTAAAATGACCTGAATTTCAAATCCCATTTTATGTCAGAAGAAAAGAAAAGGGTGGGGGAAAGATGTGGGAAAGAAAACTTCACCTTTCCTCATCCTAGAAGGAGAATTGGGGATCTAGGAGATGTCATTTGTGTTTTTTAACTAACTTTTTAAAATTTGGAGGTAGGTAAGGCATTCAGAGGACCTCATACAATGGAAAGTCCCCTGTTCCCACTCCCTTGTTCACCCTCCCCTTGCACTTGTACCCCACACACCCAGGTAAACACCCTCATTGGATTCTTACATATCCTTGCAGAGATTCTCTATGCAAGCATGAATACTTATTTTTTTCTCTTTCTTATATAAAAGTTAGTATATTCAACATACCGTTCTCTACCTTGTATTTTTCAGCTGAGAACATTTTTTTCTAAACAGTGTCATTGAAATATGAAATACAAAAAATTGCATATATTTAATATATATAATTTGATGAGGTTGGATACATGCATACACTCATTAACAATCCCCACAGTCAAGGTAATACACATATCCATCACCTTCAAAATTTACCTTGTGTACCCCTTTTTTTGTGGTAAGAACATTTAACATGAGATCTACTCTCAACACATTTTTAAGTGCATAATTCAGTATTGTTGACAGTAGGTGCTAATCTGTATGGCAAATCTCTAGAACAAATTCATCCTGTATTAGCTGAAACTTAATACAATTGAACCATGCTTCTCCATTTCTCCTTCCCCCGGCCCGTGGTAACCACCATTCTCTCTGCTTCTGTGAACTTGACTATTTTAGTCATTTGAGAGGAAGCATGTTGTATTTGCCCTTCTGTGACTGGCTTGTTACAGTTAGCATGTTTTCTAGGTTCATCCATATTGTCACAAATGGCAGAATGTCCTTTTTTAAGGCTGTAGAGTAGTCCACTGTGTGTATATACCATGTTTTCTTTATCCATTCACCTGTCAATACATATTCGGGTTGTTTCTTATCTTGGCTATTGGAACAATGCCGCAGTGAATGTGGGAGTGCAGAGACCGTTTGGGATCCAGTTTCAATTCTCTTGGATATATACTGTATCCAGAAGTGGGATTGCTGGATCACATGGTAGTTCAATTTTTTTTTCAATTTTTTGAGGAACCTCCATACTACTTTCCAAAACAGCTGTAGTATTTTACATTTCTACCAGCAGTGTAGGAGGGTTCCAGTTTCTCCACAATCTCACCAGCACTTGTTATCTTTTGTGTTTTCAATAATAGCCATCGTAACCAGTGTGAGGTTATATCTCCTTGTGCTTCTGATTGCCCTGATGATGCGTGAGGTTGAGCATCTTTTCACGTACCTGTTGTCTGTCTTTTTTTTTTTTTTTTAAAGATTTTATTTATTTATTTGACAGAGACAGAGACAGCGAGAGCAGGAACACAAGCAGGGGGAGTGGGAGAGGGAGAAGCAGGCTTCCCGCTGAGCAGGGAGCCCGATGTGGGACTCGATCCCAGGACTCGGGGATCATGACCTGAGCCGAAGGCAGCCGCTTAACGAATGAGCCACCCAGGCGCCCCCTGTTGTCTGTCTTATGCCTTTGGAGAAATGTCTGTTCAAGTCCTTTGCCCATTTTTAAATTGGGTTATTTGTGTATTTGCTATTGAGTTGTAGGAGTTCCTTATATATTCTGGATATTGACCTCTTATTAGATAAATAGGCTACAAATATTTTCTCGGATTCTGTAGGTTGCCTTTATATTTTGTTTCCTTTGCTGTGCAGAAACTTTTTAGTTTGATGTAGTCCCACTTGTCTGTTTTTGTTTCTGTTGATTATGCATTTGGTGATCCAGGAAATCATTCAATGTCAAGGAGCTTTTCTCCTGTGTTTTATTCTAAGAATTCTACAGTTTCAAGTCTTACGTTTGTCTTTAATCCATTTTATATATATAATATTTTGAAATGATCGTGTGGTTTTTATCCTTCATTCTGTTAATGTGGTCTGTCACATTAATTAATTTGCATGTGTCCCAGGGATAAATCCCAGTTGGTGATGTTAGATGATCCTTTTCATGTGTTGTTGAATTCAGTTTGCTAGTATTTTTTCGAGTATTTTTGCATTTGTGTTCATTAGAGATGTTGACCTGTAGTTCTCTTTTCTTATAGCGTTTTTTTCCCAGCTTTGGTATCAGAGCAATGCTGACCTCATAAAATGAGTTTAGAAGTATTTCTTCCTCTTAAATGTTTTGGAAGAATTTAGGAAGGATTGTATTAATTCTTCTTTAAAAGTTTGGTATAATTCACCAGTGAAGTCATCTGGTCCAGGACTTTGGTTTGTTGGAACGTTTTGGATTACTGATTCAATTTTCTTGTACATTATTCACGTCTGTTGAACTTTTCTGTTTCTTTATGATTCAGTCTTGGTAGTTTGTTTCTGTAAATACATCCATTTCTTCTAGATTTGGTGTATAATTATCCAGAATAGTCTCTTGTGATCCTTTTGGTTTGTGTCATCAGTGTTCTTTTAAAAAAAATTTATTTATTTATTTATTTGAGAGAGAGAGAGAGCGCACAAGCAGGGGGGAGGGGCAGAGTTTGGTAAGGGAGAAGAAGACTCCTTGCTGGGCAGGGAGCCTGATGCAGGACTTGATCCCAGGATCCTGAGATCATGACCTGGGCTGAAAGGCATATGCTTAACTGACTGAGCCACCCAGGCGCCCTCTGTGTTATCAGACTGAATGTCTCCTTTTTATTTATTTGAATCCTCTTAATGATTTCTTTGTAAGCTTAGATAAAGGTTTGTCAGTTTAGTTTATCTTTTCAAAAAAACCCCAGCTCTTATTTATGTTAATATTTTCTATTGGTTTTCTCTTCCTTATTTTGCTTATTTGTATTCTAATCTTTGTTTTTTTTTTTTTCCCTTCCTTCTAATTCGGGGTTTAGTTTGTTCATCTCTTTCTAGTTCCTTGAAGGCTAAAGTTAGGTTGTTTGAGATCTTCCTTCTTTTGTAACATTGGCATTTATTGCTATAAACTTCCTTTCTAGTACTGCTTTTGTTGTATCCCACAAGTTTTGCTATGTTGTATGTTTATTTTCATTTGTATTAGGTATTTTCTAATTTCCCTTCTGATTTCTTCTTTGACTCAATGGTTGCTCAAGGGTGTCTTGGTTAATTTCCACATATCTGAATTTTCTAATTTTCCTTCTGGTACAGATTTCTACTTTTATTCCATTGTGGTTAGAAAAGATACTTGGTGTGGTTTCAGCCTTCTAAATTTATTAAGACTTGTTTTGTGGCCTAATATGTGATTTGTCTTGGAGAATGTTTCATCTGGGCTTGAGAAGAATGTATATTATGCTACAGGTGGCTGGAATACACTATGTCTGTCTGTTAGGTCTATTTGGTTAATAGTGTAGTTCAAGTCCACTGTTTCCTTATTAATTTTCTGTGTGGACATACTATCCATTGTTGAAAGTGGGATATTGAAGTCCCCTACTATTATTGTATTGCTATCTGTTTCTCTTCATAGATCTATCAGTGTTTGCTTTATATATTTAGGTGCTCTGATATTAAGTGCATATATATTTATGATTGTTATATCTTCCTGAAGAATTGACTCTGTTATCAATATATACCATCTTTATATCTTGTAACAGTTTTTGACTTGACATTATTTTGTCTAATGTAAGTACAGATACCCCTGCTCTCATTTGGTTACCATTTGCATGGAATCTATTTTCCCATCCCTTCACTCTCAGTCTGTGTATGTCTGTAATTCTAAAGAGAGTCTTTGTAGGCAGCATATAGTTGGAGCTTTTCTTTAAATCAGTTCAGCCACTCTGTGCTTTTTGATTGAAGAGCTTAATCCATTTATGTTTAAAGTAATTATTGATAGGTAAGGATTTAGTATTGCCACTTTGTTAATTTTTTTTCTATCTTATTTGTGGTCCTTTTGTCTCTTTTCCTCTATTTCCATCTTCCTTTGTGATTTGTTGATTTTTTTAACAGTGACATGCTTTGGGTTTTTTTTTTTTTTTCTTTTCTTTTGTATATCCACTATAGGTATTTTTTGTGTGGTTACTGTGGGGTTACATAAATCATCTAATATTTATAATTGACTATTTTCAGGTGATAACAACATAACTTCAATCTAATACAAAAACTCTACACTTTGTACCTCTCTATCTTCCTGCTTTATGTTACTATGTCACACTTTACATGTTTTTACATTGAGTATCCATTAACAAATTTTCATATTTGTATCTTACTCCTTTGTCTTTTAACTTTTATACTAGACTTAAAAGTGATTTATACAGGGGCGCCTGGGTGGCTCAGTCGTTAAGCGTCTGCCTTCGGCTCAGGTCATGATCCCAGGGTCCTGGGATCAAGCCCCGCTTCGGGCTCCCTGCTCCGCCGGAAGCCTGCTTCTCCTTCTCCCACTCCCCCTGCTTGGGTTCCCTCTCTCGCTGTGTCTTTCTCTGTCAAATAAATAAATAAATCTTAAAAAAAAAAAGTGATTTATACAGCTCCATTACAGTGTTATAGTATTCTATACTTATTTTGATTTGCTAAATTGCTGTCAACTAGTTTATTTTTTTAAGTAAATTGTAACATTATTGGAACTTAAAATACAGCATTTAATTTCTACTTTACAAGACAAAAGGGAACAAAGAAAGGATAACCAAAGTCAAAGGCCCATAAAAGGCCCATAAAAAGTCAAAGGCCCATATTTACCTTTTCTGGTGAATTTTATACTTTCATATGCTTTTGTGTTATTGTTTTCTGTTCTTTCATTTCAACTTGCAGAACTTTCTAGCATTTCTTATGAGGCTGGTCTAGTGATAATGAACTCACTCAGCTTTTGTTTGTCTGGGAAAGTCTTTATTCCTCTTTCATTTCTAAAGGACAGTTTTGCTAGGTATATTATTGGTTGGCCACTTTTTTCTTTCAGTAATTTGAGTACATCATCAATATTTCATTGTATTGATATACTGTAAGTTAATATTGTTGGATATGTGACTTGTTTTCAATCTTTTGCTTTTATATAACTGCATAAATAGAACATTTTGTATGCAGGTGTATTGATAGCATTAATTCCTAGGAAAGGGGATTACTCTTTAGAGGATAAATACAATTATAATTTTGGAAGATTTTGCTAAATTGCTGTCAACTAGTTTATTTTTTTAAGTAAATTGTAACATTATTAGAACTTAAAATACAGCATTTAATTTCTACCTTACAAGACAAAAGGGAACAAAGAAAGGATAACCAAAAGTCAAAGGCCCATAAAATCAGAAGGTATAGAACAATGACAAGGTAAACCCAGACATATCTGTAATCACACTAAATATTAATAGGGTTAACATTGCTATTAAAAGCAAAGGCCCTTAGATTGGGTTTCCAAATAAAACCTAATGATACACTATTACAAGAGACACTTCCAAAATAGAGTTATACAGAAAATTGTACAAAAGTATATTAAGCAGAAGAAAACAGAATAACTAGCAGTCACAAAAGTAAAATCAGGCAAGACAGGATTTAAGACCCTAAAAAAAGATAAAAAGACACCTATTAAAAAAAATCCACAGTAAAGTATCATCAACATGAACTGTCATTGCTAGATAAGATATAATACATAAAAACAAAAATAGGAAAAACACAAGGAAAAATTGATAAACATAGTAGACTGGAGCACTTTTTTCTGGACAGAAGAGCTCAAGGAGAAGCAAGTTAATAAGGACACATACTAAAAGAATATAATAAGACTTAATTATTGTAAATATTTGAACTTTATACCCCAAAAAGAAATAATATACCTTCTTTTCAAGTATGCATAGAACATTTACCAAAAAAAGTGATTGCATATTAGGCCACAAATATACCTTAGAAATTTCAAGAAACAGCAGTTATTTGGACTGCACTTTCTGATTACAATGCACTAAAGTTACAACTCCCTTGCAAAAGGTCAGGTGATTAAAATACCAACAAGTTGGAAATTTTAAAATTCCTTCCCAAGTAGAATGTGAATCAAAGAGGAAATCAGATGCAGTTACCAACTATGCCGAAAATCCTTCTGTCCCACAGATTTTATCCTGAATCCTCCCCTATGCTCATTTCATGCATTCCCCTTTAATCACCTCATTTAATTTCATGATTTCAATCATCATTTCTATGTTAATACTTGTGTCTCCAGTTTAGACATTTCTCCTGGGTTCCGAATCCAGTCAGTTGATTTTGGATGTCATTTAGCTACCTCAGTCTCAACACACTTACAATAATTTCTCACATATTCCATGCAGATCTGCTCTTCCTCTGGTTTTTCCCTGTTTCAGTTAATGGCACCACCATCTATCTGCATGTCATCCTTAAATCCTTCTCTCCTTTACTTCCCCATGTAAAGTCAATCACTGTATCCTATTGGTTTTTTCCTCCTGTGTCTCTCTAGACTCACTGCTCCTGCGTCCACTGTCCCATCTTTGTCTCTCACCTCAGTTGCTTTTGTAACCCTCCAATTGGTCCTCCTGACCCATGTCCCTGTCTTCCTTGTTTTACATCACATCCAGGCCGAAATTAATTAATTAATTAATTAATTTTTCTTCCTTCCTTCCATCCTCCCTCCTTCCCTCTTCCTTCCTTCCTTCCATCCTCCCTCCCTCCCTCCCTCCCTCCCTCTCTCTCTCTCTTTCTTTCTTTCTTTCTTAAAAGAGGGAGTGAGAGTGCAAGCAGGGAGGAGGGGCAGGAGAAGAGGGAGAGAGAGAATCTTAAGCAGGCTCCACACCCAGCATGGAGCCCAGTGTGGGGCTTGATCTCACGATGCTAAGATCATGACCTGAGCCAAAAATCAAGAGTTGGATGCTTAACCGACTGAGTCACTCAGGCTGATACTTCTAAAGCACCAACCTGATATTTTCAGATCGTTTAAAATAATTATTGTTTAAAATAATTACATTGTTTCCCATTTTCCTTAAAATAAATTCAACCAAATTCCTTACTATGGATAATAAATTTGCATTTGATGGACACCTTCTCACCTCTTATCTCATCTTTCCTCACTCCTCCTCCATGTACTTTAAGCTCGTCATAATAAACTTCCATGATTCCCCAAAGGGGAATTTTACTCTATTTTACTTTGTGTCTAAGACTTAATGCCCACTCTTCCTTGGGCCTAAAACAGCCTCTCCACCACTGCTATCCCCTTCCCTTGACATGTTCCTCCTTGTCCTAAGGTATAAGCTGAGGTGTTACTTCATGTGGGGATCTTCCATCTCTTCAGTCTGCATTAAGTGCAGCTTCTATGTGATGGCATCCAGTGTTCACCTTTATCATAGGCCCTTATCTCCTTTTATTGCAATCACCTGTTTCCTTCAAAGCCCTACCTTAAAATTAAGTTTCTTTTTCCTTTTTTTTAAAATTAAGTTTCTTGAGGAACTTAGTTCACCATCATATCCTTAGCCCTAGCATTGAGCATCATATAGAGTAGGCACTTCAGAAACAT
Organism: Neomonachus schauinslandi; assembly: GCF_002201575.2. NCBI lineage: Eukaryota > Metazoa > Chordata > Mammalia > Carnivora > Phocidae > Neomonachus > Neomonachus schauinslandi. The sequence goes on from NC_058411.1 coordinate 140,763,581, forward strand.
TTTTTGAATGAATGAATGAATGGTGATAATTGTATTGCATTTCAAAATACAAGATATATAGTCAAAGCTGTATTCAAAAGAAAATTAATAGCTTTAAATATTTTAACTTTAAAATAAGAAAATTAAAATACACTCAGTATCAACTCAGAGACTTAGAAATTTCCATGTAAACTAGAAATAAAAGGAAATTTCTTTGATTTGACAACAACTATCAGAAACCAAAAGCAAATATCATGCTTCAGGAGGGAGCTTTAGTAATAGTCCCTTTAAAGTTGGAAATAAGACAGATATGTTTGTTGCAACTGTCCTTATTCAGCATTTAGAGACATTAGTCAATGCAATGCAATAGTTAGAAATAATAGGTATAAATATTTGAAAAGAAAAGATAAAATTATCACTATGTGTAAATATGATTGTTTGCCTTTTATTTTTTAAATTTTTATGTATGTATGTATTTATTCATTATTTTTTTTAGAGAGAGAACATGAGCATCAGGGAAAGTGCAGAGGGAGAGGGAGAGAGTGAAAACCTTAAGCAGGCTCCATGCCCAGTGCGGAGCCCAACACGGGGCTCGATCTCACGACCCTGAGATCATGACTTGAGCCAAAATGAAGAGTTAGACACTTAACCGACTGAGCTACCCAGGCACATCTGGTTTTTTACCTTTAAAAAAAAATCAATTGAAAACTATTCAAAATACAGTTGACCTTGAATGACACAAGTTTGAACTGTCTAGGCTCACCTTTAAGTGGATTTGTTTTATTTTTTATTTATTTATTTTAAGATTTTATTTATGTATTTGACAGAGAAAGACACAGCGATAGAGAGAACACAAGCAGGGGGAGTGGGAGAGGGAGAAGCAGGCTTCCTGACGAGCAGGGATCCTGATGCGGGGCTCAATCCCAGGACCCTGGGATCATGACCTGAGCCGAAGGCAGACACTTAACCACTGAGCCACCCAGGTGCCCCTCAGTGGATTTGTTTTATAAATACAGTCCTGTAAATGCATTTTCTCTTCCTTATGGTTTTCTTAGTAACATTTTTTCTTTAGCTGACTTTAGTGTAAGAATACAGCCTATAATACATATAATACACAAAATACATGTAGGTGACTATTTATGCTATTGGTAAGACCTCTGTTCAACAGCAGGCTGTTAGTTAAGTTTTGGGGGAGTCAAAACTTACATATGGAATTTTGACTGTGCGGGGGAGGGGAGTCGGCATCCTTAGCCCCCACATTGTTCAAGGGTCAGCTGTAATAAAGTTCAGTGAGATGGCAATACAAGAGAAATATACAAGGGTTCATAGCTTCCCAATAGCTTTATTGTTAGCAATAAACAACCATAAAATATATTTTTTTAAAGTCTGCTAACTTTGGCAATAAACACTGTAAGGTATGTAGGAATAAGTTTATCAAGAAATATGCAAGACCTACCTACATTGTGGTTAGGAGATCAGTTCTGGAATAAACTGTGGGTGTGAATCTTGGCTCCGATGTTTACTAGCTGGCGACCTTAGGGAAGTTCGACCCTTCTGTGTGTATGTGTTTGTAGAAGTGACTAGAAAGGCATATGTGCATGTGATTAGCACTTGTCTGGGTATTTAGGTTCCAGCCTAGTGTTGACTTGGCCATCTTCCCCGGTGTAAGCTGGAGCTAACCACACCTTCGTGGGGCAGGCGTTTTGCCTACTATAAGGAGCATTGAAAATGTCGCGATGATAGCGGTGATGCCTGTTTTTGGCAGAAAGCCTCACCATGCCTGCACATTCTCTCCAAGCAGAGCACTGAGGGGGAGAGCACATCGCCAAAACCACTTACTATAGCTGGATCTCAGGATCATCTGAGGCTGCCCCAGCTCTTCAGAGTCAGGAGAGGTTCCTCTGAGTTTTGCATTTCATATCCCAGCAAGATGCTAAGACTTCTCAAGATTGGAGCCGGGGGAGAAATCCTTTCTATTTCTCATGCTCCTCTCCGTGTCCAGAGGTGTTGCTTACAGTCTCTGCACCTCGCTACATCAACCCAGACTTGAAACTCAACGCTTTGTGTTCCCTGAAATTATATTCTTTTACTAAAGTAGCAATGAACAAGTTTTTTTTTTTCCCCCTAAAGATTTAATATTTTTTTCTGAAGGAGGGACATTTTGTTGCTGATGCATAGCAAGTAACTTAAAGATTCGCCTTAGATAGTTTTGCTTTCTGGAGACTTCTTTGTGATAACTCAGCACTGGGTATTTCTCTCTGTCTCTGCTTCTAGCTCCTCTTTTCCAACCACTCTCCTGCTCCCCCCACTCAGCTTTGTATTTCTTCTTTTTTCTGATATGGAGCTACTCCACCCTCTTTGGCTCCTCTTGACGTACATACATACCCCAGTCAGGTGCATCATAGACCAAAGCCCTTTGCTTTGATGGAATCTCCTCTCTGCCGTCGAGGATCTATAGAAAGAGAAGTAGCCATCTGTCCTATTATATGTAATTAAGCCCATTCGCTAACTTGTGGTCAGAATGCTAAATGGTATTTGTCATATGGTTCTGTGGCCCTGTTCTTAAAGGAATTTGCCTTTGTCATATTTGTTTTTATTCCAAAGGTGTCCCTCAGCCTAATATAACTTGGTTGAAGAGAGGAGGATCTCTGAGTGACAATGTTTCCTTGCTTTTCAATGGATCCCTGTTGTTGCAGAATGTTTCCCTTGAACATGAAGGAACCTATGTCTGCACAGCTACCAATGCTCTTGGAAAGGCAGTAGCAATGTCTGTACTGCACCTGCTGGGTAAGTGTCAGATTCTTCGGGTTCAAGTGCTTCCTGTAACACGTACAAGCAGGCCCCCGTTTGGTCGATCCTGGAGCCAAGGAGTAAACAAGATGGACATTAGATGGTTTTAACCGTGCCTTGCCACATACAAACGAGCACTAAAGCTGGCATTTCGTCCTATCCAGGTCTTCTCTGAGAAGGCTGTGATTTTCTTGCTAATACTTCTCTTCCCAAGAACCTACACTGGCATATGATCTTCTGCCCAGAATAAAGACTCTTCATGTTCTGCCTCTATATTTGCATATCTGCTGACCCCAACCCCCAGCCCAAGCTAGCAGTGAGCTCTATTCTAGTGAACATGGTTTCCTGCCCTGTGATCTGACAGACTCTCCTGCCCACATGCTGTTTCCGTGGAAGTATCACCTCCAGACACTGCTCTTCAAAGAAGAGAAATGTAGGGCCAACTTCTGTCTCTTACAGAAGAATTCCTATCTCCTGTGGGAACCCCCTGGATTTCGTTTGACCTCTTTTCTGTGGTCGAACCACCTGGTATCTGATTAAGTCCAAACACACGTTGTTCTCCAATTGTTTCCTCTTTTACTTATGTTTCCTCAGCTAAATTGTAGGTCCTTTAATTATAGAGATCATGTGTGATTTTTTTTTTTTTTTTGCAGTCCTGAGGATATAATATAGTATAAGGCACACAGTAGGTACTCAATAAATACTAATCAGTTGAGTCTTAGGACACCTTACAGTTGGGTCAGTAATGTCATTTGGAGAAGCTCATTACAATGTGCCCCTTGGCCCAGGATGACAAGCTGCTTCTGCTGCTTCTGCTATCTGTAGGGATAATTTCTGGAGTTCAACAAATTTTTGTCACCAAAATGGGCTTTAAATTGTTGAGGTTTTAGGACTCAGTAAATGATACTCCTCTTTCCCATCAGGGTTTGGAACCAATTGAGAGTTGATGACAGAAGTCAATCAGATGGACGTTAGGGATCATTTGTTATTCTTCTTTGTATCTCCAGCACCTAACAAAGGTGTAATCAGTGTTAAATGTGTTTCACAAATGAATGAAATTGAGTTGTTGGCAGACCTGGTATGAGATTATTACGGAATCCACTGCGGAATCAAGAGGATGATGGAAAAGAGCCTTCTCCATGGCTTTTCTTGTTGGCAGTTAGAGGTGCCCGGGGACATGCACAGGTGGGAGATGGCAATGTGGGGAGTTAGAACAGTTGTCATGCACAAAACACTTTGGTGTTCATTAACTCCTCTGATATTTACAAGAGCACAGGGTTGGGGCAGTCATTTTTAATCCCACTGCATGAATGAGGAGAACTAAAACTCACAGAAAGTTTTCCTGGAGCCCAAATATATAGCCTTCTCTTTGAGCATTCTTCATGCTACCCCTCCTGGACCATCAGTGCTGATCAGGAAGGCTCTGGTGTACCTCCGTGTGGCCCTTCCCAAAGAGTCCCCATGGTCTTCTAGGATCTTGGAATGGAAGATTTTCAACTGATGGGCTTGGCCAAGCCTGTCTGATTCTTGAATGCCTTCCCCATGCTCTGAGAAGTGCCAGCCTTATTCCTTGCTTCTGCTCGTCTCCACTCATGAAGCTGAATGGCCATCTCAGCCTCGCCCCGCACACCTCTTCTCTCAGGAGTACCTCCCACTAAGCAGCTCATGACTTTGCTTAAACTGACTGAGGAATCAAGAATGTCTTACATGACACAATGCACGGCATTCTTCCACCGCCCTGCTCTTAGAGCTTCACGGTCTTCCTGAAAGCCCACACTCCCCACCACGTGAGGTGCTCTGTGAAACCTCACTCATTCTCCTGCTGCCAAGGCTCCTGTTAAGTGGAAGAGCTCTACTGTTCTCAGTGGACTCCTCCAATCCCTTCTGGAATTTGGTGAATCTGTTTTTTCCCGTCTTATTAAGCTATAAACTCTGAAAACATGCACAGATACCACGTGTTAGCAGAGTTGCTCTAACTAGACCCCTATAGCACTCACACACCCAGACCCCCATGTAACTCCCAGATCTGTGTGAGCCTGAGCATCCAGGACAGAGCATTTCTTTGGAAAGAGCTGACTTCCTAGTAGTTGTCTTCTTCTTTTTTTTTTTTTAATTTATTTATTTGACAGAGAGAGACACAGCGAGAGAGGGAACACAAGCAGGGGGAGTGAGAGAGGGAGAAGCAGGCTTCCCGCAGAGCAGGGAGCCCGATGCGGGACTCGATCCCAGGACCCCGGGATCATGACCTGAGCCGAAGGCAGTCGCCTAACCAACTGAGCCACCCAGGCGCCCCAGTAGTTGTCTTCTTTAAGAACACCCAAGCTGGGACAAGAATTAGATATTGTTTAACTGGAAAACAAGGGCTCCTTTTTTCTTTTTTCTTTTTTTTCTCAGAACAAAGACGTTTGGACAGTAAAAGCATATTTCCCAAGGACTATAAAAAGCATATGCTCCAGGCATCCAACGCCGGAACCAACAGTAATGACCCAACAGGAGAACCCCGACCTCCAGGTCAGAGATTCTGACTGTTTAGGGATTTGCCATTTGTGAGGCATGTGCGGGGAAAAGGATTTAGCTACAAGACTCCATGTTTTGCACTTCTCAACAATTAAAATTATTCCTAGACATTTGGCCAGCTTTTCCCTTGCCCTCGGTCTTCTGTGGTTCAACTTGTTCCTTCCATATTGAAACATTTTTGAAAAAGAAATCACTCCTGAGGAAGCCCGCAGAGCCCATATCCTAAATGTGCATCATTATTTGTGATAAAACAGGGATTGGCTTTCCAGTTTTAAAACTGTTGCCAACTTGGCAAATATTCACAGAGGGAAGATTTGCTGAGTTCTGGAACCAACTCTTTCATTTTTCTCTTTTCGTAAGTTTTTTTCCCCTATATTTATTAACTTTGTTATGCATTGCTGTCTGGTCAGGAGAACCTAATCTAAGTATTTCAAGCTGGCAAAACTCTTTAGGAGGCCAAGGGAGAGATGTAGAGTTAAGAAAATCAGAAATGCTGGAATCACAGGGAAAAGGTACTGATGATCTCAGATTCTTGTAGCTCAGAAGTGAGTAAGTCACAGAAGGATGCAGAGAAGCTCCTATTAGATTTCATGCTTTATTATACCTCCTATACAGGAACAATACTGGCTACATCATTTTGACCTTTTAAATCTTGAGCAAATACCTCTCCTTTGCAGAACATATCCCAAAGGATAACTCTGCAGGTAGGGATTCTAGAAATGTGGTTCCTAGGCTCCCACCTTCTCAGATGCAGGGAGAGCATAGAAGAGGAAAATAGTGTTGGGCCACCAATCAAACAGTCCAGCTCATGTTATTTATGACTTCATTCTCCAGGAGTATTTATGTATTTCTTCTCCTCTGCCAGACATAAAACTACCATTATAAAATGCACTATTATCCATTCATTCAGCCTTTGTCTTAGTCTGTTTGGGCTACTATAACAAAAACCATAGACTGGGTGGCTTAGCAACAACATACATTTATTGCTCTCAGTTCTGGAGGCTGTGAAGCCCAAGGTCAAGGCACCAGCAGATCAGGCGTCTGGTGAGGGCCCACTTGCTGTATCCTCACGTGGCAGAAGGAGTGAAGGAGATCCCTGGGTTCTCTTCTGTAAGGACACTAACCCCATTCCTGGGGGCTCCACCCTCATGACCTCCTCACCCCCTGAGGGCCCCACCTCCTAAGACCATTTCATTGGATGTTAGGATTTGACATATGAATTTTGGAGAGACACAAACATTCAGTCTATGGCAACATCCAACAAGTGTTTGCCCAGTGCTTTCTCTTGCCAGGCTGGGGGTACAGAGGTGAGCTAGCCCTTGGGAAGCTCATAGTCTCTACAGGGAGGCAGTCATGTAAACAGGTATTTTGAAGCCGGATGACAAGTGCTGGAATAGAAGGATGACCAAGTCCACTGGCAGCACTAAGGAAAGGGCCCACGTCTCTCTGGAGAAGACAACCCCGTTTTCACGTGGGCCATGATGTTTGTTCTGGGAAGAGGAAGAAGAACATTCCAGGCAGAGAAACAGATGTGCAAAGGCAGATAGGAATTCCATGTGGAAGGGAACATGAAATCAAGGAACTCCCTCAAATCAATTAATTTAAAAATTGGATATTCATGAGGCTGAAACTGCTGGGAAAGTTGAAGCCTTTGGAATATTTAAACATTTGGTTTATCAACACTGCCTTTCTTGTTTGACCACCTCCTACACACACACACACACACATACACACACACCTGCACACACCTGCACATACATGTGTACACATTCTGGAATACGCCAAACCTTCAATGGATCCCTACCTTAGCATTTCAAAGACACTCCTTTATTAATTGAACAAATACTTCTTGAGTACCTAATCTATAACATGCCCTGTCCCAGCAGTGGGCAGGACAGAAGAGCTCCTCACCCTCATGGACTTGGCATTCCAGTAGGAGAGATGGACAGTAAACAAGGAAACAAACATATATTTCCCTGTGGCAAGTGCTATGAAGGAAACAAAATAGGGTGATAGCATAGTGATTGCATGCAGCCACTTTGGAGAAGAAAGTCAGGACAAGCCTTCTAAGGAGGTGATAGTTGAGCCCAGACCTAAACAATGAGATAGAGCCATCCGTGCACAAAGATGAGGAAGGAGCATTTCTGGCAGAGGGACTAGTGAGTGCAAAGACCATAAAGTGGGAACAAACTTAATGTGGTCAAGAAACACAAAGAAAATTCATGTGATGGGGGCACTGTGGGGGCAGGGGTATGAAATGAAGTTGGAAGGTGGCTGAGGACCATATCATTCAGAGCTTTGAAGGTCAAGGTAAAGACTAGAGTTTATTCCTGTTTCTCCAGCACCATTGGTTGAAGAGACTGTCTTTTCCCCATTGTATATTCTGGTTTCCTTTGTCATAAGATAATTGACCATATAAGCATGGGTTTATTTCTGGGTTTTCTGTTCCATTCTATTGATCCAGCTGTCTGTTTTTGTGCCAGGATCATACAATGCAAAGAATGAAACTCGACCATGTTCTTACACTATACACAAAAATGAACTCAAAATGTATTAAAGACCTAATTGTGAAACCTGAAACCATAAAAATCCTAGAAGAGAGCACAGGCAGTTGTCTCTCTGACATTGTCTGTAGAAACATTTTTCTAGATATGGATCCTCGAGCAAGGGAAACAAAAGCTAAAATAAACTATTAGAACTACATCAAAATAAAAAGCTTCTGCACAGTGAAGGAAACAATCAACAAAACAAAAAGACAACCTACCGAATGGGAGAAGATATTCACAGATGACATATCTGATGAAGGGTTAATATGCAAAATATATAAAGAACTTATACAACTCAGCACCAAAATAACAAATAACCTGATTAAAATGGGCAGAGGACATGAGCAGACATTTTCCCAAGGAAGACATACAGATGGCCAACAGACACATGAAAAGATTCTCAACATCACTCATCATTAGGGAAATGGAAACCACAGTGAGGTATCACTGCCCACCTGTCAGAATGGCTAGAATCAAAAAGACAAGAAATAGCAAGTATTGGCGAGGATGTGGAGAAAAAGAAACTTTTGTGTACTATTGGTGGGAATATTGGTAAATTGGTACAGCCACTATGGAAAACACTATGGAGGTTCCTCAAAAACTTAAAAATAGAACTACCATATGGTCCAGTAATTCCATTATTGGGTATTCATCCAAAGAAAATAAAAATACAAATTTGAAAAGAAATATGCACCTCTATGTTTATATCAGCATTATTTACAATAGCCAGGATATGGAAGCAACCCAAGTGTCCATCAATAGATGAATGGATAAAGAAGATGTGATACACACACACACACACACACACACACTGGAATATTACTCAGCCATAAAAAAGAATGAAATCTCGCCATTTGCACAATGTGGATGGACCTAGAGGGTATAATACTAAATGAAATAAGTCAGACAGAGAAAGACAGATACCATATGATCTCACTCACATATTTAATTCAAGGAACAAATTAACAAAAAAAGAAAAAATAAAAATAAAAAAACACACTTTTAAATACAGAGAGCAAATGGATGGTTACCCATAGACTGGGAAGAAGATTGGCCAAACATATGTCTGTTGAGGAACTTATATCTAGAATATATAAAGAACTTCTACAAGTCAACAATGAACTCTCCCCTCCCCCCCCACAAAACAACAGGCAAAACACTTGCACAGACAGTTCACAAAAGAAGATATACAGATGGCATCAGGGAAATGACAATTAAACCCACAAAGAGATACGATTCCACACTTACTAGAATGGTGAAAACTAAGACTGACAACGCCAGATTTGGTTAAGGATGTGAAGCTACTGAAACTCGTATGCATTGGTGGTAAGAGTGTAATCTGGTACAACCACTCTGGAAAACTGTGTGGTAGTTTCTAAGAAGGCTAAGCATGCACCTACCTTTGACCCAGCAATTCCACTCACAGGTATTTACCCAAGAAAAGTGAAAACTTGTTCACAAAAAAATTTGTACAAGAATGTTCACAGCAGCCTTCACTTCCTAATGGCCACCAAAAGGAGAATAGATGAACTATGGTATAGTCATACGATGGAATATTATTCAATAAAAGAGAATGGGCTACGCACAGCAATACAGGTGAATCTCAAAAATGTTATGTGAAGCAAGTGCAAAAGAGTACATGAATGAAAGCAAGAGCAGGTGACACTAATAATGGGTACTGATGGAAATGAACAAGGAATTGCCTGGGTGGGGGAGGGGAACTGATTAAAATAATTCAGATGAAACTAATTGATTAAAATAATTTAATTAAAGATTAAAGTTGATCAAATTAGGAGGAAACTTTTTGGGAGATGAAGTGTTTTATATCTTGCTGTGGTTCATGGTTACAAAAGTAGATACAAGCGTGAAAACTCATAAAACTGCACACCGGATTTCTGAGCATTTTATTGTATGTGAATGACACCTCAATTAAAACAAAAACCACACATGTTTTTAAAGAAATATATGTGTTTTCTGCCTTGAAGTGTCAAGGTGTCTTTGTGAAGTATGGCATAGTAGAAAGAGTTAGATGTCGAGTTTGACAGTCTTGGGTTCTAGATGAAGGACCTTGAGCAAGTCACTTAGCTTTTTCCCACTCCTGCAAATAAAACTGGTCTAATTCACAGGATGGCCGTAAGGATTAGGTGAAAAACTGATGGCCAAGTATCTAAAATTCAGTACCCCTCACCTGGGAAGTTCTCCATAAACCCAGCTATTTAAAAAAAAAAAATTGTTTCAAATAAACTGTAATCCTGGGGGCCCAACTAAAAATATGTACAGTTCTGCTTTGCAGAGGATGCCATATGCAACTTAAGACAAAAATTCAAAAATCAGAAGGAAAATCTGGAAAACAATAAGTTAAAGAAATCGCTCTGCTCTGTGAGGGAGTCTGTGGACACAGCTGGTAGCTATCAATTACTTGTGATTGTGACGGGAAAATATGGCACCTTCTGTGGTCACACACAAATCTGTCATCATCGTATTGTACCTCGTCTTTTTACCAAGTGTCAAAAAGGAAGGGAAAGGCTGTTTGGAATGAAGACTAAAATTAAAAAGCCATAATTACTGGAGGTGGTCAGCTTCAACTTTGCTAAAGGAAACTCTCATTTTTACCTTCCCAGATGTCTCCATGACAAATTATTTATGCAGTTCCAGGAGTAAGCTGAAGTTTAGATAAGAATTAATGGAAAAGTAAGAACGGAATGAAATGCATTTTTAACCTGACTGCTTAATCCCTGGTCCCTGCTAAACGGTCTTTCATTTCTCCGCCTGGCCTACATTTGAGAAATAGAACCTGTGAGAGCATCCCCTGGAGACGCCCTCCTCTCTCGTCCTCTTGGCTCTGCTTGGAGAATGCTGAGGAGCCAGCCCACTGCACGGAGCACCTCCTCCCTCTTTCTGGGATTTTTCTGGCAAGTCCGGCTGGCCTCCAATAGCACCTCTCCCAGACTGTGGTCCAAGGGCCCCAAGCTGGCCACCATTCCCACCAGTGAGGACAATAAGTCAGTGTAGGAAACATGAAATGTAAAGGAGGCCTTCCACTAGGTGACGGCGTACTCTCTGAGTGCTTCTCAAAGAAGCAGATGGGCAGCCAACCAGAAAACAGCTCCTGGTGGTCTGTGGCCATGTCCCTTCCAGCCCCATCATCATATCTCATTCAGAGCTGTCATGACATTTCATTTCCTTTCTGCAGAGCCTTTTTGGGAGCTCGGTAACTGGACACATTGTTCTGCCACCTGCGGCCACTTGGGAGCCCGAGTCCAGAGACCCCACTGTGTGATGGCCAACGGGCAGGAAGTGAGTGAGGCCTTTTGCCAACACCTCCCGAAGCCGCTGGCTGGGTTTCAGCCCTGTAACATCCGGGACTGCCCCTCAAGGTACGTGTGGTCACTCTTCGTATCAGTACCAGGTTTTTGCTCGGGTTAGAAGGCATGGTAATTTGGATTTCCCAGTGCAATCACTGTGGTATGTACAGTGTGTACTCTGCATCGGGCATTCTGCTAAGTGCTTACATGGACCACTTCACCATCACCTTGGAGGTACACGTTGTTAGCTTCCTATTTCACAGGTGGGAAAGCACCCTGAAGCTGCCCAGTTACAAGGGCCAGAATTCAAATCGAGATGATCTGTGTTCAGAGCCTCCGCTCTTGACCGCTACCCGCATCTGTCTCCTACACTCACAGGGTTATCTGGTCCTTAGTAGGGCTGGTCCCGTGGGTTTGCCTCGAGATGGCACAGTGGGCCAGCATCACTGGAGGTCCCGTTCAAAATGCCGTTCCTTAGATTCCACCCCAGAGGTCAAAACCATTCATAACCTTTCTAGGTAATAGATAGAAATCAATAATTTAAAAATGTCCAAAATCAAACTCATGATCTCCACCAAACCTGGTCTGTCCCCAGGCCTCCAGATCCAGTGACTGCATCCCAGACGCCCCTGTTTCTCTCACTTCCATCCATTCTTGTCCAGTTCTTCCGTTCCCCCCGGGAGCTCACGCCATCAGGTTCCTCATGTGGACGGCTCCAGGATCCTCCTGATTCCTGTCTCCCTCCCTAGAGTGCTAGTCTCGTGTGTAAACAGAGTCGTCTTTGAAACACAAATTCACCGAGATGCCTCTTTGTTTAAAACCTTTCAAACACTTTGACAAAGGCCGAAAATCCCTAGCACTGGGAGCACGTCTGTCTCGCTCATTTTGTTCACCCCGGTGTCTAAACCAGTGCCTCACACACCCTAGTGCTCAGTGCGTATTTGCTGCCTGACTGAATTCTGGAGCGAGAGAACAGAAGTCCCTCTGTGCTTGTGCCTCAGGCTGCCATTCTGTCCCAGCGTGGTTATCTGATCTCCACTCCATGCTGTCTTTTTGTCTCTGAGATGTGTCTTTCTCCCAACTCAGAGCCTTTGCACATGCTGTTCCCTCTGCCTAGAACACTGTTCCCTCTCTTTCCACTTAGTTATTTCTGTTCATTTCTTTTCAGGGAAACTATCCCTAACCTTCCCCTCCAAGCTCAGCCAAGCCCCTGAGCTGTATGTGTTTCATAATTTGTTATCATTCGTGTTCATAGCTCTTACCATGGTCTGTCTCACACTAGACTGTCCAGCCCAGGAGGGTAAATCCGTAGCTGTTTGCAGAACACTTTATTCCCAGCACTTAGCACAGTCTCTGCCCCCATTATGCACCCTCCACAGATATGTGTGGAGTGAACGAATGAATGATTGAATCACAGAGTCCCTAGCAGGTAACTGACCAAATGGCACCATAATCCCCAGTAAAATAAAATAAAATAAAAATAATAATAACAGTAGCATTTCTGGAGCATGACTGTGAGATGGATACTTCATTAGAGAGTTCGCTGCCCTCGCTCAAATGCCCACGCTAATCTGCTGACCTGGGCCTTGGAGAGGAGTGGGAGACAGGGTCACCCTGGCAAACAAAGCAGATACCTGGGAGCATGTTCTCGCAAGGCTGTGGCCGTCGGTGGCTGACATGTCTCTCGGTACCCGTCCTGTGCTTCAGAGGAAAGTCTTGCGCTGAGTCATCTGTCCCTGGAGAAGCAGCGAACTGATGCTACAGTAACTCGGGGGAGATGGTTATGCCAATTCTTGATTCTTACAAAGTGGAAACAAATGTATCAGCTGCCGTGTTTATTACATATTCTCCAGCTGTGCACCTGCCTAGGCTAAGCGGCCATCTACTTTCACACCTACGAGAGGCACCTTGAGGTCTTGTAACCCTAGGGCTCTCGCACTGAGGGTCCTTCATCTCTCTATGCTGTGGACGCCTCTGGTTTCTGGAGAAGCCTGGGGATCCGTTCCCAGGACGAGGGTTTTAAATCTGTAAAATAGAATACATTCAATCACGAAACCAGTAACATTGAAGTACAGCATCGTCATGTTGAAAAATGATGATACGGTAATAGAGTTGCCTCTCTGTTGATACACTAATATCGAGCAGTACGTTAATTTTGAAGTGGTGATAAATATAAATAACTTTTTGAGATGCCTTCCACAATTGTAAGGTCATGTAAAAATATCTATGGTCTCCATTGGTAACAAAATCACAGACAGGGCTAATACCACTGTGTTTTCTGGCTGACATTTTTATAACTAAAGGAACGCTACATTTCACTTGTAGCTCAATGACAACGAAGAGGTAATTCTTTTTTTTTTTTTAAAGATTTTATTTATTTATTTGAAAGAGAGAGAATGAGAGAGAGAGAGCATGAGAGGGGGGAGGGTCAGAGGGAGAAGCAGACTCCCCACTGAGCAGGGAGCCCGATGCGGGACTCGATCCCGGGACTCTAGGATCATGACCTGAGCCGAAGGCAGTCGCTTAACTGACTGAGCCACCCAGGCGCCCCAACGAAGAGGTAATTCTTTGCCCGTCCGGGTCCGCGGTCTCTTGGAGCACCCTAGAGCTCAGGTTAGGAGCCCCTGCTCGGTAGGATCCCAGCAGAGCTTGAACATTCTCCGTGATAGAGCACTCAGTATCCCAAAGGTGTCCAGCTCCGAGCGTTCTCTGTCATGAAAGTGGGAACTTAGGGTCAAATAAACCCGGTATCCAACCCCAGCTCTGTTGGCTTGTGGTTATGTGACCGTAACCGACTTATTTACCCCTTTGGACATTGGTTTCTTCCCTACAAAGAATGGGAATAACATGTAAACATCTCCCAGAGCAAATAGCACATAGGTGCTTTAAGAATATTTTCTTCCCTTTGGTTTCAGTGAGCTGCAACCCACCTTTTTGAGATTTCCGCCCACTTTTCCCCTAGCTGTGCTCTCTGGGGCCCCGCCCGTGCCAGCTCTCATATCCTTGCAGATGGCCCGGCCCCACCCCTGTGTTCCTTGTCTCTCCCTGGTAATCCTGTTGCTCCCCTGAACAAAAAGGAAATGTGAGCAGAGAGCCAGGAGTTATCAGCGCTGCGGTTCATTCCCCTCGAGACATGTGACGGCCCCCAGACGCTCACAATGTTAGCATGGATGTTCAAGACACTCCCTGCAGGGGCTGACATTCCAGTCCTCACTGAGCTGCTGTAGTTTTTGTTCCCAGGTGGTCCACGAGCGCGTGGTCCGAGTGCTCTGTGTCTTGCGGCGAAGGGTTCCACAGTCGGCAAGTGACCTGCAGACGCGCCACAGCCGGTGGCACTAGGCAGGTGATGTCTCCGAGGGCGTGTGCTCCCCGAGAGCGGCCTCCGGGAAGAAGGCCATGTTCCGGTCATCCTTGTGGCCAGGGGGTCGTTGAGCCAGGGGGCCAGGTACGGCGGACAGATCTGGTGCTTTGACAGTAATGTACTCATATACGCATATGTTTTTTTAATTTGGGGGGAAACATCTGATTGATCTCTGAAGCGGATGGATGTGTCTGACCTCAAGGATTAGATCTGGAAATCACGGTGTCTCTGTCTTCCAGTATAAAGGTGAACCAAAGTTGGCTTCTTTGAATAGAGTGGCTCGGTGACAGAAGTTGCAAGATTGGCTGGTCTGGGGCAGAAGGAGTAAGAGCAGGCTTCGAGAAGGGAGCAGAGGATCATTAGTAACATGGGCACAGAAGTCTCAGAGCCCGTATCCCAAACGCCACCTTGAACAACATTATAAGTAAAAAAATATTTGGGAAAAAGAAGTCTAAAGAAATGTCTAGGAACCTAATTAGTCTACTAGGGCTGCCCCGTAACAAAATACCACAGACTGGGCGCTGCGGAGAGCAAAAGTTTATTTTCTCACAGTTCTGGAGGCTGGAAGTCCAAGGTCAAGGTTCTGTCAGGGTTGCTTTTGTAAGACCTCACTTTCCCTCTTAAAGACAGCTGTCTTCTCACTGGGTCCTCACATGGACTCTTCTCTGTGCAGAGAGAGACTGAGAGAGAGACTTCTGTCTCTTCCTCTTCTTGTAAGGACACTATTCCTAGCAGCTTAAGGCCCCACCTTTATGACAGCATTTCACTGTTAATACCTCCTTATAGAAACTGTCCCCAAATACAGTCACAACGGGGGTTAGGGCTACCACATACAAATTTTGAGGGGACACAGTTTGGTCCATAACATTCCGCCCTCTGCCCCCTCCCCTAAATTCATGTCCTTCTTGTATACAAAGTACATTCATCCCATCCCAATATCCTTAGAAGTCTTGACCCATTCTGTCCTCAATTCAAATCCAAAGTCTCACCAAGTGTCATCTAAATTAGGAGTGGGTAAGAAGTGAGCCGTCCTGACGCAGAATTCCTCTCTCCCTGTGAACCTGTGAAGGCAGACAAGTTACATACTTCCAAAATACAGTGATACAACAAGCAGAGGACAGACGTTCCCTTTCCAAACCAGAGAAATCAGAAGAGGAAACGGGCGGTGGGTCCCAGTCAAGTCCAAAATTTAGCAGGACTAATTCCATTAGATCCTAACACTTGGAGAATAATCCTCTTTGGCTTGACGCTCTGCCCTCCAGACCCACCAGGGCAGCGGCATTGCCCCATGGCCCTAGACAGCAGCCTATCCCACGTGGCTCTTTGGAGGGTCCCTGCTCCTGAAGGGAGGGGCAGGGGCAGCGGGGCCCGCGGAAATCGAGGGAACAGCCTCCCCCTCCCCCGGGGCCTGTCCTGGGAGCGGCATCCCTGGTGAGCTCTGAATCTGGGGTCATTCTTCTCTCTTCCTGAAGGATAAAGCATGTTTGCAGCTGAATGGCTTTATCCCATCCTGTAGAATCCACAGTTTCTAAAGCCTTCCTTAACTGGGTCCCTTCAGTGTCTCTCCTGGTACAATCCTATCTCTATTCCTGGCTTCCACTGGGATGGCTGATTAACTCCATGGGGAATCTCCTTATGGAGTGATTGTCCAGCCACACCATTCGTGTTCCTTCCAGAACATACTTTCTCATTCTTTGAAATATGGATGGACTGAGAATTTTCCGAATCCTCCAGTTATGATTCCTTTTTGTTTAATGATTCCTTCAGTTTATCTGTCCACTCACATTCTGCTGTAAGCACTAAGGGGAAGCCAGGTGGCACCCTGAACACTTTGCTTAGAAATCTCCCCGGTGAAATATCCAGTTTCATCACTTGCAAGTTCTATCATCCACAAAACACTAGAACACAATTCGGCCAAGTTTTTGCCATTTTATTTTATTTTTTTAAGATTTATTTATTTATTAGAGAGAGAGAACGAGTGTGAGTGGGGGAAGGGGGGAGAGGGAGAGAGAGAATCTCAAGCAGACTCCCCAGTGAGCACAGAGCCCAACTCGGGGCTCGATCTCATGACCCTGAGATCATGATCTGAGCTGAAACCAAGAGTTGGAAGCTCAACCAACTGAGCCACCCAAGTGCCCCAAGTTTTTGCCATTTGAGAAGGACGATCACCTTTCCTTCAGTTCCCAGTAAGCATGTTCCTTACTTCTACCTGAAACCTCATCAGAGTCCTCTTAAATGTTCGCATTTCTAACAACGTGCCCTTCAAGGTAGTCTAGCTTTTTCTGGCATGTACCTCAAAACTCTTCCAACCTTTACCCATCACCCAGTTCCAGAGCCACTAACACAGTTTTAGATATTTGTTCTAAGATTAGGACCAAAATCTATATATCTGTATTAGCCAGGGTCCTCCAGGGAAACAGAACCAATAGGGTGTTGGGGTGTGTGTGTGTCTGTGTGTGTGCATGAGTTAATGAGTTAATGCAGTTATGGAGCTTGACAAGTCCCAAGAGCCGCAGGGTGAGTCAGGAAGCTGGAAGATCCAGGACGGCTGAGTGTGTCATTCCAGCTCAGAAGCCAACAGGCTACAGACCCAGGAAGAGCCAGTGTTTCAGTTCAAGTCCAAAAGCAGGAAAAAGCCAATATCCCAGTTCAAAGACAGTCAGTCAGGAGGAATTCCCTTTTACTTGGGGAGGAATTCCCTCTTCCTTTTCTGGGGCCTATTCAGCCCATCAACTGATTGGGTGAGGCCCACCCACATTAGAACAATCTGCTTTCCCTCGAGTACTGATTTAAATGTTAATCTCCTCCAGAAACATCCTCCCAGAAGCACTTGGAATACTGCTTGGCCAAATATCTGGGCACACCATGGCCTAGCCAAGCTGACACATAAAATTAACCAAAACAGAACCCGTAAAGAGAAATAGAACACACTGTTGAAACACGTAAAGAAAAAGTAGGACAAATAAAGGTATTCTCCGTACTGTAAAGATGTCTGCTCCCTTAAATGAACTGAAACACGTAATAGAATTCCAACAAAGACTGCAGTAGAATTCTTTTTTTGGAACTTAAGATAATTCTGACATTCATGTGGGAGAACAAATGAGCACAGGGAATTTTTAGGAAAGACAACTTTTAGAGGGGTGGACAGACCTTCTTTAGCTGGTGTTAGCTGATGTAAGTAAAATAATGTAGTGTTGGTGCAGGAGTAACCCTGAGTCATGCAGTGAAATGAGAGGACAGACCCGTGTTAAGTGGGTTTAAAGTTCAATGGTAATTAACCAAAACGGAAGAATGGTTTAAAAAAATAGTGTTAAACTACAATAGGTTTTTTAAAGAAATTAGAGAAGATCTAAATGAATGGAAAGACATCCCATATTTATGGATCAGATCACTTAATGTTAAGCTGACCATGCTTTCCTAATTGATCTACAGATTCAACACAATCCCCATAAAAATCCCAGCTGGATTCTCTGCAGAAATTGACAAGCTGATCCTAAAATTCAAATGGAAATATAAAGGACCCAGAATAACCAAGTCAATCTTGAAAAAAGAACAAGGTTGGAGGGCTCCAACTTGTTGGTTTCCAAACTTACTACAGAGCTGTAGTAATCAAGACAGCGTGGTGCTGACAGGGGATAGACATATAGGTTGCTGAATTAGAATTTAAGGTCGAGAGAGAAATTTCTAGATCTGTGTCATTCGGTTTCATACAAGGGTGACAAGACCATTCATTGGAGAAAGAATAATCTCTTTGACAAATGGTGCCGGACAACTGGATATCCACACACACAGAAAAATGAAGTTGGACCCTAGCTTATGCCATATGCAAAAAATTAACTCAAAGTGGATCAAAGACCTAAATTTAAGAGCTAAAACTATAAAGCTCTTGGAAGAAATGTAGACATAAATTGTCATGCCTTGGATTAGGAAGTGGTTTTTTAGATATGACACCAAAAACACAAGCTACAACAACAAAAACAGTTACACTGGGCAATGTAAAAATTAAAAGCTTTTGTGTTACAGAGGACGTGACCGGGAAGGTGAATGAAAATAGAACCAGTGTGATGGGAAAGGCCTTTTCAAGCATTAAACAGAGTATAAGGAAAAATTAATATGTATTATGACTACATGAAAATGTAAGAACCCCATGTCAGAAAAAAATTTTTTTCTTTAATTGAACTCACCTTAACTCACTTTTGCTCAGAGCAGGAAAACCCAAAGTTGGCAGTTGCTTATGGTTTTAAGCAATGTCATTTCTGGACCGAAGCCCCGTCAATTACAGACTGACCCCGTCCTTTTCCCTTCTCCCCAGAGACGGTCTAAGTTTCGGGGGGCTGGAGGGGGAAGAGGGGGAGGAAGATGCTCAGGTATCTTCCTGGCTCTGAGGGAGGGCTGTCTGGTCCTCAGAGCTGCACTCCCATCCTCCCTGACATCCCCTGGGGACCACCAGCCCCCCCTCAGTGCATGACCTTGGTACCACGGCAGGCGTGAGCTCACAGGTTGTTTATGCTGCGCTGTGCTTCTGTTCCAGTGTCCAGCACGTTGCCTGGGTCGCACTGGGAGGATGCAGCGGCAGCATGCAGTTTGTCAACATCACAACAGCTCTGACCCCCGCTGTGATGACAGAAGGAGGTACTGACTCGGCCCAGAACCCTCTCTTGCCTCAGTCCGTGGTTGTGACTGCCTGAAAATGGAATGACTTCCCCTGGCCCCTGCCTCTCACAACTGACAGTTCCTATCCAATGATGATTTCTTATAGTACCATCCTCGACAGTATACATTATACTGAAATATTAATTAATATGCACTATTATAATTACAAGTTATTTGGGCGTTAAACATATTTAGAGAGGGACACCCCAAAGAGAAAAAAAGAGTAGCATTGAGGACAGATATTTTTCCCTCTATATACAAAGCTGGTTAAGCCTAATGATATTTAAGTTTACAGATTAAATCTTCCTAATGTTTTCAGTGGATTGCTGTATTCCTCTGTCTAGAAACTGTTTTTTTTTTTTTTAAGATTTTATTTATTTACTTGAGAGAGAGCATGAGAGAGAGAGAGAGCATAGGAGAGGGAGAAGCAGGCTTCCCGCCGAGCAGGGAGCCCGATGTGGGGCTCGATCCCCGGACCCTGGGATCATGACCAGAGCTGAAGGCAGACGCTTAACCGACTGAGTCACCCAGGTGCCCCTAGAAACTGTTTTGATGAACATGTTGGCACAGCAGTGTAGCAGAGAATGAAACAAGCTTTTACCTCGCAAAGGGGCTTAAACTCGAAAAGAGTTTGCTTTTCTCTTGTGTAGGAATCAAAGCTGGTGCTCGGTTTGGGGTAGAGGGGCGTTGTTCCACGAGGTCACCCTGAGACCCAGGCTCCTTCCACCTGGCGACTCCGCCGTCCCAGAGGAGCGCGCCCCAGCCAGCAGGGTGTGGGGAGAGAGCCAGAAAGCACACTAATGAGGGAATGTGGAATTCTCCCACTCTCTTCCTGTGTGACCCGGGCTACCCAGCCTTCTGATCTGCAAAACGGGGTATTACTGTCTACATAAAATTATGGTTGCAAGGTTTCGAGTAGTTGGCTTAGTGTGAAAGCACCTAAGCAGCCTGGGTCATAGAAGATGCTCAAAATATGGCTCCCTTTCCCTCCTCCCCACCCGGAGTGTTGCCAGAGAAAATGAGATGACCTTGACAGTTGGCTCAGTTTCCATTTTGAGCCTTCAGTAGGGTTTGGCAATGTAGAATCTTCTGTGTTTCCTATTCCCCACAACACAACTCAAGCCAGAACTATTTTCCTCAAGTGGAAAATGGAACTGCTGCCCTCCTTCTCAATAGACAACCTAGTTTTGTCTTTTGCTGAGAAGATAGAGACCACACACAGACTGATATGGATCACCCCAGATGTTTCACTTTGCATTCTCAAAGATAGACTTCCGACACAAACGCATACATGGACTGAGCTTTCTTTTTTAACATACCTGATGTACTTTTCCGAAACTTGCTTTTTCTCCTTATCAATACATTATAGACTTTTTCTCCATCTTAGTACCTAAGATTCACTTTGCTCTTTTTCATTGTTGTATTTAACATTATTACCTCATTCCATTGCTGATGGACATTTAACTTTTTCATGAACATTATATGGGTTTTCAGTCTTTAAAAATTTTGCCCATCTGCAGGGTGAAAAATTACATCCTATTGTAATTTGTACTTTTCTGATTACTTTTTTTTTTTTAGAGAGAGTGAGCGAGAGGGACAGCACATGCACATGCTCGCAAGCAGAGGGGAGGGGCAGAGACAGAGGGTGAGAGAGAATATTAAGCAGATCCCCCCTCAGCGTGGAGCCCAACACAGGGTTCAGTCTCGCGGCCCTGAGATCATGACCTGAGCCCAAATCAAGAGTCAGACGCTCAACCGACTGAGCCACCCAGGTGCCCCTCTGATAACTTTTTATATACCTTTTGGCTCCTTGTAATATTTTCTCAAACCCATCTACTTTTTTTCCATCTCTACCACAATTACTTGTAGCCAAGCCATCCCAGCCTGAGCGATCCTTTCCAAAATCAAATCTGATCATACCACCACCACCACTTTAGAGACCTCACTTGCTCTTTGGAAGAAGGGTGACCAAAGTCTGTAATGTGACCTAGAAAATGCCACACGGTAAACACTTCCCTCCCTTTATTTATTTATTTTTTAAAGAATTTATTTTTAGAGAAGAGAGATTAGAGAGAGAGGGAAACCATGGGGGAGAAGCAGAGGGAGAGAGAGAGAGAATCTCAAACAGACTCCCTGTTTAGTGAGGAGTCAGACACGGGGCTCGATCCCACGACCCCAAGACCACCACCTGAGCTGAAATCAAGATTCACACACTCAACCGACTGAGCCACCCAGGCACCCCTCTTCCCTCCCTTCACAGCCACATCCCAAACCTCACACCCGCTCACTCTTGGCGCTCCAGCCACGGTGTCCTTCCTTCAGGACCCACACTGGACGTGCCACATGCTTTCTAACCACTGGCAGCGAAAACAAGAAGCAGAAATATAGTGGAGAGGATAGAAGCATGGAAGGATCTATCAGGAGGCTCAATACATGGCCAAATGGGGCTTTAGAGACAGAGATGTGGGGGTTCCTGGGTGGCTCAGGCAGTTAAGCGTCTGCCTTCGGCTCAGGTCATAATCCCAGGGTCCTGGGATCGAGCCCCACATCGGGCTCCCTGCTCCACGGAGAGCCTGCTTCTCCCTCTCCCTCTGCGCCTCCCCCCTGCTTGTGTTCGAGCTCTCGCTCAAATAAATAAATAAAATCTTTAAAAAAAAAAAAGAAAAAGAAAAAGATGAACTGAAAACGTCAAAAATGTTTAAAAGAAATAGAAGAAGAAAGGTTCCCTGGGAGGGGCCTGGGGGGCGTGGAAGTGTGACAGAGAGGGTGCGAATTAGCTGGGGAGCGCAGCACACATACAACTCGGGGCCCCGAGGCAGCGCTTCCAGACACAGGGAGTTTGCTTCCAAAGCGGTGATTCCTCGGAATTATCTGGGATGTTTCTTTACAGTAAGGATTCTCGGTCCTTGCCTGGGACTGCATGAATGGGAATCTTTGGGAGTGGAGCCTGGCCATCTGCATCTCTTTAAAGCTGCCGGGCCCTTGGGATGACGGTCAGGCTTGGAATCTGTCCGCTGGAGTCCGTGGTTGCATCTGGCTGATGGGGAAAGGGGTGGTCTGAGGTAGGAGAGGAGTTCGACTGAACAGCGATGAGACCTTGGGGAGACTAGGAGAACAGGGGGACTTTGTGCCTTTTGGTGCCGTGTCCGCTTTCATGTTTTAGACAGGAGAGCATGTGAGCCGCGCATGCACACGTGTGCACAGTGCTGGCGCCCAGACTGTGTCCCCCTAGCTGGGGCATCCCTGTCCCCAGGCCTGTCCCTGGCCAGGAGGACGTGGGATGCTCTATACTGGACCGACTGACCTTTCTTTCACTAGGTCCTCAATGACCAGCCTCTGGATCTGCAGCTGCAGCATTGATCTCTAGCCCCCTGTGTCCTCTCCTCTTTCATAAGCTCTGGGGCTCCTTCTGACTTGCCACTGGCCCTGCCTTCCGTCAGAACAGAAGGTAGCCGTGTTAGTTAGGGTCCTTTGGGCTGGAAACTGTTAACAGAGTTGACTCGGAATGACATGCATAAAAGGTGGGCAATTTCTTATTAAGACGGGACCACCCAACACTCGTGCACAACAATTTGGTATCCTTTTAAAATACATTTTTTGTGTGTTCTGTGAATATTCAATTTTTTCAGTAGAAAAAGCTCATCTCTGCATGGGGGGGGATGGCTGAGGAGTACTGGGTCTATGCTCGGTTGTCCAAAGCAACTACACTTTTGGCCGCTAGGATTCATACCCACTGGGGAAAACGAAAGCCCTGTAATTAATAAGCTACCCTCCTCTTCTTTGTAAAATCCTATAGTTTGGTGTGACCCTGTTGTTCAAATAAACCTTTTGATGGCGTCTCCCCCTACTGGCTACTCAGAGTACTGCTTCCAACTGTTTGTAATAACTTCTCCCTGGAGCAGCTCAGGTTATGACGTTTTCTCCATCTTACTATATTTCCAGTGGCATTCCTACACTCCTTATAGATCATGTGCGCTGGTGAGGAGCCTCTTACAGGAACACAAAAATGCCCCTAAGAATCCAAAGGGAGAATGCCATCAGACCGCAGGAAGGACTGTGACCAAGAAATGAGAAGTCATTGGGGTTTTTTTTTTTCCCCCCCTCTGGTCTTTGCAGCTCTCTGTGTTTTGCTTCCTTCTTTGTTATTTTCCTGAATTTTTTTTTTCTAGTTCTCTGGCCCGTGTGGCAGAATATGGCCAGCACTGCTCCAGCCTTCATGTTTACAGGTCTTGTTCCAGCAACTTCCAAATTCCTGGAATAAAAACAGTTATTGAACCAGCTTGGTGAAGCTAGGGCTGTCTTTCAGTCGCCTGTGGGGTGGGAGAGAGTCCCGGGTAGTACAGAGAAATCTCCCAGGACCCCTGCCACAGGGAACAAGGGCATTTTCCCCAAAGTGGGTCCACCAAGCTGGCTCTCTCTTTTAGGCTAAGTATCTTCCAAAGTCAGAGGGCACAAAGTCAGAACTCTGTTCTGTTTGAAAGGGTGAGGAACCAGAGATAGATCCCTGCCCCCAAACAGTCTTTATTGACTCTGACTGTGAGTCATGGTGTGGCCTAACTCTGTTAGAGTGCCGTCCCTTCGCAGACGAGCTCGCTCGCACACACGTTTACTCTCACACCCGAATCTACCCCAGGTGCTTCGATAAACACAACCGAACGTTTGTTAGCAAATCTGAAGCGGCTGATTGTGAGCCATTCCTCTCTTCCTTGCCTAAACTGACCTGCTCCGGCTTATCAGGACAGTGCATCCTTTGGGGTGCGTGTCTTGACTCGGTGTGGAAAGCAAGTGGAAACATGTGGTTTGCTTGCCTGACAAGGGTCACGACTGCGTCACCAACCACGCGCCATGCAAATCATACACCTGACGAGTAGGGTCCTAACCCGGAAGCCTTTAGTGTACTGAAAACAGAGTTCGCTGGAAGGCTCATCCCAGCAAGAAGTGACACCCTGCTTCTCCGTTTTCCAGTTTGTTTTTTTCCCTTGTTTTTTCCTTTTTTTCTCTTTCAGACCCACCTTGAGGAGGAACTGCTCATCGGGGGCTTGTGACTCGTGTTGGAGCGCAGGCCCCTGGAGGCCCTGCACGGCAGCCTGCGGCCGGGGCTTCCAGTCTCGGAAAGTCGACTGTGTCCGCACGAGGAGCTGCAGACCTGTGGCGGAGAGACACTGTGTGCAGAAAAAGAAACCAGCTTCCTGGCGGCACTGCCTTGGGCCTCTCTGTGATAGTACGTAGCCCTCTCAGGTATCCCCACCGGCGGCAGCCCTGCCCCAGCCAGGCCCCGGGGGTGCTCACCTGGCTGACCGGCCATTCGGGACGCAGGGGACATCCTGGGACGTTAGGAGATGAGCAGCTTTGCTATGGGTGGGCCTCGGCGTTCTCAGGAGAACCAGCTGGGTGTCGGCGGCACTGGCCATGACGGACTCCCCTTCTGCCCAGAGGGAGGTCTCGTCTGCTACCATAGGGATTCTTTT
This sequence comes from Neomonachus schauinslandi, assembly GCF_002201575.2. NCBI lineage: Eukaryota > Metazoa > Chordata > Mammalia > Carnivora > Phocidae > Neomonachus > Neomonachus schauinslandi. Next base: position 140,788,200 of record NC_058411.1, read on the forward strand.
CCTTTTTTCCTGTTACTATTTTTTTAAATTTATTATTATGTCCAATTAGCCAGCATATAGTCCATCATTAGTTTTTGATGTAGTGTTCAACGATTCACGAGTTGTGTAAAACACCCCGGGCTCATCACCACACGTGCCCCCCTTAATAAAAATTTGACATAGGTGTTTATATTATTATTATATGATATTATATATATTAATTGTAATATCATATATGTTCATATACACATATATTTTATATTATTATGTATATTACAATCGTTATCTTATTTTTACAAAACTTCATCATAAATATATTTTGCTAGGGAGCAGGTCCCTCGCTTCTATCAGTTTTCCAAGGGCTCCTCGCCCCCGCTGTTCTCAGCACTGAGAGGAGGAGTGTAGGCCAGAAGGGCCGGGAGGCCCCGGAGAGCAGGGTGAGGCCACTTGGCCTGGCTGAGAAGTGAGCCCCGTGTGCTTCTGGCTCTCGTGCAGGGCCGTGCCTCCAACCCAAGCCTAGTGGGGTTACTTGTCAATGATTTTTTATTTGAGTCCGGCTGACGCATGACGTTGCAATGGTTTCAGGTGTAAGACGTAGTGATTGGACAACTCTCTCTGTGATGCTGGGCTGCCCACAAGTACAGCTGCGACCCGTCCCCACCCGCCCCCACCCGTCCCCAACCGTCCCCACAAGTCCCCAACCATCCCCGCAAGTCCCCACCCATCCCCAACCGTCCCCATCTGTCCCCACAAGTCCCCACCCGTCCCCATCCGTCCCCACCCATCTCCACCTGTCCCCACCCATCTCCACCCATCCCCACCCATCCCCACAAGTCCCCACCCATCCC
>NC_058411.1:140794026-140821481 GCF_002201575.2 Neomonachus schauinslandi
CCCCCCCCCAACTATATTCCCTGGGCCGCAAATCCAAGCCTGGTTTCTGCAGCTCACTCCGGGATCGCAGTGTAGGCTTGTCTTAAACTCAAAGGTTTTCTTTTTCTTTTTTTATTTTTTTTTAACTCCGTCTCTAATGAGCTGTGTGTTCGATGGATGTCTGTTTGTTGTTTTTTTTTTTTTTCTTTTTTGCAGGAGACTGCTCGGACACAGCTCACTACTGTATGTTTGTAAAGCATCTCAGTTTGTGTTCGCTAGATCTCTACAAACAGAGGTGCTGCCAGTCTTGTCAAGAAGGGTAAACCTGTGGCCGGGGGTCGTAATGCTGCTGTGAAGACAGAACCAAAGCGTCAAAGCTCTTTTCCCCCACGTAGCTGGTTCAGGAACGTGTGATTTCTTTCAGAACTCTAGATTCCGCGTTCAGGGGTTGGTGCAGACTCACCACTGGTGGGACGTCGTCCTGTTGCTTTCCCCGTGGCCGGTTTTCAATCCCAGCTCTTTGAGGTGACCTCTTCCGGGACCATCAGAAATACCTTAGCAGGCATGCCCTTGTCCTTGGCACTCTCCCCATGTCCTTCTGATCAGGAAACCGCCCGGATCCCCAGTGTGTTGTCACAGGCCTGCTTGTCCTGTGACCTGTAGACCCGCGGAGGGTAGGACGTCCTGAAGACATGAGGGACGCGCAGCCGCCGATGGCTTCCTCTTCTCTCGAGTTTTGGGGTTTCAACAGGTTTGTGAGGCAGCTACACTTCAGAAGCTCTGGCCAGTAGTAGTTAAGATGGTGTGAAGGGCATGCATTTTTATGGGTCCTTAAGTCTGGTCTGTGAAGAAGAGGCCGTCGTTCTGGACGGGCTCACAGCACTGACTGATCCGAGGACCCTGGGGGCGAGGAGGGCGGTGGTGGCATCTTGTCCTTGCTCTTACAGAACCCGGGGACAAAAAGCACAAACTAAATGTTGCTGCCATTTTCACAACCATGGGGATCTATCTGTGACCAAATGAGGTGCCTCGGAAATCAAAGGAGAGGGAAAGTTCACCTTTTCTACTGATTTTGAAGTGTATTCAAAGCTTTCTTTTAAGAGCTGTGAATGAAATTTTCCTAAGCACTATTCTCTTGCACACACGCAGAAAACCGAAGCCTTGTTAGACCTAATTTATGCATGAAATAGTACTCCTGAGGATTTTTTGTTTCAGGATTTGTATTTCTTATAATCCTGAAGATTACAAGAAAGTTCTAAATAGGAAACCTGGTGGTCAAAAAGAATTGTTTACCGTGAATAATTGTTTTAATTCAGACCGATTTGTCAGTAAATCCAAAGTGAATGTGGGTTAGGCTAGAAGTTACAGGAGGGCTAGGGGTCAGAGTTAGGATTTGGTGAGTAAGTTTAGGGCTCGTTTCAGTTTTAGGATCGGGTGAGGTGAGAGTAGAAGGTATGTTAGGGTTAAGGCGAGAGTTGGTGTTGGCGGTTAGCGAGAAGGCCAAGTTGGGTTGCGTTGGGTCGCATTCAGAGCGGGGTCAGTGCTGGTGTTGATACTGTGTCAGGGTGGAGGGTAAATTGGGAGTAAATTGTTTCTGCTGAAGGAGTCTGGGGCTTGTGTGAAATGGTGATGTTCTGATGCTGATTCGGTTCTGGAGCACGTCCCCTAACATCCCACCGCTTATGGCTTTCGATGGCACACGACCCGAGGGTGCAGCTGGCCTTCCTCCATCAGCATTCTAGCTGCCTGCGCACACGCTGCCGACAGCCTGGTGGCCACGGCGGCACCTGAAGCAGGTGGTGCTGGACCGAGTCCCTGATCACGAAGAAGCGAACAGCGCGTTTGGGCTTTGGATTTGTCTGTGGGCAAGCTTGCTGTGAGTCTCTCTGCCATATGTTCTGAGCACCAGCTGTCATGTTCTAACTTCAGCCTCACTGACACTTTCAATGAGCACTACTGTACGCGGAGGGTTCGGCGGCCGGGACGGAGGGGGACGGGAAGGGCACACACAGCCCGTGGGGTGCTGATCATCAGTCACACCTGATTGTGGAGGGTTTTGAAATTAAAAGAAAGATCATTTGTAAAATATTCTCTGTATATATTTATTATATGACTTAAAGGTGCAATATTTTATTTTGTACAGTATGTAATAAAGACGTGGGACATATATTTTTTTCTTATCAACAAAATTTCCTATTAAATTGCTTCACCTTTGTGTTTAAAGGTAAAGTCGCCATCTTTCATTTGCTATTGTACTTTCGTCTTGGTATCGTTCAAGTGACACTCCTGTGTACTGTATTTTACTACTGTTTCTATAAGAGTTAATGTTTCTTTCATGACTCTTAAGCAATTCAGAAATAAATTTACTTTGATTATTTAGTGGCATCCTCATGAACGTGGATGTTATTTGTGTTGTTTCTGGAAGCCTTGGCCGTTGTCACCGTGGCTGCCTCCTTGGGAGTCCAGGAGCAGCCCTGATGGGCTCGCTGGCTGTCCTATGATGTGTGGGAGACAAGATTCAGGGCGGATCACCCAGAGATTCCCTCTGACTCCCTTATCCCAATCATTTACACCCTGGGAACTGTAGTTAATGTCAAGGACAGAGGGGCTGGAAAGAAGTCCCAGATGGACAGCCTGAGACAGGTGTAGAAGTAGGTCATGGTAGGAGAGCAGGAGGTACTAATTGGGGCCATTATGAGGAGTTTAGGGACTGACTTGAGATGTCTGCGCCTGAAGATGTTTTGGCAGCAGTTGGTGAGTAAGCCCTTCCTCTGTGTTCCAACCATGTGTATAGTGCTTCAAGATTGACAGCAAGTCTTTACAGACAACATTCATGTTATTGAACTTGAGATTCCCCTCCATTTGTCTTGGGCCTTGGAGTTTCTAAGGTCATTTGTTGAAGAAAAATCAATCATTGTACAGTTACCTGTGAGACTCTGTTAACCTCATGAGGGTGAGCCACAGGGGAGATAAGCAATCGAACACCTCAGATGTCTAAAAGTGTAGTTTTATCTTCCCTTCCTCCCTCCCTTCCTTCTTCTTTTCTTCCTTCCCTCCTTCCCTTCCTCTCTCCCTCCTCTCTTCACTCCTTCCCTTCCTCTCTCCCTCCTCTCTTCACTCCTTCCCTCCCTCCCTCCCTTCCTTCCTACTTTCCTTCCTTCCCTCCTTCCTTCCTCCCTTCCTTTTCTTTTTCTTTCTCTCTCTCTTTCTTTCCCTTCCCTCCCTCCTTCCTCTTTTCTCTTTTCTTCCCTTTTGTTCTCTCTCTCCTCTCTCTTTCTTTCTCTCTCTCCCTCCCTCTCTCAAACTAAGGCCTACATGGGTTACAAGGAGTGGAGAGCATTACCGAGAGAGAGGATATATGAGAGATGTCATTTCCAACTTGGAGAAATTTCCCTAGGAACTCCCCACTATTTTCTTGGCAGTCTGAAATACTTTGTGATCTTCAGTAACTATGCAAGAATAATGAAAAATCCAGATTCTCCTCTCTAGGCACTAATGTAAGGCTTGGGTCCTCTCAGGTACAGTGTGATGGGGTAAATACCCAAATACTCTATTTCTTACATATCAACTAGGAAAAAGGTGAAAAAGTCATTCTAGGAAAATATAAGGAGAGATTATCCCCAGGCTTTTCTTCGTAATAAACAAAGGATAGGAGAAGTTTGCAACAAGCCCTAATTCCCAAATGCAAAGAGAGGAAAGGTTTCATCAAGGCAGGGATTCCAGCACGGCTCCTCAATTCAGGGTGGTTCCCCTTGTCAAGCTTTGGGCGACATTCCACAGCTCTTTACTGAACCCGGAGCTCTGCCAAGGCGGGAGCATCATCCAGTCCCTGGCATCTAACATATTGTCAGTTGTGCAGAATGACCTCAAAAATTATAAGTAAATTTATCAATAGATGGTGGATGGATGGCTAGATTTGAAAAGACAAACCTAATGAGCTAGGCAGAACAAGTCAAACTATTTTTTTAAGCTTCTTATACTGAGATGACTAAGACATATGGAAGAGTTACAAAAGCACTGCAGGGAATTCTGGTATACCCTTCACCTAACTTAACCTTAACGTGTTACATAGCCAAATACAGTGATTAAAACTCCGAAATTGCTACTGGCACAAGAATAGACACATAGATTAATGAAACAGAATAGAAAACCCAGAAATGGACCCACAACTCTATGGCCAACTCATCTTTGACAAAGTGGGAAAGAATGTCCAATGGAAAAAAGAGAGTCTCTTCAATAAATGGTGTTGGGAAAACTGGACAGCCACATGCAGAAGAGTGAAACTGGACCACTTTCTTACACCAGACACAAAAATAAATTCAAATGGATTAAAGACCTAAATAAGACAACTAAAACTATTAAAATCCTAGAAGAGAACATAGGCAGTAACTTCTTTGATGTTGGTCATAGCAACTTCTTTCTAGATCTGTCTTCTGAGGTAAGGGAAACAAAAGCAAAAATAAATTAATGGGACTTCATCAAAATGAAAAGTTTTTGCACAGCGAAGGAAATAATCAACAAAACTAAAAGGCAACCTGTGGAATAGGAGAAGATATTTGCCTATGACATATCTGATAAAGGGTTAGTATCCAAAATATATAAAGAACTTACAAAAACTCAACACCCCAAAAATGAATAATGCAATTTACAAAATGGTCAGAAAAAATGAACAGACATTTCTCCAAAGAAGACATCCAGATGGCCAACAGACACATGAAAATATGCTCAACATCACTCATCATCAGGGAAACGCAAATCAAAACTACAGTGAGATATCACACTTCACACCGGTCAGAATGGCTAAAATCAGCAACACGAGAAACAATAAATGTTGGCGAGGATGTGGAGAAAGGGGAACCCTCTTGCACTGTTGGTGGGAATGCAACTGGGGCAGCCACCGTGGAAAATAGTGCAAAGGTTCCTCAGAAAGTTAAAATTAGAACTATCCTATGATCCAGCAAATGTACTACTGGGTATTTACCCAAAGAATACAGAAATACTGATTCAAAGGGGGCACATGCACCCCAATGTTTAGAGCATCATTATCTACAATAGCCAAATTATGGAAACAGCCCAAGTGTCCATGGACTGATGAATGGATAAAGAAGGTGTATCATATATATATAATGGAATATTATTCAGCCATAAAGAAAGAATGAAATCCTGTCACTTGCAATAACATGGATGGAGCTAGAGAGTATTATGCTAAGTGAAATGCCAATCAGAGAGAGACAAATACCATATGATCTCACTCATATGTGAAATTTAAGAAACAAAACAAATGAGCAAAGGACAAAAAAAGAGGGAGAGAGGGAGGCAAGCCCAGAAACAGACTCTTAACTCTAGAGAACACACCGGCTGGTGACCAGAGGGGAGGTGGGTGGGGGAGGGGGGAAAGAGGTGATGGGGATGAAGGAGGGCACTTGTTCTGATGAGCACCGGGTGATGTATGGAAGTGTTGAATCACCATATTGTACACCTGAAACTAATATTACACTGTATGTGAACTGGAATTTAAATAAAAACTTAAAAAAAAAAAGAAATCGACATTGGTATAACCCTATTAACTGCAGACTTTATTGGGATTTCACCATTTTCCCACTATTGTCCTTTGTTCTGCCCTGGGTTCTGATCCAGGATCCCACAATGCCATGCCTCTTTAAGGCTCCAAACTGTGATGCTTCAGTTTTCTTGTCTTTCATGACCGTGGCAATTTTGACGATGACACTGGCCAGGGATTTTTTTGAGTGTCCCTCTATTTGAGATGATCTGATATTTTCTCACGTTTAGAGTAAGGTTGTGCATTGTTGCCCTTCTGACTGTGCAGTATCAGGGGGAACATGGTGTCAGTATGTCCTCTTACTGGTGATGTTTACCTTGATCCTTGGTTAAGGTGGTTTCTGCCAGGTTTCTTCTCTACTAAGTTACTATTTTCCTCTTAGTAATTAATATATATGTATTTTGGAGGCAATACTTAGAGACTGTGCAAATACTCTGTTTCTCCTTAAAATTTTGCCCCCTAGTTTTATAGCATCCTCTGGGTTGTGCCTACAATAATGATGTTCCAGGGGTGAGTTTCTGTTTTCTTCATTCCTTTTACTTTTGGTAATTGGAATCCTGTAAGGAAGAGCTGTGTCTTCTCTCCCATTTATTTATTTATATCAGTATGGACTCCAGGTTATATATATACATATAGATATAGATATATAGATATGTATACACATATACTTTGAGTTAAAATCCAAATATATATATATACACTTTGTTTGAGTTAAAATCCAAACTGTCATTGTTTTGTTGCTCAGATCATTCCAGCTTTGCCCATTGGGAGGTTCTTTGATTGACTGCATGTATACTAACCCATGCATGCACATGCATGCACGCACACACACACATCTATTTATTTCTGCATCTGTGAATTCATCCTGAAACCTCACGTCAATCCACACTGTAGGGTCATTACTATAGTCAATACCTTTTTCTTATTTGTAGCTAATTTCTGTGACAGTGAGAAGCCTGGCTCTCATGATCTACAATACATTTTCTCGGTTTCCCATAACCCTGTGACAGAAAAACAATTTAGCAGCTGGATTACAGTGTTTGTATAAGATGCTTTTAATCTATAGCTTTAGAGAGTTCAGTCAGAACACTCTTTCCCAAAATTACTTAGGTCATCCCTCTCCTCCCACCCTCCTCTGTGTGGTTACGCTTACACTCACCCGTCACGGTCTGCCTTCCTTCCCAGGTTCTCCCCGCATCCTGGGGGATGGTGTCTGTAATGTTATGGGCAGTAAAATTGACTCTGTGGTTTCCAGTTCTAAGAGTTATGACGAGTCCAGAGAGTTGCTTACCAACACAGTTTCCTACACAACACTTCCATCACCCCCTAAAATTCCCTCGTCCTCCTTCTCTGTGGCCTTGTGAGATGTATGTGTATGTTTACCCTTACAAGCGATTTTCCAAACTGCCTGGATTGTCAGGTCTGTGTGTGTGTGTTATCTTTTGTAGCCATTCTGATAGGCATGTTGTTATGTCTCATTGTAGTTTTAATTTGAATTTCCCTAATGACTAATGATATTACCTTTTGCGTGCTTATTTGCCATCTCTTGTGGGTTGAATTATGACCCCCCTTCAAAAAGCTTCTAACTCCCAGAATATGACCTTATTTGGAAATAGGGCCTTTGCAGATAATCCAGTTAGGATGGGATCCCTAGGGTAGCTGACATTAGGGAAAGTCCCAGGTCTGTGAACTCCAGGATGGCTGGCATGCATATAAAAGGGAGATTTGGACACAGATGCTTGTACACAGGGGGCATCCCATGTGAAGGCAAAGGCAGAAATGTATGAGCTGGGCAACAGGAGATTGCTGGCAAAACTCCAGAAGCTGGAAGAGAGGAAGAGAGCAGGTTCTCCCTCTCAGCCCTCAGAAGGAGCCGACTTTGCCGACACCTTGATCTCAGACTTCCAGCCTCCAGAGCTGTGAGAGCGTACTGTCTGTTGTCTAAGCCCCCCAGCCTGGGGTACTTTGTCATTGGAACCTTAGCAAACTGATACACCATCTATAGATATATTCTTTGATGAAGTACCTGGTTAGATTTTTACCCACTTTTTTTCCTTTTCTTGAGTTTTAAATATTCTTTAAATATTCCAGATACACATCCTTTGAAGTCTATTTTGTAGATGAAGAAACGGGTTCTGAGAGGGGAAATAATCTGTGCAAGGTCACATATGCTTGTCTTAGAAGATGTCGTCCCCACTGCTCTTCTACACTCAGCGTCTTTTCTTCCCTCCCTCTTCCTTCCCTCCTTCCTTTTCTTCCTTCCTTTCCTCCCTCCTTCCTTCCTTCTTTTCCTTCCTTCCTTCCTTTTCTCCCTCCTTCCTTCCTTCCTTCCTTCTTTTTCCTTCCTTCTTCCCTTCCTTCCTTCCTTCCTTTTCTCCTTCCTTCTGTCCTTCCTTCCTTTTGCCATCAGCCAGGTTCATCGTCAGTTATCACTGCTGAGGGCACTTCCTATCCGTGATTTAATCATGGACTCAGCATCTTTAAATGCTGGCTGGGAGTAAGCCTCTGCCAGCCCCCTGTCCTTGTGAACTGTGATAGTTCCGTAAAGGCTGCAAATAAAGGAGCATCGCTAGCGATGTTGGAAGTGGTGGCGACTGGCCTGCCCCCACCCCGAGAGAGCAGCTATCAAACTGCGTGCTGTGTTCCTGGGTAGCTTGGGGAGGGGGGACACAGGCTGAAAATCTGCACATCCCCGTAAAACAGCAGTGAGTGGAGAGGGAAAACAGCTGCAGCCTTAAGAGAATGAAAGATTCCTCATGTTTTGTTGGCCACGGTGACGCTTTCAGAAGCATATTATCAGCCCTCTTTTGAAACAGCCTTCTTGAAGTTTGCTAATTTAGGATTACAAGGTTGGCCTCCCCCCTCCCGAGGGCTGGGCAGGCGGCTCCTCTAGCCTTTGTATTAGGAGCCTCCCTTCAGGCAGCGCCTTAGGTAGTGGTTTCATACAAAATAGAGTCTGTAAATCTGATGAACGAAGCTGGGGCACGGGGTTCCCAACCTCTGACGGGTGAACGCGCCCCTCCTCTCTTCCTGCCCTCCAGTTTTTGTTAACCGTCTTCTTAGAACAGTTTTAGGTTCACATCGAAATGGACTTGCAGGTACGGAGCTGCCCTGTGCCCTCTGCCTCCCCACACGCGCAGGCCCCTTACCGGGCGCAGCGCCCCCCACCATGCGCAGGCCCCCCACCATGCGCAGCCCCCCCCTCCCACGCACTGGGCGCAGCCCCCACCGGAGCGGCAAGTCTGTACAATCCGTGAATCCACGCCCGGCACAGCCCAATCGTCCAAAGTCCCTAGTTTGCCTCAGGGTTCACTCTTAGCATTGCCCTTGCAGTTTTTATAAACCACGAAGCCTTTCTTTCTAGTTTCTGAGTCTGTGGGGCTTATTTTCTATGACAAGGATGTGCAGGGAGACAGGTGGACATGGGATGGGGCGGGGGGGAGGGGGGGGCGGGCAGGGGATTTCCTACTGTCTTTTCTCTCTGAATTATCCTCCTTTCTTCATCGGATTCAGCCCAGTTTGGCTTAGTGAAAATTACTTCTAGAATCTGGCAGGTTAAAACCGTACTGATTTCCAGTGCTGTTACAGTGGGGTGTGTGTGTGTGTGTGTGTGTGTGTTCCTGCACAGTACATATTCCAAGGAGACCTGAAAAGGCCATGAATCAGGGGGTGCTGGCTTTCCACCACCACATCTGGAACTCTCTAAGTCTTGCCCAGAGCTACAGATCCTCTCTACCTGTGTTCATGTTGTTCCCACCTCCCTGCTTTCCTTGATCTGGCAAGTTCCTACTTACCACTCAAGATTCAGCTCAGCTGTCCTCTCCTTAAGGAAGCTTTTCCTGAACTCCCAGGCTAAGTGAGCCATGTACACCCTGTTCCAGTCTCTTAGTCACACCTGTTATATTGAGTGTTAGATTATAGGGACACACCATTATTCATCTTTGTGTCTTCAGCTCAAGTCACATTGCCTCAGGAAACCCCAGGATACATCTTACTATGGGTAACCTTTGTCTAGGGAGGAGACCACCCCCATCAGATTGCAGAGGGATTTGAATGTCCAGCCTCAGAAAATGGGCCAGGTTGAGAGCGTTACCATACTCCCCACTGTTTCATTTTGAGTATACAATAATGTTTTCTATCAAAAATGTAAGAGTATCTAGTTATATACAGGTTAACCTAGATAAGACTTTAGTTAAAAAGCTCCCTTTTCCAGAGAAAATTTGGTACAGAAATTATTTCATGAAAATTCATTCATTTTATCGATGCTTTATTAATGTTGCATGGATATAAAATTCTACAGATCATAATTTTCACTAATAAATACAAATGTAAATAAAAACAAACTGCTTTCAAATATTAAAAATGTTTTAGCCAAATGTTGGTGGGCTTATTCTCAATTAAGCATATTGTTTGAAACAACTCTAAAGCTACAAAAGATCAGAATTTGTGCTAAAATAAACCTTACTCCCCCATAATGCAATCATTTATCAAAGGAAAAGAAACAATAGGAGTTTGATTCACTGGGACATTTTCAGCATTTATAAATGCAACATGTTCTTCCTACTTCACTTACTGGCATCCATCTTCCCGCCCCTTCTTAGCACTAAGCTCACACTAGAAAAGAAGGACACAATTATGCCCCCCAGGAGCCCGCCCCTGCTTCTGAACCCTGACTCCGGGCATGGCCATTAGGTGCATCCTTACCCAGGGTTACCCTGAAGATTCTTCAGAGGTGTCTGTCATTCCTCAAACTACTCTAACAATACCCTTTTCCTTCCTTTAAGTACTGTCTTTCCAACCATATTCTTCTCCCGAATCCAAGCTCTCCGTTCTCGGTAACGAGCTCTCAGGTGCTCGTGGCTGTGGAGGACAAGACTCTTCTCAGGAATCGAACTACTACTCATAAGCTCAAAGCAAAATCGGTCATTTTACAATTCTTGCCTCAGGCCAGAAAGTGAGTATTGAGTAGGTTAATTATCCTAATTTGAAAAAGGAGAAAACAGGTACAAAATGAGATTAAGGGACTTATTAAGAATCCCTGACATTTGTTTAGCACTTTTGTTTTCAGGTTACAATGAATCATATGATCTGATGCTCACAACAGAATATTTGTGAACTAAGCAGAGCAGATGTCCTTTTACAAATGAAGACACTGGGGCTCAAAGACGCAAGTCGTTGGCCTAGGGTGATGTCATTGGAACCCAAACTCAGAGCCTTGATTCCCAGCCCACAGAGCCTTTGCTTATCACACCATAGTTCCTCTTGTGAACGTGAACGTTGTGAGGAGCAGCGCGACTGCCCTCAGCACCACCAACCACAGTGCACTGCGTAGATGCTCTGAAGTCTGAGGAAGTGAAGACCATTGTCTTGGATGAGGAATCCATGCACCATTTTCAGACGCATGCTAGACAGTCCTAATGCGCTTGATACATGACAACCGGTAGGTAAGTAACTGTGGAGTTGCCATAATTAAAAACAGAAGTATAAATGATAATAGATTGGAGAGAAGCAACCAAACAGTAGGTTGGGAATCAAAGCAGTTCAGATGGGAATGTCCATGATTCAACGTTCAGAACAGCATCTTAAAGAACAATCTTGGTAAAGGATCAATACAAAATGGATTTTAAGGTCCTTATTCCTATAATTAATTTTCCAAATTAATTTTTTAAATTTAAAAATGATTTGTTTTAGCTCTCCCATAAATTATTTTGATTATAAAAAATTGGCTTTGGGGCGCCTGGGTGGCCCAGTCAGTCAAGCATCTAATTCTCGATTTCAACTCAGGTCATGATCTCAGGATTGTGAGATCAAGCCCCACGTCAGGCTCTGTGCTGGACTTGGAACCTGTTTAAGAGTCTCTCTCTCCCTCTTCCCCCCCCCCCCCCAAAAAAATCCTGGCTTTGCCCTTAGAAAACCAATATGTTAGCTTCATTTTAAACACGATTTGATGATTAGAAGGCCTCCACTGTGGGCGTGACCCTGCGGAAGAATTTATGACCTCGAGAATTTGTACTTTCAAAGATATACCCTGGAGGAGAAGGATAGCTAGCAGGGCAGATTTCCTGTTTCTTTGGTGTGTACTCTGTAGAGTACATGGTTGTGTCATTGAATGGAGCAGAACTCTTAAACAGAGCATGTGCTGGTTTGCAGCTCTCCGTTGGAATCAGCTCATGTGGCACGTAGTGAGACCTGAAAGTGCTCCAACCATCAAATTTTCCAGATGGGTTGGGAATCTGCTGCTGCTGCTTAATAAGACCTTGACGACAGCATTCCCAGGCTGGAAAATCTTCCTTTGTGGTGCTTTTTCCTTGAAAAGGAAAATTGTTATTTCTTCTTTGAGCAACTGGCCTGATGGGACTGACACGTTTGGTCTGATAGGGAACATAGTCGAGATGGCTTGTGCTGTTCAACTGCATGGTACCTGTAGGTGGGACATATTCTTGTGGTTTCTTGACTTCGGGTGGTGGGATTTCCCAAGGTTGAAACCTTTCACGGAATTCCGTGCTTCCTTCAAAATGAGCATTTTGGGTCACTCTGGTGTATGGAGGCCTGCAGATTTTTGCAGTTTCGCCAACAAGACCCTGAAAGTCGTATCGGTGAGTTGTGAGATCCTCAAAGGGTTGGTTGGTTGGCTTGTACACTTCTTTTGGCCTTGCAAACTTGAGTTCTAGCTGATAAGGTACATAATCAAGGCGATGACTTGTCTCACCATCAAAAGGGACTGTAGAATGTTTGACCACAGGGCTGGGTTTAAAGCTTTGCCTAGGCTTTATCTCCTGAGGAACATAGTCATCCTGAAATGTAGTTGAATTCCCAAATTTCACAGTGGGGGGATGATAAGTTTGTTCAGGCTTATAAAGGTCAATTTTCTGAATGTCCCAAGCTCTATAATCATCTTGAAAATAAAAAGAGAGCATTTAAAATACTGAAGAAAACAACCTTCTTCTAAAAATCATGACTTACTTCTCTCATTGCCAAACATCCTCCCATTTCCTTCAGAAATCTGAACATTAATCAAGTCTGAATTTCCTCAGCTTCCCCTGATTTGTGTTTTCTTCATATCCACCTTCCTCTTCCTATCTCCCCACTTTAGTACATATAACTTTGTACTTCTAGATTTACCTGAATACACAACAAGGGAATGGAACATCTGAGCTTGGATTGTTGATAGTTTTTGAAAGCCTGTGTTTTGGGTAAAGACCAAGTTTAGGAGATTATGGTTGTGTTTTCCAAGAACTGGTTGGGATTTTCACCATAACTCATGAAATGCTAAAGTAAACCATAAAATCTAGGGATTAATATAAAATCAAAGGCCCTGATGTGTGGGCAAAGTGATGCGGGTATTATTCTTTGTCTTGGAGGGACTCCTCAAAGGAGAGAGAATTTCAACTCCATTATACTGTAGGAAAGCCTGTCGGACTTCCTGAGCAAACATACAGAATAACTTGTACTATCCCAGAAAGATCATTGCCTTCAACTTTAGCTTCTCAGAAAACGGACTTCAGGGTATCACCAGAAGACAGAGGGCCATCTAGAGGCCAGAGGCCTGAACTGAATGCTTTCAAACATACCAGAAATTGTATGTAGAATTTAGAAGGGAACATCAGAGCTAAGTCTGAGATTTAGGGTTGAATACCTTAATTCTGCTTCTTGTGGCATACCTAGACTGTGGATGGAAAACTGAAGTACTTATATTTCAACCAAGGGTTATTTAGTTTTTCTATTTCTAGATCAGAAAGGTAGAAAGCTAAGAAATACTGTGGAATTGACTTCACCCAAAAAGATGTATACCAAAGATTTATAAAAGACAGAAGTTATGCAAGATAATGTATTAGAGTCTAGATAAAGTCCATGTAATGTCTATTGGAAAGGCCAAAACTCAAATGCTTTTTACGTGGACACCTCCTTTGGAGAGAACAATACCTCATTCACAGACATTTCTGCCCCAATGGCCAAGTTGTGGACCAAATGGTTACTTCTACCTCATCAAGCTACTGATGTTTGGATGAGAGTAGATGCCTGGCCCAAGAGCAGACAATCTTTAGGTCAGTAGAGGCAGACGAAACAGCCTGGCAAGAAGAGATGAGCTGGGTAAGCCATTCTTGTTCTTGTGAACCCAAATTTGAAAATATGGAGCCAGATAAAAGTAGGAGATGAACCTAAAAGGATGCCATGAAGTGGAATTGGAGAGTAAGGTGAAGACTTCAAAAATCCACCTGTAGGGTAAAAGAAGCGATATAAATAGGCAGAGGAGCCCAGGTAGTGGAGTAGCAATCAGACTAGATGCTGTAATAGAAACCATGGGGCTCTTGCAGAGGCGGGGTGGGGGGGGGGGAGTAGCTCTTCCCTCAAGCTTCCTCTGACCCTGACAGCTTTCCACTACCAGTATAGAGGAAGCCTTTACCACGAACTCTCTTTGCTTGAGGCACCATGAAGGAACCTCTGTTATTCGCAACCTGAAGTATAAAATTATAACACTATTTTCAGAAACTAAAAGGAAATCACAGGGTGCTATTAAAGGCCTAGAGTTCCACCTTGCTGCCAAAACAACTGAGGAAAAATATTAATTTCATGAGAGAAAATAAGTAGAAGAGAGTAATTCTCCCTTACCAAGCCAGCTTTGGTTTTCAAAAAGGAAGCAAAAATTTGGAGACTGCGACACAAGTTTTGACAGCACACAATACCATGAATATCATTTCCAGATAACTGCAGAAAATTGATTTTCCTTTTATACATATGCCTATGCTCATATGCCTGGAATATTGATTATTTGCTCATTCTGGAATATTTATTAATAACATTCTAGTGATACCTTTAAAACATCCTAGTCTTTATTCATATCATCTGTTTTTAGTGTCTTATGACACTTCTAGAAAAGGCAGACATAATGTCATGAATATCTAACAATGCAGTCTGGCCCTCTGGCAACTGTGGTATTGTCCTGGTTAGATAAGGGCAATTCCATTTCCTCTACTCATTCTTTTGACTTGTAACCACAGTTTCTAACCACTAAAATCTAGTTAGCAAGTTTGTTATCTTCTGAACAGCTTTAACCCCATGAGGTGTCTGCATGTGTTTGCTCACCATGAACGTCCGTATGCAGAGCTCCATCCCCATCCTTATATAGTGAGCTGTTCTAGGTTCCTCTTTGAGGACAAAAGTCCTGAGGTGCACCTGTTAGTTCTCTTCCTTGGTACCTTGTAACCTGTTCCCTGTGGCATCATGGCACCGAGGACTTGGAAGCAACTTTTAGAAAGCCAGGGGGATCCATCATGGGCATTTCTTTCTCAATCTACATATCATCAAACAACTCCCATGATTGTAATACTGCCTATAAGCTGATGACTTCCAGAGGTTGAATCTCCATTCCAGACTTCCTTTTGAACACCAAACCCAGATATATATCTTCCTACTTCACATCTCTATTTCAAGGGGTAAATTGAAACTTTGTATGCTTCAATTGAATAATCAATCTTGGAGTTTTAATTGAAATTTTTATTTCATTTATATTTAATGTAATGAATGATCTAGCTGAGTTTAAGTTGACTATATTGCTATTTGCTTTTGACTGTTCCCACATGTTCTTTGTTCCCTTACCCGTTATTTTCTGCCTTCTTTTGGATACAGGGTATATTTATTATTCCATTTTGTCTGTTAGCATTTTAATTAGAACTTTCCCTACTTTTAGAATAAAAAGGCATTTTTTTACTTATTAGGGGATCTTTTTGGCCTACTTGAACTTAAATTGATATTTTTACCACTCTAGAGCAGTGGAAGAAACTTTCAACAGTGTAATTCCATTTACCCCCTCCTGTCTTTTGTGCTATTATATTTTACTTCTATATTTATGTAAAAATACATAATTATTATTGTGACTTTAAGAAGTCAATATTCTTTTATATTTACCCACAAAGTTACCCTTTCTGTGTGCTTCATTCCTTCCTGCATTTCATGCTGCCCTCTGGAATCATTTTCTTTCAACCTGAAGAATTTCCTTTACTACTTTTTGTAGTATGGGTTGGTTACTAACAAATTCTTTGGGGTTTTTGTTTGTTTGTTCCTGGACACATTTTTATTTTGCCCTATTTTTTGAAGGATATTTTCACTAGACATAAAATTCTGGGATTCATTGGGTTTGAATTTCTAGGTGTTTTTTTTTTTTTTCTTTTCCTTTCAACACTTTAAAGATGTCACTGCATTGTCTTCTGGTTTCCATGGCTTCAGGTGAAAAGTTAGGTATATTTCTAATTTTTCTTTTCATAAATAATGTGTAGTTTTTCTCTTACTGCTTTTGAGAATTAACCTTCACTTGGTTTTTGGAAGTTTGATGATAGTTGCCTAAGTGTGGTATTCTTTGTATTTATCTATTTTGGGATTTGTTAAGTTTCTTAAATCTGTGACCTGACCCGTTCATCAGATTTGGAAATTTCTTGACCATCATTTCTCCAGATATTTCCTGACTCTTCATAGGTCTCATATTTTACCAAATGCTGGGTGTCATGTATAAGTAAACCATAGACAATAAAATCAATGTTATTTTCAACAGGAGAAAGTTTGGTCTTTCCAATTTAGACAAATCACCCTAATCCAATCAGGAATTGAGCTAGGCTGGTGCTCAGAGGCATTTTTAGTTAGACATAATCCTCCTCTAGTTACAAGGACAAGAATTGTGGTATGTTTGTGGTATAGCCCTCATTCTGTGGGACTTTATCTCCTAAGCACTTACTCCCAAGTACAGCTGTGGGATCTTTCTGGCCCAGTCTCCTAGCCCATCATACCCCCTACACACTCAACAAACATCCCACAAGGAAAACCAGCCATACATCTGGAAGACTAATGGATTCCAATTTGTTATACCAATCCACATATCAGGTGCTTCACTGGTTTCCCTTCACCCTGTAGAGTCTCTCTGCTTATGCCAAGCTCAGTTTTCAGCCTAGGCCAAGGTGTGACAAATGCTCCCAGGGAAGTAAACAGTTGGTTCTCTTAGCTCACCCAGGAAGGCCTCCTCCATCTCTGCAATTTCAGCTATTTGCTTCCACAGCTGTCTAATGCCATTAAAGAGATGTTTTACACTTTAAAAATGTATACATATTTTTAGCTATTGTAGTGGAAATAATGATCTTCTGCCATTTACTATATCCTTCCTGGAGACAGAACTGAAGCATTTTTAGCAGCTACGAGAAAAATATTAAGGACCTCAGTCTGGTAATCAATGCTTCACAATCTGATCTTTACCTACATTTATAGAATTACACCCCAATCTCTCACTTCCTGAAATCCTCTGATGTTTATGGAACAACCCCTTTATTTTTCTGGCTCTATGCATTTTTGCTTATTTCATCCTAGTTTTTGTGATGTCCCTCCCTTTCCTACAGATCAATACTTACTGCTCTCTGATACATCCCAGGCTGGCCTGAATTTTGCTCAGTGTTGCTCAGTCTAAATTTTTGAAACATGACTTGTTCCATTAATTTTCTAGTGAATTATCCTCCTCCCTAGTGATAACACATATTATTTATTTCTAGTATGGCGATTTAATTTTTTCTGCTACTATTGCTTTTTTCCCTCAACCATAAAGTATCTGTTAACAACCGTGCTCAGTTCAGATCTCTGTATTCCCTACAGTGCCTAGCACAGAACAGAGTAATCCTTAAGACTTTACCAAGTCCAATGCTGGCCTATTTTAATCATCTACATTTCAGTATAAATGACTTTCTAACCTGAGGCTGCTGGGAGCAGATACATTTCTGTCTAAGAGTAACCTGTCTCATAGAACTGCATCTCTGGAATCTAGATGTTACCCTTCTCGTCACAGCCCTACAGGGTTTTCTCTTCCTTTTTCTTTATCATATTCCCTCTCTGTCTTTCCTCGGTTCTCTGATTCTCGGTGGATAGTGAGAGAGTCTCTTCTCATTGTGATTTCTCATCAGCTACAGACCTGTCCTTAAATAGTTATCTACAAAACCTGCAGTACAGTCATCACACAGAATGAGGACTGCCTTGGCACTTAATATTTATTGTCTCATGCTCCCACACCTGGAAATACAAAGATAACCTTTCCTCACTAGGAAAGGTCAGAAGCAAGAAAACCAGAGGGATCCCAGGAATCCTCAACATCGGATTATGGGGGTGGAAGTATGGAAATCTACAGGAAACCCAGGTAATGAGAAGCTAGAACTAGTGTGTGTGTGTGTGTGTGTGTGTGTGTGTGTGTATTATGTGTAATCGTCACAGCATCGGGGACTATCAATATTACTGATACTTTTTGATAGATCTTGTAGGACAAAAAAGAAAAGAAATTCCTACTATGGTTGTTAAAAGACCCAGTTGTTTTCACCAAATATATTTTATGTCCAATTGTCATGGCAGTATACGACCTCTGCGTACCAGTAGGTACAGATCTGCAATCGCTCTATGCTATATCGCATTATAACAATACACTTGGTTACTGTACGCATTGTCTTAAAACTTTGTTCCTTGTGTAGCATCTTACGTGCTCACAGCCAAAAAGATGAAAGTACAATGCTCTTGACCTCCCTACTTACAGATCATAGCGTACTGGTAAACATATTTACTTATGATATTTGAAGAATACATATGTGTTCAGCTATTGTCTATTTAAACTTTAAACCACTGCTTTTATTGTGGGTGACCTCACTTTTATAAAAGGGTTTTATATGAGGACATACCACTCAGCTATATCACATAATAAAAAGGATATAAACTTAAATGTGCAATTATATTATTAAGAATAATATGCAGTAACAAGATAGCCTTTTAAAAAAAAGACCCCACTCCCCAAAAGCAATAGAGTATTTTAAAATCAGGTTGATTTTTGGAAAGAAACTAGCCATACACTGTCCAGCCCCTTTCTTCCAAGTCATTTGCCAACAGGGAGAAGGTATTCTCATACTTCTTGCATGCTGGAAGTCTTAGAGGAGCTGGTCTCCTAAGTGGTGGTCCAACATGGTCACTGGGTGGATAAGCCTGTTTTTTTCTGAGTTCAATATCGGGAAGCATCTGCTTTATCCTTCACCCTAGCCTTTATCACTAGAAAGGGAATATTTGGTTCTCCACCTGCTAACTCTTTTGCTTTATCAGTTGGTTCAGAACTTAAATGGTAAAGAGGTTGCTATTTATTTGACCTTCTTTGACTCCAGTACACTCAGTAGAGTTTCAACTCATTCTGGAATGGAAAGAAAGGAACGGTGCCAACTAAATGTGGCATAATGTGACATAATGCTTGTTCAGTGACATCGTTTGTTTTTATGGTTGACCCTTTGAACAACACAGGAGTTAGGGGCACTGCACCCATGTGCAGTCAAAAATCTGTACATAATTTTTACTTCCCAAAGCTACCAATGGCCTACCATTGACCAGAAACCTTAACAACAACATTTAACAGTCAACATATATTTTGTATGTTATATGTATTACATGCTGTATTCTTACAATAAAGTAAGCTAGAGAAAAGAAAATGTTAAGAAAATCATAAGGAAGAGAAAATACGTTTATAGGACTGGACTGTATTTATCAGAAAGAATCTACACATACGTGGGTCCACACAGTTCAAACCACATTGTTTGTAGGACAGCTGTATATGTTTTTAGGTAGAGAAAATGAATTAAGTGGCTAAATTTGGACAGAAATC
Organism: Neomonachus schauinslandi; assembly: GCF_002201575.2. NCBI lineage: Eukaryota > Metazoa > Chordata > Mammalia > Carnivora > Phocidae > Neomonachus > Neomonachus schauinslandi. The sequence goes on from NC_058411.1 coordinate 140,813,220, forward strand.
CAGGTCTTTGAACTCTCAATCAGGCAAATGGTCTTTTTTTCCACTATGTAATACTACTTTGATCAAAGCCAAACAAGTTTTCCTAAGCCATGGGAGCTAAGTTTGGCAACACACCAAATTATGATTTGACGTTAGATGGAAGTGAGCTTTAATTTTTTGGCTCCTTCACTTTTGAAATGGCAAGTTACCTTTATAGGTTGGGACAGCGTCCACCTTCCCTTGTTTAACTTGTTGTCTCTCCAAAGGCCGGACTATGGCCACAGGCTGCACTTTGTAAGAATTAAAATCCCGTTTGTAGGTAGTGTCAAGATCAATCTCCCCCTGTTTTGGTTTGTATTCTTCTGGTACATGGCGAGGCTGTTTGACTATCTCATAAGGACGATAATCCGATCTGAAATATATGAGTTTGAAACATAGCCTCACAGGTTCCTTTATTTCTAATTTTTCTAATGCAGTATTGAAATTTTCAAGGTTTATTTCAGTTGAAAAGTCTAAGAAGATATTAAAATGGTGATAGTTAATAAACTACTTGAGAGAAATAATTTAATTCCTTTATGTCCTACCCAGTGACTAACATCTTAAGAAATATGTCAAAAATCCTAGTTTTCAAACATCATTATGATGTGGATCTTCAGTTGATTGGATCTTACAGAAATAAAATCTTGAAGTAACTGAATTTTTTTCTAACCTGGAAGGAAATCTTATGTGAAAGATTTAATGAGTCTAAGAAAAAATTTTAAATATATCCCCTGGGTCTACTTTGTCAAATTCCTTATTCATCCTACTTAAAGACTAAGTTCTTTGGGCATGCTTTCCGCTTACTGAAATCATGCTGTCTTCCTGCTTATTATAAAGAACCAATTAAATAAATAAATAATGTCTAAACTCTGGCCTTCAGTCATAAATCACATTCATAGTATGGATGTGATTCTTACTCGTCTTTGGATCCCCGAGAGCCGCATATCGCAGCCCAGCCACCCTGGGCATTGTATAACATTCTGTGGCAGAAATGGTGCTGTAGACACTGGGCTGTCTGGTGGGGTGCAGATGACAGACCCAGAGTGACCAGACTGCCTGGGTCCAAATCCTGGCTCTGTCATTCATTAGATGTGTGACCTTGGGCAACTTAGTTGCCCTGTCTAGGCCCCAGTTTCCTTATATATAAACTAGGACAATCATGTCATCTAGCTCATAGGGTTGTCTCAAGGACTGGCGCACATACGTGCACGCATGCGTGCACACGTGTGAGAGAGCTTGGGACACAGTAAGGGCAACATGTCAGCTATTACTATTATGACTACACGTCTTCAAAACTGCTTTTTGCTTCTGAACTCTACTGACTGTGTCACTCATTTTATTGGTATAAGCCATCTTGTATTAATCACTATTTTCTATTTATGTCCATAAGCTCCCAAACCCTCACTGAATCCCTTCTACTCATGATACAATTTCTTAGACTTGTTGGCTCCTCTTCCTCAATCCCATCCACCCCCGTCAAGCCGGGGTCCAGCACTGCCTAGTGGGTCACAGTGGCTTCTCTGTGACGGAGTCTGTAGTCCTCCTCTTACTCGATGGGCATTATGGCCACTCCCTCTGTCTCCAGGAGACTCTCTCCTCCTGCCTTCCTGCTGGTTTCTCCTCAGTCTCTGGTGCAGCTTCGTCCCTCCTCTCCTCGGCCACTAAATGCTGGGGGTTTCTCAACACTGGGGCCCACACACGTTCCTCTTCTCCTCTGGTGCTCACCCCTGAAGACAGCTCTACTCCCACAGCTTCAATTACTACCGAAATAGAAATGACCCACCAATTTATAGGTCAGCTCAGACCCTTCTCTGAGCTCCCTACCTGTATTCGCAATGCCACCTCAAAACTTAACATGCCCCCAACCAAATCACCATTTGCCCCCAACAAATCTGGTCCGTTTGCTGGCGCCCCATCGTAGTGAAGAGCATCACCATCTCTTTAGCAGCCGAGACCCAGCTCTCAGCCTTCTCACCTCAGCTCCCTCGTGTGGCTCCTGCTTCATCAAGTCCTGTCATTTGACCTCCTAACTCTCTCTCAAATCTCCTGTCATTACCACAACAGGTCCAAGCTCCCACAATAGCTTATTCACATCAATTCAACAATCCCTAAACTCATTTATCTGCGTCCACTCATTCTAGCTTCTCTCCGCCTTTCCTCACCTGGCACCCAGTGATCCTTTCACATGTAAATTTGATCAAGTCATTCCTGCCCTGAGCTGCCTAGCCTATTCCTTAATTAGCCCCCTTTTACACCCCCTCAAAAAACAGGCAAGCAGGCAGACAAATGAGAAAGAAAAGACACCTTCAGTGGCCTCTTACTGCTCCAAGGACACAGAAAACCCCACACGTGGCCCAGAGGCCCCACGTGACTCCTTCACTAGCCACTAGAGAAAACTTCCTCCTGCTTTCCTCTTGCTCGCCTTCTCTCCCTGCTCCTGCCGGCTGCATGCTGCTCTCTCTGTCTGCACTGTGTTTCCTTACCTATTTCATCCAGTTAATTGCTTCACATCCTTCAGGATTTCACTCATTCTTCTCATTTCCCTGATAAAATCAAACCTTGTATTCTGGCTCTCAAGTCCCCTCGTGCCTATCCCTCATGGATTTTATCTCTGCTGCGATCTTGTCCTTATTTTGGGCGATGTGCTGCTGCCTTCACTAGACGGCAGCATCTGTGGGCACAGAGATCGCGACTGTTTCTGCTAACCGCTATATCCCAGGTGCTCAGCACGGTGCCTGACACTTAACAAGCGCTCACTAAGTATTATTTAATAGATAAATAGTAGAAATCACGTACCTCTTATTCTCAAGACATCTGAGTTGTTCTTTGCTCTTACCAAATACCAGCTAGAGGGACATAGGCTAAAACGCAATCAGGAAGTGAAAGAATCAGGGAGAGGACAGAAAGGTTTGAAGTCTTAGTTTCTCTGGTTAGATTAGTTAAATGTTAGAAAGTGTACCTCCAAACCCAAAGCAGCTTTCTATGGAGAAGTGGTAATGGGTAAATACACTCTTAGTCATCGGATATGTCCCCAAACATAGGACATGTCCATAACCATACTTCCAGGGCAGACTCCTCGCCGACTCTGGCAGTCCTCGAACTGTACGGCAACTGTCCTGCTATAAAGGATCCAAAGTCTTAAGCACGTCTAGACATCTGCTCTTTACAGTCTCGTCCTCTATTCTAGAAAAGTATAGGATGACCCTTTATGCTCTGTACAGATACATCAGCTTTTTGCTGCTTAGTCAATACAGTTGACATAAGGGAGTGAAGGAAGGGTTCTAACCCCCCAGCATAAGGCTCTTGGAAATACTGCTACTTCCCCAGTCAAAATACAAAGAAAAGATGCAGTGTTTTACTTAGTGTAGCGATGATGATTCGAGAAATGGAAATTTTAGTTTTATTGGCACATTCTGACCTTTTGGGAGTTGGGACATCTTTTTCTTTCTTTTTGTTTTTTGTTTGGTTGGTTGGTTGGTTGTTTTTTGGGTTTGTGTTTTGTTTTTGTTTTCTACTATATAGGGATACTTGAACAAGTCAACTGACAAACCCAGAATTGAAAAGCAATTGCCTTTTTAAAGAAAGATATGGCAGGTTTTCCCAATTTTAACATTCAGAACTAGTTAAATGCAAAATCTTTATTCAACAAATATGCATATTGTGGAATGTATTTCAAATGTCCATTATGAATCATTAAGGTATCGAGGAAGAATGAACGGTAAGGCGAAGAAAAAAGAGCAACCACTCCCATTTGCTCTGTCTCAGTCGTTCAATTTCTTCATCTCATTTGCTTTAATCTGTATCTTGTTTATTAATCCGTGTTTCTGTTTTTCAACTGCCATTCCCACAAGGCTGTAAAAGCCAGAGTGGGGCACAGTCCTTCTGTACGTCCCATGTCATACCCAGGGATCAGTGCAGTACTTGACCCATTTCATTGAATCTACGGCAACAGAATGACCAGCAATGGTGGTTAAAATGCAGATTCCTGGGATCCACTCCGTTATCTATTGACTGTTTTAGGTGGAATTCTGGAATCTGCAATTTTAACCCTTCTGGATGATTCTAAAGCATACCAAGTCTGAGGACTATGGAAGATTTTCAAATCTGTGGAAGAGCCACACACCTACAGAAGCTAAGAGAGTCACCGAGCACTATTACTGTAAGGGTTGCCTGAAATTTTAAAGATAGAAGTATTGGACTCAAAGTTTGAAGGTTTCAACCTTTGTTCAGGCAAGTAGAATGAGCTCTATCTAAAATGATATGAAAGGGCGCCTGGGTAGCTCAGTTGGTTAAGCGACTGCCTTCGGCTCAGGTCATGATCCTGGAGTCCCTGGATGGAGTCCCGCATCGGGCTCCCTGCTCGGCAGGGAGCCTGCTTCTGCCTCTGACCCTCCCCCCTCTCATGTGCTCTCTCTCTCTCATTCTCTCTGTCTCAAATAAATAAATAAAATCTTTAAAAAAATAAAATAAAATGATATGAAAATGGATAACACAGCAAATTAAAGTTATTGTAGAGCATTTTTAAAAACCCAAATTATAGAAATCTGATACATTCCTTGAAAGCAGAAACCTCTATTTATTGATCCTTTTATACTTAACATCTAAGATTGTACTTTGAGTATGGTATGCACATTAACAGAATAAAGAAAAGAATTAACCCATTGACAAAGATACAAAACAATTTTTTTTTAAAGATTTACTTATTTGTCAGAGAGAGACACAGTGAGAGAGGGAACACAAGCAGGGGGAGTGGGAGACGGAGAAGCAGGCTTCCCGCTGAGCAGGGAGCCCGATGCGGGGCTCATTCCCAGGACCCTGGGATCATGACCTGAGCCGAAGGCAGATGCTTAACCGACTGAGCCACCCAGGCGCCCCCAATTTTTTTTTTTAAAGCTAAGCCTAAATGAGGAGTTAAGGCTTAGGAGGATTTTTTTTTTTTTTTTTTTTTGTCTGTCATCCACTGAATGAATATTGAGTGCCTCCTACACGCTAGCAGGCATCATGCTAGGTTTCTGGAAATAGAATGTCAAGGTAAGAATAGACACGATCCCTGCTTGCATGGGCCTCTGAAATGGATCTATGATAAATAATAGGAAGATGCTTTGAGGGCTTACATAGGGGATTTTTACCCAGCCTGAGAACTGAATACACACGTGTCAGAGGCTCTCAGAGTGATAACTGAGTTGAGATCTATAGGTTACACAGGCATTAACTGGGGTAAAAGGGAGAGAAATTTCCAAGTAAGTAAAATAGTGTATTGGAAGGCTCTGTGGCAAGGGAATCCTGATATTTTCAAGAACTGAGGGGCACCTGGGTGGCTCAGTCGTTAAGCGTCTGCCTTTGGCTCAGGTCATGATCCCAGGGTCCTGGGATCGAGCCCCGCATCGGGCTCCCTGCTCCGCGGGAAGCCTGCTTCTCCCTCTCCCACTCCCCCTGCTTGTGTTCCCTCTCTCGCTGTCTCTCTGTCAAATAAATAAATAAAATCTTCAAAAAAAAAAAAAAGAAAGAAATGAGAAGTGTCCCATGGGATGTGAGCATTAAAAAGCACATTGAAAATAAATTAGAGAAGCAATTAGGGACCAAACCATGAAGGGATTTTGGTGTATATTAAATACAATGGGGAAAGTATAAGTATTTTAAGCAACGAGATGATAGGATTAGAACTGCATTTTAAAAAGATCATCTCTGCAGGCTAAAGTATAGGAAACAGATCAGAGATGTAAAAACTAGAGTAGATACAGAAAAAACAGGAAGTTCCTGTATTCCCCTAGTTGGAGGTGACAGTGGAAAGTCTCTTATAGACATAAGAGATTTTAAGTAGTTAAATAAAAATCAATAAAACTTTTTATTTCCCTTTTTCTTTCTTTCTGTCATTCTAACTTAATTTTCATCTTTCTGTTTTTCTCAAGCTGTGATTCAACTAGTTCCTTGCTTCTTGAATTGGTTCAACTTCGATCAACTTAATAGTTCACTTTAAATAGTTAAAAAACTTTATTAAGACCAGAAGAGTTGGGAGAGAAGTAAGTAAAGCAGTTAGTTTCTTAATATTTACTTAAATGTTGTTATTCCTTCCATTTTACCACGGCATGCTCGAAATTCTTGCTTGGGTTTCAGACTCTGAGGTGGAAGAACATTGCCATAGGTAGGGTATTTTTCCAAATATTCAGTGGTGGGGCAAGATATGCCAGAATTTTCATAAATCCTTGTGGTTCCATGTGGACAGTGATGTCGCCTGTGCAAACATAAATAAACTGAAAGATTATTTTGACTTCCAAAAATATTTTATGATAATTGCATCTTCATCAGAGAGACCTTCAATAAACATAGAATCTCTAAATTTAAAAGCAACCTTATTAAAAAACAAACACAAAATACCTTCTGTTTATTCTGCAATGGTGTTTACCAAAACAAGAGAAAGGTATGATATATCCTTTACGGTGGAAACTCTCGTTTTCCTCTGACAAAGATTTAGTGGGTCTCCTTACACTAAGAAGCTGAAAAAGCTCACAAGCACATCTACCAGGCCCCTTGCAAGCAGGTTTCCCACCCAATTTAGCTTTCACCTGCTGGATGTTCACATGATACTCCAAATCAGAGAGCGCTACCTAGGGAGAGGGGCAGAGCCCAGCCCTGTTGCTGGCAGGATCGTGGGAGAGGCGCCGAGAGGCTGGAGCCAGCAGCTGTCAGGCGGCATTCAGGTTTGCAAGGTGGCTTCCTGACTGGCAGCTCCCTGACCTTGGCAGTAAGGAGTGGTTCCCTGCCAACAACTGGGAATCTGTAGCTGAGCGGTAGGCCTCTCAGAACCACTCCTTAACTCTGTAACAAAGAACCCTGACCAATATATCAATCATATAAGCTAATAGCACACAGTGGTTACAGAGAATGGGGTTGATCTTTAGGTGTGGCTACTGCAAGATGCAGAAATTGTAAACACTGAAAAAGTGGGTTGTAGAAGAATATGTGTGGTATGCTCTGTTTCTCTCTCTTTCCTTTTAAAGGACTTGTAAAACAAGTCTTAAGGAACATTTTTATTTGTGTGGAGTAGGATTATGAGGGATTTTCACTATATTTTACATTTTTTGCCTTGCATTTTCATACCATGCCTCATGTATATTCATTTCATAATCAGAAAAAAAAAAAACACCATAAAAGCTCTTAACAAAACAGACAGAAAAACCCAAGCAAACAACAAAAAAGTATCATCCCACAATGCTGAAATATGAGGTCAGTTTCTCAGGTCCGATGTCATTTGGGGACCCGGGCTATGTGAGAGGGCTAATAATACAAGCCCAAGGAAAGGTGAATTTGAGGAAAATGCAGATGCTCTGTAGATGAAATCAGAACCGGCTAGGATATCTGGACTCTGTGAACCCCCAGGAAGAACATAAGAGAGATCAGCTGCTCTGCCTGGAGGCTGCTGGATAACAGGAAGAATTGTAATGCAGAGAAGAGTGAAGAGGTTGTGTCAAAGGCTATTCAGGTACATTCAAAATCAGAGGAGTTGAGAGATTCGGGATTATTGGCTGACAATGGAGGCTTTGGGAAAGTGCTGAAGTTGACTTAGTACCACACATGGTCTCTTGGGAAAATCAGGGACAGGGTACATAGGTCATGCATGGAGGTTCTGATATGGGCGCACTGAGTTACAAGAATCAAGTCGAAGCTTTGAAATTTCTCGTTGTTCTTAGTTTTATTTTCCAGCAAAGACATACATTCACATTATAACAAAACAAATAAATACCGAAAAGCTTATAAAGGAAAGCCAAAGTCTCCTGTCCCAATGTTTCTTATCTCTAGAAACAACTTTCTGATGATCTCTGCTTTTTAGTTTTCTGGAGGCTACATCTGTTTTTTAATTTTTTTATGAGCTTTGAACATCTTGATTTATCTGCTTAAATGACCAACTTTCAAATCCTAACATAAACATGACAGATTTGATTGATACCATTCCACTCACTTCCCACTGTTGCATGGTCAATCATTCCGTGGAATCGACATGCTCCTAGTATTTATTTAGCAGTGATTTAATCCCTGGGCCAACAATGAAGCTGAGGGAGAAGACTGTGTTTACAGGGGGTGGGAAGTTGTTAGGCAGGACTCAGACCAATTCTGGGTTTCAGTGTGGAGGCTACTCCCTTCTCAGGCAGATTCCTAAGGGAGCACTACTGCCTGGAGGGTACCAGGGACACGGTCGGGTTTGGATGGAAAGCGGGGCACTGCCTGGAGGGGACCGGGGACACGGTC
>NC_058411.1:140821491-140876589 GCF_002201575.2 Neomonachus schauinslandi
GGGACACGGTCGGGCTTGGATGGAAAGCGGGGCACTGCCTGGAGGGGACGAGGACACGGTCGGGCTTGGATGGAAAGCTGCAGGTGGAAGAAAGCGTAGCACGGGTTGAAAGCTCATGGACTTGCACAGCGTCCTATTCCTATGCCTTCCTCCTTCCCTGAGATGTTGGGGACATCCACTCTCCCAGTGGGATCCGATCCCACCCCCGGGCAGCCTGAGGACCGGCCGCTACTGCGCTCATATCCTCCGCCTGGCCGGACGGCGCTCAGTTTGCACCTGGCCAGGGAGTCTCAGAGCAAGAAATGTTTAGCCCGGCGGCCGGGGAGTGAGGGGGCGGGGGTTGTTGCGGAGCGAGCGTCCGTGTCCCTTCACCTCCGGGGGCGGCCACGACGGGGCTCCGGCCACCCCGCGCCCCGGCCCGCCGCCACGCTGGCCGTTCCTTACCCGCAGGTGCAGATCTGACACAGACACCAACTCTTCATGTTCTCGGCAGGCTGCGGTCGCCCCGCCGGCCCTCAGCACCTGCAGCTTGGCGGGAATCGCTGCGCCTGCGGTCGTCATGGCAACCCCGGGCGCCCAGGAGACCGACGCAGCGCCGGCTTCCGGCGCGTCAGAGACGCGCGCGGGTCAGAGGTCGTGCGCCCGCCAGCCCCGCCCCCCGGCGCGCGCGCGTCAGGGACCGCCGGGCAGTGGGCGCCTGCGACGCGTGCGGTGTGGCCCGGCGAGGGGCTGAGCCGGGCCGAGCGGGCCTGAGCTGGGCAGGTGGGGCGGCCCGGCCGGTGAGTGCGGCTCCGCGCTGGCGGCTGGCGTCCTCCTCGGAGGGCTCCGGGCGGCGGCGGGGACTCGGGTCGCCGGCGGGCCGGAGGTGCCGGGGCGAGCCCGGGCTGGGAGCGGCCTCCGCCCGGAGCCGTCGGGTCCACCTGGGGGCCGCGGGCCGCCGCCTGTGTCCTGGAGACAGCGAATGCGGGGCCCCAGGGAGGGGAAGGGACTGTGCAGTGGGTGCTTTCCTTCCTTTCCAGAGCCCCGTAGTGCGCCTGCTTGGTTAGGGAGCATGTGAGCCGAAACTTCATTCTGGCGCGGTGGGCGGTGGTGGAGCCGGGAGTTTGGTCTTGAGTGAGCGCGAGCGAGAATGCCAGCGTGAGGGGAGTGGGGAAAGATCGCGGAGCGGAAGGGACAGGTGTCAGCGTCTTCCCTCCGTCCTGCAGACGACCCTTCTTCCACGGGAGACAGTTGCCCGGTAAGGCCTGTCCGGTGGCGGTTACTGGTGTTCCCGCCCCGGCGAGCTGCGGGAAGCCTCGCGGCCGTCCAGTCCCGGAGGGTGAGCGAGCTGCGTGATACCGGCGGGCTGCGGTAGCTGCTCCACTGCTCAGACTGGACTTGGGCCTGGGTGGGTGTGTCCCCTTCAGCAGACACTCACTGGGTTCTTAGCTTAAGGGACCTGACAGGTCCTGTCAGCTCCCCGCGTTACAGGGGAAAAAAACGTGAGGCCCTGATCTTCAGCGCGCGTGCCATGTGTGACACATACCTAATTTTTAGTCACAGGAAGTAAGGGACCATGGTGCTCAGTAGTTTGGATAAGATGATTCACCTGCAGAAAAACACTGCTAACATCAGGAACATCTGCGTTTTGGCTCACGTTGACCACGGTAAGAATCCTTTCTAAATGGGCTATTTTCAGTAATTAAGGGGGTGTGTCTCCACATTTGTCAGCAAAGCCAAGCTGTGGACAGTTGAGACTGATGCTTGCTAAGAAGCAAGTATGTCTTTAGAAGTTGAGTGTTAGAGACGCTCGCCATAAAGCATTTGAAATGAGCACGGCTACCTAGTGATTAGCATTCTTCTATATAGTGTATATCACTGTTTTCAATTTTATTATTTTTTTAAGATTTTATTTATTGATTTATTTATTTGAGAGAGCTCGAGCGAGCGAGTGCGGAGCAAGGGGAGGGGCAGAGGGAGAGAGGGAATCTCACGTAGACTCCCCGCTGAGCGTGGATCGGGGTGACAATGAGAAGCCCTTGGCCAGTACACGCTTTATTGTGAGGATGATCATTAATATTTATTATGAGGTAGTAGGGAGCCACTGGGAGAACCAAACAAAGCAGGGCTGTTGTAATCAGCACGTTAGAAAGGTTAGTCTGGTGGATGTCGTCATGTGCACTGAAAGGCAGGTAAGAGGTTAGTGAGGTGCCTGTTGCCACTGAGGTAGTAGCTGAGGGCAGTGGTGTGGGAACTGCGAGGAGGAGAAGTGGTAGATCGCTGTGTCGGTGAAGCCAGCTGAGAGGGAGTGGTATGTACAGATCCATCACTGACCCTCTGCCCCCCTTGAGTTTTTATAACGACTGCTCACATTTTGAGGACATGAGGTTTGGCAAAAGTATTTCTTCTTTTGCTTTGTGAATTAAATCACATGGTGTCTGGTCCTAGGGATGCAGCCCCAGTGCAGAAAGATAGTGCTTTCTGGGCACTTAACACTCCAGGGGGTCCATGCTTGCCGTACTGATAATGAGTTCTACTCCACTGGATCGTAGGGAAGTGTCGCCCTAGGATTGAGCGGACACACAAGATGTCCATGCCAAGCGGACAACACATTATTAAAGCTCTTCAGTGCTCCCATGATTGCTTTCTGGTTTGTACTATTACAGATTCCATGGCTTTGCTGCAGTTCCCAGAGTGTTCTAGGACTTGTTTTTCTTAAAGAAAAGACCCTCCTTTTGCTACTTGAGCCCAGCTGCAGTAACCATATAAGCAGCACTCTTTAAACAAAGTTATCTGCCACTTCAGATTGTGTAGACTTCATAAAACCTTGTATGAAACTGTGTGTACTTGAGTCTACAAAGACTTTTTTATTACATAGTAGCTCCCTAGCTTTATGTTTGGATTCTGGGTAACTTTGGGAGTAGCTGCAGTGTAGCTGATGCCCTCACAGTAGGAGCTAAGGGTAAATTTCCTGAATTTCTTTGCTAAGTAAGCATTTTCTTAAGACAGTTTAACTGGCAAATACCAGCCAAGGCTGTACGTGAGGAAATATGGCAGAAGATTATGTTCTGGTTTTTTGGTGGTGTTTTACCCAGTATGCCATTCAGAGACAAAAATGAGTGCTTTGCTATCTTTTTGTCATTCTAAGCTATCAAGAGTGTAAGTTAATAGCATGGTCACTATTACGGATATCAGATGATCAATAATTATGATGAACTAGGTCAAATTCTTGTAGAACAGATTTTACTAACTACGTATCGTTTATCAGATGTTCCGTCTTTTGATTGGCATGTTGGTTTATCTCATCACCTAGGAGTCTGCATTTGACTCTATACGTGATGCCTCTGTTTAAAAAAAAAAACTAAACAAAACTACCCTGGGGGGCAAAAAGTCACTTGACAACTTTTCGGGTGAGGGTGATGAGATCCCTTGGGGTGGAAGTATAAATTACAGCACTTTGAGCAGTAGAGTCTGTGTCCTTCCAGATGGTATTCTGTTCAGAAGTCTAAATGCTCATTAGGTCTTGCTTCACTCTGTATAGGTAAATAGGAAATCTTTGCAAAACCAGTTCTCATAGTCAGAAGTTAACTCTGTTGGTGCGGTACGTCTCCCTTCCTGTTTAGAAAAAAAATAGATTTGAATTAAAATTGTTATTTTAACAGGAAAAACTACTCTGACTGACTGTCTTCTGTCTAGCAATGGGGTCATCTCCAGCCGCCTGGCGGGTAAGGTAAGTAGTTCTATTTGACGAATACTTGTTGCCTTTCAGTAAGTATTAGCTGTCTGCAATGTCATGTGTTCTTAGAGATCCTGAAAGAGTGTGAAGTGCAGTTTATGTGTCTAAGAAGCTGCTTATCTAGTTAGCAAAATAAAATAGATGTTGAGAAAAGGCTATTTTTACATTGCTTTATATGAATATGTTATAAATGCAAACATGAGTTTTTGCAACAAGTCCAGTGATAGCCTGGCACAATTGTGGAACATTCCACGGAGGGCGAGATTCTTCATGGGGATGAGTTATGTGGTTTGAAGAGGAGGTGGAGAAACCATCAGGTGGGGGGGATAAGATGGATAATGGGGATCAAGGTTAATTTGTGGGTTGTGCTTGATTTGAGTGGAACATTTGCCTGGAGACTAGTGGGAGAGGAAAACGCGTTGTGGAGAGAAGGTATTGGATTGTAGAAGAACTTGAAGGCTAACTTGAGTACCAGAGGAGGGCTTCCGAAGTCTTGAGTGTCATGATGCAAAACAGTGTTTTAGGAAATGAAGTTAAAGAGATGTTTGTTTCCAGCTCTGAGTGAAAGGATGTGGAATAAGTTACTGGCATTAGAGAAATGGAGATGTCCCTTCCCTTAATGAATTTAGGACGTAATCAGCAGAATTTGTCAGGTAACTGGGAACGGAGAGGAGAGGAGGTAGAGAAGCAGAAATGAATAGGAAAGTAGCTGTAGGAGACTGGTGTCAGACTCGGACATTGGAGGCAGGTGGCATGAGGACTGGCCTGAGGTGCCACGCGGAGGGACCGAGGAAACCAGACTGAGAGAGATAAGGAACCGCTTGTGTTTCCTCTACCTGAGAAGTTTGAAAAGTGCAATAGCCCTAAAGTAAGTAGATGAAAATAATAAAGCACATGTTAGCGAAGTAGAAAACAAGTATTTTATAAAAAAGATCAATGAAGCTGAAGTCAGTTCTTGGAAAAGATTGTTATAACCAACACCTGTGATACAGTAAAGGTGGACACAGGTCATTACACATGTAAAGAGTGAGCCCTAACGTGAACTAGGGACTTCAGTTCATAAAGATGCGTTGATAGGGGCTCATTAAGTGTAATGTGTACCGTGCTTGCACTAACACAAGGTGTGAATAATAGGGAAACTGCGTGTGAGTGTGTTGGGGGTGGTGTTTGAGAGCCTCTGTACTCTCCGATCAGTTGTTCTTTGAACTTAAAATCTCTCTAGAAAGATAGTCTGTTAAAAAATATTAGCAATACAGACAATTTCTGGTCATCTTTTAACACGAGTGATAAATATCTAGCAAAATTGATCAAGAAGAAAGGCAGGGAGGAGAAGTGCAGCCTCCTAGGAAAGAAAGTGCTGCAGGGATGGGAAAGGTGGGAGTGGGACAAGATGGGCAGCAGCCCAGCAACAGGCTTAGAGATGGAGAGCTGGGACCCACCACGGTGGGGTCAGGAAGAAAGAGAAAGTAGTCATTCCAGAAATGGAATTTGTTGGCAAAAATCTTTCCACAGGGTCCAGATGGTTTAACTCTCTCGTTCTAGCACACATTCAGGGAACAAATGTTCTCAGTTTTGCTCATCCATTCCAGAACACAGCGCGGAGGAAGCAGGGAGTACTCTCCGGCCCCCCACCTTGACTCCCGAAGTGGGCGAGAGTAATAATACAGGATGGGACAATCCCATAACAGCCATGTGATGGGAGATGCAAAAGTTATAGCCATTATTAAGAAGCAGAATCTGGAATTGTATAAAGAGCTAGTTTTTCATAGCTAAATAGAGTTTATCACAAAGAATTTAAGATTGGTTTAATATGTCATTTCACCATGTTAACAGATTAAAGGTAGGAATGTCATGATCATTTCAGTAGATGCAGAAAACAGAATTCAGCCTTCTTTTTGATAAAAGCTCTTAGTGAAGTAGACGTAGAAGGGAATTTCTGCACTGTGATATGGAGTATTTACAAAAAATCCTGCACCCCTAATGATGCATTGTTGACATTTTTGCATTTATATTCAGGAATAAGGCAAGGGCAGCTCCTCCCCCTTCTGCTCATTGTGTTCCCGCTTCTGCTGTCACTGCCCTGGAGGTTCTGCCGCAACCATAAAGTGAAAAAGAAAAATAGGAGTTTCAGAAAGGGTGGTATGACTTTGTAGAAAACGCAGAAGAGTATACAGATAAATTGTTAGGATATTAGTAAGAATTTAGCAGCCTTCAGGATACAAAAGTCATTGAAAAGAGTATACATGAGCAATAAGCAGAAAATATAGCACTTATATAGCATAAAAAATGTCCCTGTGAGATATTGGGGAAAACGTAAATACATGGAGAGCTAGACCATGCTCACAGATTGCTGGACTCAGTATTTTTAAAATGGCAGTTTTCTTTCATGTTGACCTGTAAGCAGTTCTTGTAAAAAATTTCAAGTTTTTTAAAATTTGAATTTGATATGCTGATTCTAAAATCATGCAGAACAAAGGGCCAGTAATGACTTGTCTGTAAAGACATGTCTGAAGAAGAGTAGCGTGTGCAATGTGTCTTACCGGATAGCAGGACTTACTATGAATCTACGATAGCTTGTGGTTTGCAGTTGGCTGAGGGATAAAATTGACCGGTGGCCCAGAATAGCAGGCCTAGAAACAGGGATCCTGATTTATCACAGAGCTGGCATTTCTGATCTGTAGGGAAAAGATGAGCCTCTCTATGCGTTGTCCTTGGACAGTTGGTTATCTATGTGGAAAATAAATAAAATTAGGCCTCTACCTAACACAGCACACAAAAATCAGTAGCATGTAATTAAAATACTTATATGTGAGAGGCAAAATTATAAAATTTGTAGAAAATAATATAGGACAATACTTTTATGACCTTAAGAGAAGATTTCTTATATAAAACAAAGAAGTACATACAATTATGTAAGTTTGATCAACTCAACTACATTAAAACTAAGAACATCTATTTTTCAGGAGACACCATAAAGAAAGTTAAAAGACAAGCCTGGTAACTGGGGGAAATAATGACACATAATTGACTAAGATCTAATATTCAGCGATTATAAATAACTCTTATCCAAAACAGAATAAATCTATAACACAACCATTAAAAAGATGGACAAACATCTTGAACAAGAAACTTGGTACGGGGTGCCTGGGTGGCTCAGTTGGTTAAGCGACTGTCTTCAGCTCAGGTCATGATCCTGGAGTCCCAGGATCGAGTCCCACATCGGGACTGAAGCAGGGAGTCTGCTTCTCCCTCTGATCCTCCTCCCTCTCATGCTCTCTATCTCTCATTCTTTCTCTCTCAAATAAATAAATAAAAAATCTTTAAAAAAAAAAAAAAGAAACTCAGGGTAAACTCCTAGAAGGTTACTCAACCCCACTGATAATTAGAGAGATGTAAATTAGAAAAATATTATCATCCATCTGATTTGAAAAATAGCCTGACCATTTCAGATGTTGCTGAGGTCTGGCAGGAGAGGCTCTGATTCACTCTTGAAAGCGTGGAACAGTTCAGTCTCTTCGGAAAACTGTGGAAATAGCTAGTAACGTTGAAGATGTGCGCATTTAATATCTCAGAAATTCCGCTTCTAGGTAGTCTACCAAGAGACAGACATTCATCTGTTAATGATAGCTCAATGATAGTTTAAAAAACTAGAATCCATCCACCTGTCCCATCACAAACAGCATGGATGAATAAGGTGTGGTGGCTTTGTGTAGTGGAATCCTACAGTAATGGAAATGAGTGAATGATGACTATGTCTGCCCATCAATATGGACAAATCTCAGGAATATGATATTGAGCAGAGACAAAGTGACGGTACCGTATATGTATGTGTGTGCATATGTATGTATGTAGAGTATGATTCCATTGGTATAGGGCCTAAAACCTGCAACTCTAAATCATATATTGCTTAGTGGTACACTCATTTTTAAAACTTATAAAGAAAGCAAGTGAATGAACAAGGTAAAATTTAGGACAGTAGTTACCTCTGAGCCAGGGCCACAGGGGGACGTCAAAAGTAACATAAATCTTTTTCTTTCTTAAATAGGATGGCACACACACAGGTGTTCACTGAATTATTCTTTTTGCTATATATATGTTTTGTATCAACTCAGTGCTTAAAAACACGTGTAGAAGAATGACCAGGGACGAAGACTTTGGAGGAAGGCCTCAGAGGTCAAAGAGGTGAAGGGGAACCAGCAGTACCATCTCAGGAGAGCTAGGAAGGGAGCTAGGAGATTGCAGACTCCTAGAAGAATCTCACAAGTGCGTGTGTCCACACCCGCACACAAGGGTCAAGAGCTATGTCTGTCTGATGCCACACTGAAATCAGGAAGACGGAAGGTTAGAAAGGATGATTGTGTTTGGCCAGAGGTCACTGTAGCTTTTAGGAGTTTGGTTTTGCCAGAGCTGCGGGAATGGAAGGCTGTCGGCAGATTAAGTTGATGTGGGATGAGTCAATGTGGCAGTCCCATGTCAATAAGTTATTCCTGAAACATTTGAGTGAAAGAAGTGAGTCAATGTAAAGGTGAAGAATTTTTCAAAGGAGACAAAGTGGAGAGAAGTACGGCAGGGCAAGCGACGGCGGTCCTGGAGAGGAGGGAAGGAAGTTAGTGAGGCGCGCAGGGCCGGGGGGGTGCAGAGGAGTGGTGGCTCAGTCAGTGTTGATGTGCTGCGGAGCCCAGAGATTGAGGTGTGGGCCCTTGTTTGTGGCATTAACACTGATGAAAGCCATCAGCTAACTGGTCACGTTAGAAATATTTTCCACCATACCATTCTTTTTTTAAAAAAACGTGTTTAAAATCTGCTGATTTGGGGAAAGGAGTGAAGGCTCCTCATGATTCTAGACACCTCCTGTTTCCATCTTTGCTGGGACTTTGTCAAACAGCCTAGGAGTAGGGCAAGACAGGCTCTGTTCTGGATGTGCAGAAGGGATTCCTCCGCACGCTACTTTCTGTGACTTGTTCACGGAGTACCCAGTCATTCACGGCCCACATGTGAATGAGCAGCACTCTGGGAGGGTGTGCGGTATTGGAATATGTTCAGAAAGTTCTCCAGAGGGGTGCCTGGGTGGCTCAGTTGGTTGAGCGACTGCCTTTGGCTCAGGTCATGATCCTGGAGACCCGGGATCGAGTCCCGCATCGGGCTCCCTGCTCGGCGGGGAGTCTGCTTCTCCCTCTGACCCTCCCTCCTCTCATGCTCTCTGTCTCTCATTCTCTCTCTCTCTCTCAAATAAATAAATAAAATCTTAAAAAAAAAAAAAAACAAAAAAAGAAAGTTCTCCAGACCTTCCCCACTTGTAACAAATACAGAGGGCTTTTAGTTTAAAAATTACGTGTTTAAAGCAGAAGTCCAACTCAGTCCATTTTAATGTTGACATTTTAATTCACTGGGAAGTAAGGATGCTTTTGTTGCGTTTTTACAGTTAAGGTACATGGACAGCAGAGAAGATGAACAGGTTCGAGGGATCACTATGAAATCCAGTGCCATTTCGCTACATTATGCAAAAGGTAAATCTGTGTTTTAAAGAAAAATAGTTTTGTATCTTCAGTGTCCTTCTTTCTCTTTCTGAATTAATTGTATGCCTCAGTTTCTTTGCTTTATATTCCACACATTTCATTCTGGCCTCCAGATGATCTGTTGTCAGAGACAGGCTGTCCAGACTTGGATGCAGATGGGGACCTCTGACTGGCTTGAGGGCAGAAGAACGGGCAGTTCACCCCTGCCTCCCATCCACCCAGGCGATTGTATGGATTTCTTCACAAGGATGGTCAAGAGTCTCAGGACTTTGCTGGCTCAGCCTTAGTGTTCCAATTCCTGGCTGGATCCTTATTCTGTCCTACGGCCCCAGTGTTGGATTTAGCATCTTTCTTAATTGGGTTGCCATGATCATTACAGCTTGCTTTCCCCAAATCAGGATGTCATTTTCATGGTAATACTTACAGGAATTTACGTGACAGAAATAGTATTACAAGTATGTGAGATATATATTCAGTGATGTTCACCAAAAAGTTTGTATTAGTTAAAAAAATGCCGACAACCTTTATGTCTGTCTTTGGAAAATGGTCAAGTACACTGATACTTCCTTCCCGTGATAAGCATACGAACACCTGTTGGATCTATATGTGATAATATAGGAAAAATATGTTGAGGCAAAAAGCAAGTCGCAGAATAAATACTTGTACGGTAAGAGTGTGTTTTGGTAATAAAATATTACGTGTGTAGACAGATGTCTGGAAGGATGCACACTAAAACCTTAACACCAGTTATCTCCAGGGTTTACATTTTCTAAAATATTTATTTTTGTACTCTTTGGAAACTTTACACAAAATGTGCCTTTTTATAATTAGAAGAAAATAATAAAGATGTATTTCATTTCCCTACGCGACTGATCTGTGGCTCATCTTTCCCAGTGCCCTGTGTCCGGCCCTGGCACCAGGGGGCCTTCTGCCTGAGGCACAGCTCTATTCTCTTTGACGTCAGTCTGCAAAATATTTTTGTACTAAACCAGTTTTGAAGCTCTTAGGTATTCTCAGTGAATTCCTAATGTTTAGTATTTAAAGTAATGCCTTATCTTTTTAAAACTACCTCTCATTTTAAAGGGTATGTCCTCGTGTGGCATGGGTCAGTTTATTTACCATCTCCCCTTATTTTTTGTAGACTTCAAGAGATTTGTACCTTCCTTTCCACACTCGTTAGTCTGTTTTTATTAGTTGCTGCCTCTGAATTTGGTCTCCACTTCTGCCATCCCCTTTTTAACCATTTTATTAAGGTTCACTTTGTATCGCGTAACACCCTCTCCAATTCACTTGTCTCCCTGGCATGGTGGTGTAGTAGAAAGGCTACAGGACCCTGGGGGCTGAGTGGTCCGACCTCTGCTTTGTTGACGCCTGACCTTGGGCATCTCGCGCTCATCATTTTAGGTATGCTTTCTTGACTGCACAGAACCAAGACTTTAGCTTGCTTGTGCTGGGGTGGGATGGCTTATTGAAAGATAATGAGTATCACGATATTGGAGACAGTATTCATGAAAACCAAAAAAACAGCAACATCGAGTGACATCTCGTAGAAATTGAAGCCAGATGTTGATTCTGGACCCAAGGTGGCCCTAGAGACCATTAGTACAAGTTGATGGATCTTCTCTCTGGAACTCCACTCTTATCATCCCTGGGTCTCATTCTCTGTCTTTGCCTCTGTTACCCTGTAAGTCTTTTCTCTCTTTTGTAGCTTTTGCTTACTCTCAGTGTCCCCATCTTCATAAACTCACTTTGCCCTGACCTCTCATCTCAACTTCTGTTTTTTCCACCCTATTTCCATTGCTTACTGCTGCTTTGTCTTGTGTTTCTTTTTTTTTTTTTTTTTTAAGATTTTATTTATTTATTTGAGAGAGAGAGAATGAGAGAGAGCACATGAGAGCGGGGAGGGTCAGAGGGAGAAGCAGACTCCCTGCTGAGCAGGGAGCCCGATGCGGGACTCAATCCAGGGACTCCAGGATCATGACCTGAGCCGAAGGCAGTCGCTTAACCAACTGAGCCACCCAGGCGCCCTGTCTTGTGTTTCTAATCACACATTCTCAGGAGCAAGATGTGGCCTAGCTTATCTTTTTATGCTGGGCCCTGGCAGAGGTTGCACCTATGGATTGGCCACCCTTGGGTTGGACGGTCACCTCCTAGTGTGTTGAGTGGTGATTGGAGTGGAGTCATAGAGGATCAAATGTGTCTCTTTGTGAGCATGACTGCCTAGAGGGGGCTTGGGCGTAGCCAGTTGCTACACCTGACGATTGGTGCAGTCTTCTTTTCCCTACGTACAAAATGGGGATAGAAGTTGGAGGTGTTGAGTGAGGACATGCTGTCCGAACGCCTCCAAGATAAGACAACATTCTTATCTATATCTCAGCACTGACTCGGCAAGAGGGTATTCCTGCTGTGAAGGTGGGACAGTCTGAAGGGGACCCCCTCCGGGAGAAGGGAAACCTGTTGGTTGAAGAAACTCCACAGGTGATTTTTATCTCCCCGTGTCTTCCCCTCCTTCCTGCCCCCTTCCAAATAACCTCTTTGTTAAGAATCTCTGCACTCAATTTAGTCTGTTCTGGTTCTGACTCTTGATTTAACTGGCTTTCAAAAATTTTTTCAAATCCTTATTTGGATTAAAAGGGAGGGCATTTTCCTCGTTTAAAGTAAACATGCTTACAAAACCCAGGTATGGTATTGAAATGGTGTGGAGAACCCAGTTGTGTTGTAGAAGGTGATACTTCGCATTTTCCAGGGACCCGCTTCTTCCTTGAGAAAACGGAGCCTCTCATCTTTACATTTGTGACCCAGATTTGCTACAAATGTTGGGACCATATTGTTAAACCTTGTTATTTCCCTATTTCTTACCTCTCTTTGTCCTTCCCACAGGGATACCATCCATTTATCTAGTCATTTCAAGAGTTAGGAAATACTATACATTGTACATTCTATAAAAAAAAATCCTAAGGGTATGTAATTCCTTTGAATCCTTTAGCCCAGAATTCAGATAAAGATGAGAGAAATGTCTTTAAATGGGTCAAATAATTTGAAATTCATAGAGTATTCTTCGAATAGTCTCGGCATATTGCTGCCATTTCTACTGTATAGCCATTCTTTATACCTGTGAATAAATATTACTATTGCAGAACTTCTGAAATGTTCATTCTAATTCATCTTTTTAAAAATTCTAAATACATTTACAAATTTGTATGTGTTATAGAAAATTCAACATATTATAGAATATGCAGTAAAACACAAGAATGAAATAAGAATCACCCCTAGTTTTACCACATTGTTTTCAGTTTTTGCATCTAATCCAGCCATAATTTTACGTGTGTGCGTGCGCATGCACACAAGCTGTGAGGTAAGTGTCTAACTGAATTTTCCCCCAGATCATTAACTGCTTCTTACAGCACCAGTCACATGTGACTATTAAGTCGTATATTATTAGTTCTTGACGTGGTGTTGGTATCGATAACCTCTACCTGAGCAAGGCAGGCAGAAAGTGAATTAATTGTACCCACCCCTGAAGTACCCCCCCCAAGGCCCCCAGGTGGGGGCAGATGCCATTCTGCTCCAACGGACTGATGTTCTGTGGGAATCTGCTTTTTCAGGAAGAGTTGGCATTGAGCTTTTGGTAAAATCTTCCAATTTTTAAGCTATTGGCAACTTCTTTACAAATTTGTGAACCCGCCCCCATGGAAAAATTACGGTGGGCTTTAACTTAGAGGCTTCTGGTTTGTAATGTGAGGCCCACAGGCCAGCTAACAGCCTGGTTCAGGGAGACACTCCGTGTTCATTCACGAGGCAACCGCATGTTGCTTGGAGGCCAAGGACAGGCTCTCTGCAGGCTCTCTGGTCTTAATCTGCAAAGATGGGGCCAGTGGGAGACTGAGTCGTGCCACCCACATTCACACCAGGCCAGCATGTGCCGGAAAGCCTTTCTTACTGAGATGCAGTAGCTTGCTTTTCCTTCTGGAAGTGTGAACAGTAACCCACGGTCCCAATTATTGTCCTATTTATAGGACTGAGGCTAGGAGTCGGGGGGGGGTGGTTCCATCGTCTGTCCCTTGTTTGACCAAAGGTCAGACTTCTTTCTCTTAAGATAATGTATTCTGTGAAGCATTCTCTTGATGCTGGGTGTAAGAAAATGGGTGCATGATGGTTTGGTTCTAAGCCGAGTGCCTCATATACATGATTTCATGGGTATTCCTCACAGCAACCCTGTGAGATGGATACTACCCTCATTTTACATACATACAGAGTGGAGTTCAGGGAGTTTCAGAAACTTTCCCAAGGAGAGAGGGGTTAGCATGCGGCAGTGGTCCTGGGAACCAGATGATTCCGTTTCCAGCTTGTTCACTTGGACCAGGAGTCTCGTGGAGGTCGGTCAGTCCAGACCATGGCTGATGGCTCCTGAAGTGTGCCTCTCTCCTGTCCACAAGGGATTGCTGGGGCTGCTTAGAGACGTCTTGCAGCCAGCATTGCCTGCATCCCTGCTGTCCTTGGTCACCGCCCAGGTTGGGAGCCTCCCTACCCGTCTCTTCCCCATGTTCCTCTGTGATGTTAACACCCCTCCCTCAACCTCTGCTATTCCCTTCCTTCCCAAAACGTACTTTGCAAAGGTTCCAAGGTAAACAAGCATCTCTCCATCCTCAGCGTCTTTTTGTTGATGTTCTCTCCTCCGCTGCCAGCCTGGCTGTTTTCCCAGGACACTGCTCTCCTTGGACTCATTCTTCCCTGCTCCATCCGTCTCTGGGTTAAGACATGGGGTTGCCATTCTCTTCATTCCCTGCGTCTGGTTCAAAGCTTCATTCTTCCAGCCTTGTTTTAAAACTCCCCTCTCTTTCGAGATTCATAGTCTAACTGTTCTCCTCTTTCCTGTCCTTGTCAGCTCCTGAGGATGGTGCAGACTCTTTAGTGACCTTAGCACCTGACTCGTCGTTTTCCTTTTTACCCAGATCTGCCAAGGTAGATCTGCCAAGGTTTTACCATTCCTGACAATGAACTCCCCGACAGCGTGGCCTCTCAGTAGCGGCGGTGTGTACATCTCCACTTCTTCACCCACTCGCTGTCACGGCTCCTTTCTGGTTGTTAGCATCTTCTGGAACTGCCCATCTTTGACATTTCAGGTTGGAATACTCGCTTCCCCACAGTCTTCGATCCTCCTGCTCTCTCACCTGTGGGGTGAAGTTCCCATCCTTGGACTTCCTCAGGTTCTCCAGCTCCTTGAGCCCCGTCCGCATCCTCCATTCACTGCCCGTGTCTGACAGCCCAGATCGGTCATCTCACTGCCAGTCCCTCCACGGGCCTCAGTTTCTTTGCCTTCTGTCATTTCTCCGAGCAGAACTGTAACCGCGGACAGAGCTAGCGCTACACTTCTTCCTTCTTCTCCCGGGCTGGGGTCTTGGCTGGTCCTCAGGGCTACTGACAGACGTGTGCTCGGGACTTGGCTCCTGCTGAGTTTCTTCTCTCCTGTGTCTTCACTGACAACTTGACCATTAGCTTTTAAGGATGCTCACTCCAGTCTGTCTCATCTTGAAAACAGATGCTCATTCATCCTTCCCACCCCACGTTCCCCTAGCCCCGTCTTGGTCGGGGGCGTGCTGCTTTCAGTCTTGCAGCGGCTTACAGTAGTGACACGTACGACCCGTGTGAAATTGAGCGAAAGTTAGCCCTTGGTCTCTGACTTTCCCTCCAGGTTGAAGTAAACACCGATTCTAAGCAGGTTGCCAAGGTTTGGAACCCTGACGTAGGTTCCAAGAGATGAACATCAACCCTTTTTTTTTTTTTTTTTTTTACACAAGGCTTCTTTATTCTGGTTCTTATTTTATCCTTACAGGCAAAAATGCCAGTAAGTAGAAAGGTCAAGACAGTGTAGTCATGTAATTGCTAGATTTCCTACCCACGCAGCAGGATTTCAAAGGTGGTGAGGTTCCTAGTGATGTCAGAGTTCAGGGTGCGGCCCCAGTACCGAGTGGCTGGCATGGATGGGCACGCCGAGAAAAACCACAAGCTGGTGAGGTCACCCGTAGTCAGAGATGGCCCACGTGTGGTCTCCTTTGTTTCATGTCGGGGGGAGGGTCTGGAGAGGACTTCGGGATGGGGCCATGCGACAAGAAAACTTCATTTGTTTGTCATTCATAGTTGTTTGTAGGTCATTGTCTCACTCCTCCCTAAACCACCTCACTTCTGACATTCATACCATCAGGATCAACCACCCACGACCTCTTCTTGTAACAGCCTTCTCACGAAGACCCACTCGGTTCCCCTGCAGAGACCTGTTACCTGTGTCGGCAAATACGAGAGAAAATGCATCATTATTTCAGGTCCCTGAAATAATGAACCATATCAGTTGATTTACTATAATCTTATATACTACTTTAAAATAGAAAGGGATAGTAGTGGTATTTCCTGTGGAAACTTCCTGTGGAAACTCCTGTGGTTACCATTTAGTTGGGGCCTAACTTTTGTCCGTAAGTGTTGCATGTTCTGTAAGTAATGTGCCAGGGAACGTGTTCTCACATGGCTTGGGTTTTGTCCGTGTTCCTGATACCGTTGTCGTGAGATGTAGTGTTCTCCTAACACGCCAGAACAGAAGAGACACTTGCATGAAGTGCGGATCTTCGGCCATGAGTGGATGGACATCTCCCTTTGTTTGAAGGCACGTTGTCTCCTGTTGGCTTTCTGTGTGTGCGCGCTAGCGAACGTCTTCCGTGTTTCAGAAATTGAACATGACCTTGTGAAGTTTTCCTCTTCACAGAGGAGACCTTTGGCAGGCACTGGTGACAGATATGCACCTTCCGTGAGGCAATTACCCGTGGCACCCTAAGCCTGGAGGACTCACGGGCATGGGAGGGACGATTTTCCCATAACCCCCGTGAGCAGAAACTGTCTGCAAGATACCTGCCACGATTAACTTCAGGGCTTCCAGCTTTTTCTTTTCCCCAGTCTCCTGGAACATGAAAAAAAAAATGGATTGGCGCTCTGCGGATTAGAGCAGTCCCTGAAATGAAGAGGTGTGTTTTGGAATGCCTGGGAAGTATGGCTTAATGCGCTAGCAGGAGCCGGTCCATATGCACCTTTAGGACCATGTGGCAAATCAGAAAAGTCATTTAGCATGCCTAGAAGTTAAAATTTCCTTTAGCGCAGGAGTCATAATATCTAACGTGATCAACCCCACACCCGTTTTTGTTTTGTTTTATTTTGTTTTTATTTGTGTGTGTGTGTTTGATGCTCCACACACACAAACGGTGGTAGATGGCATTCAGGGAAACAAGTCTTAAAGAGGCACAGCGTAGCTGAAGACAGCAGAAGAGTTGGGTTTACGGCTGTTTTTTTTTTTTTTTTTTTTCTCTGATGGATATTGGACTTCTTTTCCCTACCTTTGAAATTTAGTTTGAAGTTACTTGGAAAGAGTGAAGATAAAAAAAGTCATTGAAAGTCAGAGACCTGCTGTGTGCTGAGCTCTGTGCTTCTCAGCTGTGTGGGTGACCACGGACCGAAGCCTTTCTCTCGTCAGGTACATTTGGGAAGTCAGGCTTCTTTATTACAGAGCTTCTCTGAGCCTTTAGTACATACGTGTGTTGTGAGCCTCTTCCTCACCCCGAACCCCCCCCCCCCCCCCCCCCCCGCATTTCCCAAAGGTTTTTGATCACACAGTCTTATTTTTTATGTTGCCTATTTGCAGGTGAAAACACTTGGTATATCACTAGCTTTCTGTTTTTGGGATCTGAACTTGCTGTCCTTGAATAAATTTCAAGGGGTCTGGAATTGGATGCATAATTAGGGGAGGGTAGATAGACAGGTGGATAGATAGGTGGATCGGTAGGTAGATGTGTTTGTTTTTCTGAATGTCATCTAAAAGGTCTGTAACCCCAATAAAAGGCAAGAGCACTATTATGTAGGAAGCCCGAAGTTTCTTTGTGGCTGCATTTTTAAATTCTGTAAGGGACCTGACAGCAGACACAGGCTCTGGAAGTTCTGTCTCAGGCCCGGCTGTTGTCAGGCAGGGTGGGAGAGCGCTTACAGTTCTCCCACACTAGAGTCTGGACTTCATCCAAATGAGCGAGCAAGTGTTGTTTCCCCAGCTGCAAAGTATAAAGGAATCTAAGACCTCTATAGGAAGTGGCTAAGGTCATTAGACCGACCTGGGTGTGTTTCTGGCTGGCTCCTCCTTGTGTGACATTGCGCACATCTCTTCCCTTTGGGGGCATGTTGATCTATGAAGTGAAGGGTTAGGCTAGGAAAATGTGGACAGATTTTAGGTATCTCACAGCTTCTGTTTTACGTGATGGGAGCTGATAGGACCTTAGACCCCTGCTAGTGCTGCTCATTTTCCTTTGCCTTATTTGGTAGAGAGCTTGGGCTTATCCCAAAGGGTGCTGTGAGCCCTGACAATAAAAAGCTCCACTGAGGCCCAGGGGCCACTGTCCCAGGGCCCTGGGCCTTTGATGTATTTGGTTTTCTTTGGAGATGTCCACAGTCCTCTGTCTGGTTGGAGCCTTCCCCGGTGGGTGCAGCAGAGCCAGGATTCCTTGTAACGCACCTTGCACTAGAAGACCTGGGACAGGTTGGTGGTGTGTAAGAAGCAGCCCATCGCTCACTGGTGGCACTCTCTCCCACTGAGCCCTGGTGCACTTTGGAATCCTTAACCTAGTGTTTAGAAATTCACGCCCAGTGGACTCTCAGCACATGGGATGAACTAGATACCATCTTGAGTGGTGTGGTCAAAGGTATGTCTTTGGAGTTAGATGGGTTTGAACTTCTACTCTACCGTTTTGAATTGTTTGATCTTAGGCAGTTTACGTTGGAGTCGGGTTCCGCTTAGATGTCCTCAAGGAAGATATTTAACTTTTCTGTGCCCTAGTGTTTCTGCTCTGTGAAATTGTGCTCATGGTACTAACAACTGCAAAGGGTGGTTGCTAGTAAACACGACCCAGTGTCTGCAAAATGCTTAGCACGGCGGTGCCAGGTGGAGTCCACAAACGTGGTGCTTGCTCAGTGTCACTGTCAGCTAGGGAGTGAGGCAAGTTGTCAGCTGGTTCAGGGCACTGGGGCAGATCCTCTAAAGGGCCTGCAACGTGTACTATCCAGCCCTCGGGCCCTGGAGTAGCTCTGCAGCACACGGAAGTAGAAAAACACTGAGTTAGGAGGAAGAGCAGAAGTAAAGTATGTGGGGGAGCCTGAGCATGTTCAGTGGTTGCTTTGCCTTTAAAAGAGAACTGTGGGGACGCCCAGGTGGCTCAGGCAGTTAAGCGCCTGCCTTCAACTCAGGTCATGATCCCAGGGTCCTGGGATCGAGCCCCAAATCGGGCTCCCTGCTCGGTGGGAAGCCTGCTTCTCCCTCTGCCTCTGCCCCTCGCCCCCTACTTGTGTTCTTGTTTGCTCTGCTCGCTCTCTCTCAAATAAATAAAAAATCTTAAAAGAAAAAAAAAAAGAACTGTATCAGGTTTAGCAAATGGGGAATGAGCGTAGACATCTAATGAATTACAATTCTTCTGCATGGTTTCTTTCATTATGTTCCAGTGTGAAGTCTTTGTAACCTAGGGTGGCTCATTGTTCTGGCTCGTCTGGGACTGACCTAGGAGTTAATGGGATGTGGGACCGACTTTGGGGTTTGATGGGATGTGGGGCTTTCAGTGCTTGGGACAAGTCTGCATGAGTTATCATCCTACTAAAAGCTGAATACTCCTGTTTGTCAAGAGGCTAAAAGGAGGTACAGTCTGTGTGTGAGCACAAAGCACCTTGCTTGGCACATAGTAACTCCTCCTTAAATTTTTGGAGAATTGAATCTAAATCTCAGGTTCACAGCCCGCTCTCCGAGAGCTTGAAGGGAAGCAGTGGCCAAGTGCTTTGTGTCTTTTTAAATTGGCATTTCCCGTTTTGGCCCCCTTTGAACAGCTTTTATGCCCTGGCATTGGTTTCTTTTAGTCTCCACTTGGAATCTGTGGAGTGAAATAGTAACATTTATCTTGCAGGGATGCTGTAAGGATTCAGGAAGACATGTGTGATTAGCACAATGAAAAGTGTTTAGCCCAGTGCCTGGCTCACACTAAGCTCTTAGGAAGTGGTAACTTTGGGAATAATAAAGTCCTCAATGTTTTCTATAGATGCTCCTTGGAATCAATAGTTCCATCAGTGGGAATTCCTAAGTTGGAACGACAGCTGTTGATTGAGCTTTTTTGGCTTCTTTAGCTTTATTCAGTCATTTCTTAGCACCTTTCTTATTCTAGAACGCCTCCGGGAGAAGATCGTGTACCTGCACAACTGAAAATGTGTGTTTTCAAATTCCATTTTAGATAACGAGGAGTACCTGATTAATCTGATAGACTCTCCAGGACACGTGGACTTCTCCTCGGAAGTCTCCACAGCTGTCCGCATTTGTGACGGGTGCATCATCGTGGTCGATGCCGTGGAAGGAGTCTGTCCACAGGTAGTAGGTCGTAATGTGGAAATACGTAACGGGTCAAATAAAGGAGGCGGGGAAAACAGGAGGGACTGGCCGCTGATGGCTCTGCCATTTTAGACGGTTCACTGACAGTGAGAAAGTTGGTTTTACATTTCATTCCATAATGTTCCAGTCTGTGATGGCATTAAGTCACCCGCGCCCAGAAGGGATCTTGGCGAGGATGACTTTAAGTACCTGGAAGCATCTGTGATGCCCTCTCAGAGAGGGACTTGGCCAGAGTTGGAGAGATGCTGAATTTGGGGAGGATTCTGAACTGGGAGAAGTGGTTGATGGCAAGATACTGAGTCATTTCATCCCTACGGAAAATTCTCTTCTATTGGCTTCCACCTACAGTTCCACTCCCACCCCCCACCCCTTCTCTCTCTCTATCCTCTGTGCCCTCCAGCTAGTGTTTCTCCTTTGCGCCAAAGGTGGAAAAGTTCACCAGGGTGATGTGCTGGGCATGGACCTTGGAGTGGTTCTCCAAGTTCGGTTCTTACAAGGACTTGTTTGGAGGCCTAACGTTTTATCTCGAAAAATGTTGTCACCTTTGTATCCCACTTCTTAACATACCCTTGTTTGTTGTCATATTTTTAAAAAAGAATGAGAAAAGCTTTAAATTACTCAAATGGACGAAATTTGATAATTCCAAGAAATGCCGTAACTGTCCTGTCACATCCCCTCTGGTTTCCCCTGAGGGTGTCGGTCCCCCAGCCCAAGAAGCACAGCCTTAGTCTCTGTCCTGACAAGATAAGTCTCGTTAGTACACCTGACTCCAGAAGAGCAGAACGGAGGTTAACGCTGGGGGGGCAGTCAGCAAGGTGCACGTGGGGCCTTCCAGGGGATGCTCTGGTTTTCTGGCCTGTGTTTTGGCAACATGAGCATTTGTTTGTTTTCTCGTTATTCAGTAGACTCTGCACAATTTTATTTATCCTTCTTAAATCGTCAGTTCCATAAAGGCAAGGGCAGTTTCTTGTCTGTTGTTCTTTCCTTCTGTGATGTAGACTTCGTGAGTGTTTGGGGAGCACCTGTTGTGATACAAGAGAATGGAAATGAGCGGATTACGATTCAGGATTTTCTCATGTGCTTTATTTCAAATCGTGAGTTTTACATTTGCCTTTCTGTTTTCATCAGACACAGGCTGTTCTGCGACAAGCCTGGCTTGAAAACATCCGTCCAGTTTTGGTGATCAATAAGATAGATCGCTTGATAGTGGAACTGAAATTCACCCCGCAGGAAGCCTATTCTCACCTCAAGAATATTTTAGAGCAGGTATCTCATCCTTTACTTCAGTGTTTTAAAAATCGGGGCTCCAAGAAGAGTTGTAAGGAAGCTGGTAAGTTGCCACAGAAATTCGCGTCTTTAGGCTTAGGACTGCTGTGTCTTAGAGTCCTCATACTACAGCAGAGACAGTGGGACTGGCATCCCCTCAGGAGTCCCCTCCACCCCCCGGAAGCACCCTCGAGTACAAAGCTTGGGTAATAGGTTTTGAAGCTCTCTTGCTAAAAAGCTTATAGCTTTGTTCTAAAGTGAAGCAATATTAGGAGGCTCCTTGGTTTTTTTTATGACCTGCCTTTAGATGACATTTTGCCCAACCATTTATGTATTTGCCCAGCAGACATTTACATAACTATATGTTGAATAAATGAATTCTGGGATGTCCATTGTGTGCTGGGGAGTGTGAATGTCCCGACAGGTCAGAGTCCCTGTCTTCAAAGATGTTGAGGTGTGGTGGGGAGACCTTTAAAGAGATCTTTCGAGAGCAGCGTGAAGGCGTGGGTGTGGTTGGAAAACGTGAATGAGGGCTGCCTCACCCAGACCAGGTCAGAGGGAGGAGAGTTAGGAAGAGTCATGGGACAGAAGCCTTGAGATGGAAAAAGGTCGGGAGTTAATGGCCGGGGCGTTTAGGAGAGAAGAAATAAGATATACAAAGTAAACGCAGGAAAAAGTATAGTAGGATGTTTCATTCAAAGAGCTGTGTGTGACTTGCTGTCGCTGAAGAATGGGATCATGGGAAGCAGGAGGCGGGAGTAGGAAGGAATATAGAGTTTCCATTATGGGGAACGTTGTGTGTCACACGTGGAGGTTTGGACTTTCTTCAGAACGGTGGGGTACCACTGATGAGACCAGTTGAGAAGAGTTATTTGCCAAAGGGAGGAAGGGATCAAGGTAGAGCAGCGAGAAAGCGTGGATCAATGGATGGATCTAATTCCCTACAGAATCAGACAAGGAAGGGCACCAGGGAGGCAGAAGGAGAGGGACCAGCGGTGTTTGCAGACAGACATGGGCTGATCGGTTGGAATCCCGGGAGCTTACAGGATTTCTGAATAATAGGTTCCATCTTCTCTCTGTGGTAGGAAATAAGGTCACTTACTGGGGAGGGAAATAGCTAAGGATTGGCAGGCAGGAAAAGGGCCTGAGGAGAGTGGTGACAAGTCCAGGTGTGAGAACTGGCGAGGGAGCCGGCTCAGGCTCTGAACTAGGATCGTGGAGTCATGAGATCCTAGTGACGCCAGGCCCCATGTTGTGGATGCCACTCGCTCGGGTCATAAAACGACCTCACAGAAGCCATACAATTTAGTCTTGCTGGGTTTGGAAGGAACGGGTTGATAACAGGTTAATTATTGTTGTAAATATCAACTCCATCCATGGAGCCCAAACTGACTGATGGTTCTAGACAGCGCGTCTCCCACCACAGGTGTGCTAAGCATCTAGTGACACTCTGCCATTTTACCCTCTCTCCTAGATTAATGCACTCACAGGAACTCTTTTTACTTCTAAAGTCCTAGAAGAAAGAGCAGAGAGAGAGACTGAATCCCAAGTGAATCCAAATTCTGACCCAGGAGAGCAAGTGTATGACTGGAGCACTGGCTTGGAGGACACGGATGATTCTCACCTCTACTTCTCTCCGGATCAGGGCAATGTGGTGTTTACGAGTGCAATAGATGGGTGGGGCTTCGGGTAAGTCTGTTCGGATCTCCTTCGATCTCTTCGCGTGGACTGTGTATACAAGTGATTTCTTTAATGAAACTTTTTATTGTTGAGATAATGATTGATTGAAACAGAGCTGTAAGAAAGAATAGAGTCCTCTTGTACCCTTTACCTAGTATCCCCCCAGCGGTAGCATCTTGCAAAGCTGGAGCACGATGTCACAGCCAGAATATTGACGTTGATACTGTCCATCCCAGGGAAGATCCTTCCCTAATATAGCCACCCTGCTTCCTTCACACCCCTGCTCCCTCTTAACCCCTGGAGTCACAGGTGTCTTCCGTTTGCATAATTTGTCATCTCGAAAATGTGATAAAAACAATCACACATTACGTAACCTTTTCTGGATTGGCTTCTTTTCGGGCAGTGGAATTCTCTAGAGACGTAACTCCGTTGTTGCATGTATCAGCTGTTGGTTCCTTTCTGTGGCTGAGCAGTATTCCCTGGGGTGGGTGCTGTTCGAGCATGAACAACCTCTGGGGTTTTCCCGATTTGGGGCTGTTGTGAGTGACGCTACCACAAACGTTCACGTGTAGGTTTTTCTGTGAACGTAAGTTCTCATTTCTCCGGGATGAATGCATGGGAGTGTGCTTGCTGGGTCATATGGCAGTCGTAGGTTTAGTGTTGGTTTTCCAGAAGAGGCGCCATTTTACACCCCACCCACAGTGAGGTGATCTACTCTCCACATTGTCACGGCTATTTAGCGGTGTCACTTTCTTTTAGCCATTCCGACAGGTGTGTATTGTGACGCTATGTGTCTTAATTGCATTTTCCTGACCGCTAGCACTGTGGAACATCGTGTCCTGTGCCCATTTGTCCTGTGTGTCCTCAGGTGAGACGTCTCTTCATGTCCTTGCCTTATTTTCTTTCCTTTTCTCTTTCATTTTTCAATGAGGTGTGTATGAATAGCATGCAACATTGTATTAGTTTCTTTCTTTTTTTTTTTTTATTCTTATGTTAATCCCCATACATTACATCATTAGTTTTAGATGTCGTGTTCCATGATTCATTGTTTGTGCATAACACCCAGTGCTCCATGCAGAACGTGCCCTTCTCAATACCCATCACCAGGCTAACCCCTCTAGAACCCTCAGTTTGTTTTTCAGAGTCCATCGTCTCTTATGGTTCGTCTACCCCTCCGATTCCCCCCCTTCATTCTTCCCCTCCTGCTACCTTCTTCTTCTTTTTTTTTTTCTTAACATATTGCATTATTTGTTTCAGAGATACAGATCTGAGATTCAACAGTCTTGCACAATTCACAGCGCTTACCAGAGCACATACCCTCCCCAGTGTCTATCACCCAGTCACCCCATCCCTCCCACCCCACCCCCCACTCCAGCAACCCTCAGTTTGTTTCCTGCGATTAAGAATTCCTCATATCAGTGAGATCGTATGATACATGTCTTTCTCTGTTTGACTTATTTCGCTCAACATAATACCCTCCAGTTCCATCCATGTCGTTGCAAATGGCAAGATCTCATTCCTTTTGATGGCTGCATAATATTCCATTGTATATATATACCACCTCTTCTTTATCCATTCATCTGTCGATGGACATCTTGGCTCTTTCCACAGTTTGGCTATTGTGGACATTGCTGCTATAAACATCAGGGTGCACGTACCCTTTCGGATCCCTACTTTTGTATCTTTGGGGTAAATACCCAGTAGTGCAATTGCTGGATCATATGGTAGCTCTATTTTCAACTTTTTGAGGAACCTCCATACAGTTTTCCAGAGTGGCTGTACCAGCTTGCATTCCCACCAACAGTGTAGGAGGGTTCCCCTTTCTCCACATCCCCGCCAACATCTGTCATTTCCTGACTTGTTAATTTTAGCCATTCTGACTGGTGTGAGGTGGTATCTCATTGAGGTTTTGATTTGGATTTCCCTGATGCCGAGCGATATTGAGCTCTTTTTCATGTGTCTGTTGGCCATTTGGATGTCTTCTTTGGACAAATGTCTGTTCATGTCTTCTGCCCATTTCTTGATTGGATTCTTTGTTCTTTGGGTGTTGAGTTTGATGAGTTCTTTATAGATTTTGGATACTAGCCCTTTATCTGATATGTCATTTGCAAATATCTTCTCCCATTCTGTCGGTTGTCTTTTGGTTTTGTTGACTGTTTCCTTTGCGTTGCAAAAGCTTTTTATCTTGATGAAGTCCCAAGAGTTCATTTTTGCCCTTGCTTCCCTTGCCTTTGGCGATGTTTCTAGGAAGAAGTTGCTTCGGCTGAGGTCGAAGAGGTTGCTGCCTGTGTTCTCCTTTAGGATTTTGATGGACTCCTGTCTCACATTGAGGTCTTTCAACCATTTGGAGTCTATTTTTGTGTGTGGTGTAAGGAAATGGTCCAGTTTCATTCTTCTGCATGTGGCTATCCAATTTTCCCAACACCATTTGTTGAAGAGACTGTCTTTTTTCCACTGGACATTGTTTCCTGCTTTGTCAAAGATTAGTTGACCATAGAGTTGAGGGTCCATTTCTGGGCTCTCTATTCTGTTCCATTGATCTATGTGCCTGTTTTTGTGCCAGTACCATGCTGTCTTGATGATGACAGCTTTGTAATAGAGCTGGAAGTCCGGAATTGTGATGCCGCCGGCTTTGCTTTTCTTTTTCAACATTCCTCTGGCTATGCGGGGTCTTTTCTGGTTCCATAGACATTTTAGGATTATTTGTTCCATTT
Source organism: Neomonachus schauinslandi (assembly GCF_002201575.2). NCBI lineage: Eukaryota > Metazoa > Chordata > Mammalia > Carnivora > Phocidae > Neomonachus > Neomonachus schauinslandi. The sequence goes on from NC_058411.1 coordinate 140,846,830, forward strand.
CTTTGAAAAAAGTGGATGGTATTTTGATGGGGATTGCATTGAATGTGTAGATTGCTCTAGGTAGCATTGACATCTTCACAATATTTGTTCTTCCAATCCATGAGCATGGAACATTTTTCCATTTCTTTGTGTCTTCCTCAATTTCTTTCATGAGTATTTTCTAGTTTTCTGAGTACAGATCCTTTGTCTCTTTGGTTAGATTTATTCCTAGGTATCTTATGGTTTTGGGTGCAATTGTAAATGGGATCGACTCCTTAAGTTCTCTTTCTTCTGTCTTGTTGTTGGTGTATAGGAATGCCACTGACTTCTGTGCATTGATTTTATATCCTGCCACTTGACTGAATTCCTGTATGAGTTCTAGCACTTTTGGTGGTGGAGTCTTTGGGGTTTTCCACATAAAGTATCATATCATCTGCAAAGAGTGAGAGTTTGACTTCTTTGCCGATTTGGATGCCTTTGATTTCTTTTTGTTGTCTGATTGCTGTGGCTAGGACTTCTAATACTATGTTGAATAGCAGTGGTGATAGTGGACATCCTTGCCGCGTTCCTGACCTTAGGGGGAAAGCTCTCAGATTTTCCCCATTGAGAATGATATTCGCTGTAGGTTTTTCATAGATGGCTTTTATGATATTGAGGTATGTACCCTCTATCCCTATACTCTGAAGAGTTTTGATCAAGAAAGGATGCTGTACTTTGTCAAATGCTTTTTCTGCATCTGTTGAGAGGATCATATGATTCTTGTTCTTTCTTTTGTTAATGTATTGTATCACGTTGATTGATTTGCGGATGTTGAACCAACCTTGCAGCCCAGGGATAAATTCCACTTGGTCGTGGTGAATAATCCTTTTAATGTACTGTTGGATCCTATTGGCTAGTATTTTGGTGAGAATTTTTGCATCCATGTTCATCAGGGATATTGGTCTGTAGTTCTCCTTTTTGATGGGGTCTTTGTCTGGTTTGCGATCAAGGTAATGGTGGCCTCATAAAACGAGTTTGGAAGTTTTCCTTCCATTTTTATTTTTTGGAACAGTTTCAGAAGAATAGGTATTAATTCTTCTTGAAATGTTTGGTAGAATTCCCCTGGGAAGCCATCTGGCCCTGGGCTTTTGTTTTTTGGGAGATTTTTGATGACTGCTTCAATTTCCTTAGTGGTTATAGGTCTGTTCAGGTTTTCTGTTTCATCCTGGTTCAGTTTTGGTAGTGGATACATCTCTAGGAATGCCTTCATTTCTTCCAGGTTATCTAATTTGCTGGCATAGAGTTGCTCATAATATGTTCTTATAATTGTTTGTATTTCTTTGGTGTTGGTTGTGATCTCTCCCCTTTCATTCATGATTTTGTTGATTTGGGTCATTTCTCTTCTCTTTTTGATAAGTCTGGCCAGGGGTTTATCAATCTTGTTAATTCTTTCAAAGAACCAGCTCCTAGTTTCGTTGATCTGTTCTACTGTTCTTTTGGTTTCTATTTCATTGATTTCTGCTCTGATCTTTATTATTTCTCTTCTCCTGCTGGGTTTAGGCTTTATTTGCTGTTCTTTCTCCAGCTCCTTTAGGTGGAGGGTTAGGTTGTGTACTTGAGACCTTGCTTGTTTCTTGAGAAAGGCTTGTATTGCTATATACTTTCCTCTTAGGACTGCCTTTGCTGCATCCCAAAGATTTTGAATAGTTGTGTTTTCATTTTCATTGGTTTCCATGTATTTTTTTAATTCTTCTTTAATTTCCTGGTTGACCCATTCATTCTTCAGTAGGATGCTCTTTAGCCTCCATGTATTTGAGTTCTTTGCAACTTTCCTCTTGTGATTGAGTTCTAGTTTCAAAGCATTGTGGTCTGAAAATAGGCAGGGAATGATCCCAATCTTTTGGTACCGGTTGAGACCTGATTTATTACCTAGGATGTGATCAATTCTGGAGAATGTTCCATGGGCACTAGAGAAGAATGTGTATTCCGTTGCTTTGGGATGGAATGTTCTGAATATGTCTGTGAAGTCCATTTGGTCCAGTGTGTCATTTAAAGTCTTTATCTCCTTGTTGATCTTTTGCTTAGACGATCTGTCCATTTCAGTGAGGGGGGTGTTAAAGTCCCCCACTATTATTGTATTGTTGTCGATGTGTTTCTTTGCTTTTGTTATTAATTGCCTTATATAATTGGCTGCTCCCATGTTAGGGGCATAGATATTTACAATTGTTAGATCTTCTTGTTGGATAGATCCTTTAAGTAGGATATAATGTCCTTCCTCATCTCTTATTACAGTCTTTGGTTTAAAATCTAATTTGTCTGATGTAAGGATTGCCACCCCAGCTTTCTTTTGGTGTCCATTAGCATGGTAAATGGTTTTCCACCCCCTCACTTTCAATCTGGGGGTGTCTTTGGGTCTAAAATGAGTCTCTTGCAGACAGCTTATCGATCGGTCTTGTTTTTTAATCCAGTCTGATAGCCTGTGTCGTTTGATTGGGGCATTGAGCCCATTTACATTCAGGGTAACTATTGAAAGATAGGAATTTAGTGCCATTGTATTGCCTGTAAGGTGACTGTTACCGTATATTGTCTGTGTTCCTTCCTGGTCTATGTTGCTTTTAGGCTCTCTCTTTGCTTAGAGGACCCCTTTCAAGATTTCCTGTAGGGCTGGTTTTGTGTTTGCAAATTCTTTTATTTTTTGTTTGTCCTGGAAGCTTTTTATCTCTCCTTCAATTTTCAATGACAGCCTAGCTGGATAGAGTATTCTTGGCTGCATATTTTTCTCATTTAGTGCTCTGAATATATCCTGCCAGTCCTTTCTGGCCTGCCAGGTCTCTGTGGATAGGTCTATTGCCAATCTAATGTTTCTACCCCTGTAGGTTACATATCTCTTCTCCCGAGCTGCTTTCAGGATTTTCTCTTTGTCTCTGCGACTCGTAAGTTTTACTATTAGATGTCGGGGTGTTGACCTATTTTTATTGAGTTTGAGAGGGGTTCTCTGTGCTTCCTGGATTTTCATGCCTGTTTCCTTCCCCAAATTACGGAAGTTCTCTGCTATAATTTGCTCCATTATACCTTCTGCTCCTCTCTCTCTTTCTTCTTCTTCTGGGGTCCCAATTATTCTAATGTTGTTTCGTCTTATGGTATCGCTTATCTCTCGAATTCTGCCCTCGTGATCCGGTAGTTGTTTATCTGTCTTTTTCTCAGCTTCTTTATTTTCCATCATTTCATCTTCTATATTACTGATTCTCTCTTCTGCCTCATTTATGCTAGCAGTTAGCGCCCCCGTTTTTGATTGTACCTCATTAATAGCCTTTTTGATTTCTACTTGGTTGGATTTTAGTACTTTTACTTCTCCAGAAAGGGTTTCTCTAATAACTTCCATATTTTTTTCAAGCCCAGCTAGTATCTTTAAAGTGATGATTCTGAACTCTAGATCTGACATCGTACTAATGTCCGTATTGAGTAAGTCCCTGGCAGTCGGTACTACCTCTTGTTCTTTTTGTTGTGGTGAATTTTTCCGTCTCGTCATTTTGTGCAGAGGAAAATAGAGTAATGAGAGAACAAAATGCTAGCAGAGTAACAACGTCCCCAGAAAATATACTCTATACAAATCAGAAAAGACCTGAAGCAGTGGGAAAAGAAAGGGAAAGAGAGAAAAAAGAAAAAGAAAAAAAAGAAAAAAGATAAAGATAAAAACAAAAACAAACAAAACAAAGCAACAACAACAACAAAAAAAACAAAATGTGATCAAATATGATCAGGCTGGTATATAGATCAGTGCCACACACTAGATTTGGGGTGTATTTTGGTGTTTTAGAAGAAAGTGCCTCCCAAAGTTTTAAAGAAAGAAAAACTTATATATGTACAAAAATAAGGGTTGATATGATGAAGGGATGGAATATGACTGTAAAGATGGAAATTATAAAAAATTTTATAAAAGGAATTGATAAGAAGGTGTTTGAAAAAAGAAAGAAGAGGATTTAAAAAAGAAGAAAGAAAAAAAAAAGGGAGAGGATGTGATCAGGCAGGGGAATAGAAAACACCGTATACTAGAGATTTAGGGTATATTTTAATCTGTTAGAAGAAACTATCTCAAAATTTTAAAGAGAGAACAACTTATATATATAAGCCAAAAATACAGGTAACTACTATGAAGGGATAGAATATGACTCTAAAAATGAAAAAGAAAAATGTTTTTTTTAAAAAAAGGGATTGATAAGATGTTGGTTGAAAAAGGGAAAAAGAAAAATTCAAAAAGAAAAAAAGTTAAAAAAAAATAACTTTGAAAGACTAAAGAATCATGGTAAAAAAGCCATGGATTCTATGTGCAGTAGTCCCCTAGCGCTGGAGTTCTGCCGTTCTCATTGATGGGTAAACTTGGTCTTGGCTGGCTGTTCTCGCTGATCTTCTGGGGAGGGGCCTGTTGCCGTGGTTTCCAAATGTCTCTGCCGGAGGCGGAATTGCCCCGCCCTTGCCCCCTCCCGGCTAAGTAATCTGCTCGGGTTTGCTCTCCGGGGTTTTTGTTCCCTGCGAGCTTTCCATCCAGCTTTGGAGGTGGAGAGTGAAAATGGCGGCCTCCCAATCTCCGCCCTGGAGGAGCCGAGAACTCGGGGCCCCGCTTCTCAGTGAGCCCCCAGAGAAAAGCCGTCAGTCACTCCCGTCTCCCAGGTCTCCGGCCGCACTCCGTGCTCACCCGGCCTGTGACCGCGCGTTTCTATCTCTGGCACCCGACCCCCTGTGGAGTCTCCAAACCCAGCAGATCCCTGCGGCGCACTCCCGCGCGGCTCCTCCCAGGGGAGGAAGGGGAGTCTCCCCGGATCTGCCGCTTGTTGGGTCCCTGCTGGAGGAGCAGGGGCCCGACTGTGCCGCGGATCACGGTTTATGGCAACCCCGAGCTGGGCTGCGCCTCTGCAGCCGGCTTCCCTGCTCCGATACCTGGGAGCTCTGCCACACTCAGGCACCCCCAGTCTTTCTGTGACCCGTGGGTCCTGAGACCACACTGTCCCGGAGGGTTCCACCCCCCGCTTAGCCACCAGAGTGACTTCCCTCAGCGGAGCAGACTTTTAAAAGTTCCGATTTTGTGCTCCGCGGCTCTATCACTTGCCAGAAGCGGCCGCCGGAGGCCCCTCCCCCGCCGTCTATCCTCCCGAATATCGCCTCGGATTCACTTCTCCGCACGTCCTACCTTCCAGAAAGTGGTCGCTTTTCTGATGAGAGAGTTGTTGCTATTCCTTTCTTCGACCTCCTGTTGGGTTTGTAGGTGTTCAGAATGGTTTGATCCCTATCCAGCTGAATTCCTGAGAGGAGACGAAATCCAGGTCTCCTACTCCTCCGCCATCTTGCTCCCCCTCTGTATTAGTTTCAAGTGTACAACAGAATGATTCCGTATCTGTATAGACTGTGAAATGACCGCCACGATAAGTGTAGTTTTCCATATGCTGGTACAGGATGTTTGTTTCCTGTAATAAGGACAAAGAAGATTTACTCTCTGAGCGGCTTTCAAATATGCTGTACTGTATTTAACTGTTCTCTCATGTGCTGTACACGACATCCTCTGAGCTAACGTGTTTTGTAAGTCAGCGTACCTTTTGACCCCCTTCACCCATTTCGTCCCCCACCTCTGCCTCTGGCAACCACCAGTCTGTTCCCCGTATCTAGGAGGCTCTTGTGTTGGTTTTGTTTTTTTGTTTTTTGATTCCACAGATTATATATATGATTATGTGATATGATGCATATGATATTATATGTGTGTATATGATAGGGTATATTATATATGATACACATCTTTATCCGTTCATCTCTTGATGGACACTTAGGTTGCTTACATGTCTTAGCTATTGTAAATAATGTTGGCAGTGAACCGGGGGTTACATACATCTTCTCAAGTTCTTTTTTTTTTTTTCCCCCAGGTAAGTACCCAGAAGTAGAATTACCAAATCCTGTGGTAGTTCTATTCTTCATTTTTCAGGGAACCTCCATACCCTTTTCCATCCTGGCTGCACCAATTCCATCCCCACCAGTGGGGAACAAGGGTTGTCTGTGGCCACATCCTCGCCAACACTTGTTAGTCCTTGTCTTTTTGATAGTGGCCATTCTGACAGATGTAGGGTGATATCTGGTTATGGTTGGATTGGCATTTCCCTGATGCTGAGTGATGTTGAGCATCTCGTGTCTGTGGGCCATCTGTACATCTTCTTTGGAAAAATGTCTCTTCAGTTCCTCTGCCCATTTTTAAACTGCATTCTTTGTTTTTTTTTTTTGCTGTTGAGTTGTATGAGCCCTTTATATATTTTAGTTATTAATCCCTTTTCAGATATAGGATTTGGAAATATTTTCTCCCATCCCATAAATTGCCTTTTCATTTTGTTGATGATCTCCTTTGCTGTGTAGTCCTTTGCCCATTTTCTAATTGTATTGTTTGTTTTTTTTACTGTTGAATTTTGAGAGTTCTTTTTATCTTCTAGATACTAGTCCTTTGTCTCATACGTGTTTTTTTTTTTTTTTTTTTTAAGATTTTATTTATTTGACAGAGAGAGACACAGCGAGAGAGGGAACACAAGCAGGGGGTGTGGGAGAGGGAGAAGCAGGCTTCCCAAGGAGCAGGGAGCCCGACGCGGGGCTCGATCCCCGGACCCTGGGATCACGACCTGAGCCGAAGGCAGACGCTTAACGACTGAGCCACCCAGGCGCCCCTCATGTGTGTTTTATAAATAGTTTCTTTTAGTCTATAGTTTGATGTTTCATCCTTTTAACAATGTCTTTCATAGAGTAGAATTTGGGTGGATTTATTTATTTTTACTTCAGAGAGAGAACCCTTGTGGGGAGGAGCAGAGGGAGAGAGAGAGAAACTCAAGCAGACTCCGGGCTGAGCACGGGTCCCAGTGCGGGGCTCCATCTCACTACCCATGAGATCACCACCTGAGTCGAAACCAAGAGTCAGGCGCTTAACCGACTGCACCACCCAGGCGCCCCTATAAATTATGCTTTTAAAGTCAAATCTAAGAATCCCGCATGGCTAGGATTTTGTCTCCTGATGATTTTCTCTCATAGTTTTTTCTAAAAGTTTAATAGTTTTACTTTCTACATTTACGTCTGTGATCCATTCTGAGTTAATTTTCTGTATACGATGAGAGACTTGGGTCAAGGTTCTTTTTTGGGCTATAGATGTCCAGTTAGTCCAGCACCATTATACCTCCCCCACTGGATTGCTTGTATACCTTTGTCAAAATCTGCTGGACATCAGTTGGATACCTGTGTGGATCTACTTCTGAGTGTTCTGTTCTGTTTCCTCGATCTGTGTGTCTATCTTTCCACCAGTACCACACAGTCTTGATTACTGTAAGTATCTAACAAGTCTTGAGAGTAGGTAGGTTGTTTCAGCCCCCATTCCTCTTTTTGGAGATTATTTCAGCTGTTCAAGGGTCTGTGCCTCTCTGTGTACATTTTATTTTATTTTGTTTTTAAGATTTTATTTATTTATTTGACAAAGAACACAAGCAGGGGGAGCAGCAGAGGGAGAGGGAGAAGCAGGCTTCCCGCTGAGGAAGGAGCCTGACACGGGGCTCGATCCCAGGACCCTGGGATCATGACCTGAGCTGAAGGCAGACGCTTAACGACTGAGCCACCCAGGCACCCCTCTATGTACATTTTATAATAATCTTTGCCTATATCTGCAAAAAAATGTTGCTAGGGTTTTTATTGAAAAAGCATTGGGGAAACTTTATCCATTTGAGAATTGACATTTTTGCTACATTTTCCTTTCTAATCCATGAACACTGTGTTTCTCAATTTTTTAAAGATTTTCTTTGATTTCTTTCATTAACATTTTGTAGTTTTCAACATAAAGCCCTGTATATATTATATTGGACTTGCACCTAATCTTTCATTGTTTCTGATCAATTAGAAATGGTATTATATTTTTAATTTTGGTGCTCACATATTCATTCCTACCTTTTGGAAATACATTTAATTGGTTTTTGTATGTCGCTCTTGTATACTGTGACCTTGCTAAACTCACTCACTAGAGTTCTTTGTGGATTCCTTGGCATTTTCTACAAGGCAGGCCTGTCACCTGCCAACAGGGGCTGCTGTATTCCCTCCTTTACTTGCCACTTCCTTTCCCCTTCTGGCCTCACTGCTCTGCCAGGAGCTTCCAGGACCGTTAAAGAGCAGGGAGAGTGGGCATCCTGGCCTTGTTCTGATCTTAGAGGGAAGTACTGAGGCCTTCACCATTGAGTGTAAGGTTAGCTGTGGGTTATTTTTAAATGTTCTTTATCAATTTGAGGAAGTTCCCCTGTATTCCTTTTTTTCTCAGAGTCATTTTTATGAAGGGGTGTCAAATTTTGTCAAACGCTTTTTCTGCATCAGTTAATGTAATCATAGGATTTTTCTTCTTTAACTTGTTAATATAGTGGATTACATTGATTACTTTTTGAATCTTGAACCAGTTTTGCATCTCTTTATAGATTTTATGTAAAATGATTTGTTTAGAACTTTAATCTTTGAATAAATTTAAAATTGAAAAGGTACAAAAATGTATCCCTGGGAGACCATGAAAAGTCTCCCACCTTGTCTCCCTGTCTCTTAGGTTTTCATTTCATTTCCCTACAGGAAACTAGTACATCCTGGCAGTTTCTTGTATACTCTGGAGGTTATTTGTGCATAATATGTGAGCAAATACATTTCTATTAACTTTTACTGTCTGCACTAGCAGAAGCTAGTATGGAAAGAAGCTAACTTTATTCGGGTGTACCCATGCTGGATGTTAAGCTAGTCACTTTGCTTAAATTATTTCATTGAGTTCTTAGGACAGTCCTTTTAAATAGATACTCTTATGAATTATCCAAGGCTCAGAGACATTCAGCAGATGTTGAACATCACTCAGCCACGAAGCAGAGGAGCTGATACTAAGTTTAAGGTCTGCTTGACACTGAAGTTTATGCTTCCTGACTGGGGCTTCAGTGGGCTCTCCACTCTGGGGTACAGGGACCCTTGTTTCTTCTGATGGCCCCTTCTGGATATGTACCTGCGGGCCATGGAATGTGACGTCAGTGTTTAGAATGTGGTGGGCATTTGATTTATGTTTCTGAACCACAACCATTACTGACTTGTGAAATCAGAAATCCAAATACAATTAAAGAATTATCACTTTGTGAAAAATGTCTTGAGCTTGGATGAACGGTTGTGGGACTACAGTGGGATTTACTTAGTCATGGGCTGAATCTTGCATATATAGCAGGGATAACAGAACCAGACATAATGCACCAGAGGAAAACAGCCTATTCAAGAAACATTTGTCAGTTTGCAAATGGGAAAGAAGAAGGGATCAGAAATTGAGCAGAGCGCATGGCCTGCGAGGAGCCCAACTGGTCTTGGCTGTTCTGTCCTCCTTTTTTTAAAGGAACTTGATCTTCACTCCCTTTGGACCGGACAGATTTTGCCTTGACAGGATAATAAATTATAATACCATGGTTTTTCCTTGTTGGTTTGTCATCAGTTATAAAGACCATAGTCCACTTAGTGCCTGTGAAGGTCATACTGAAATTCAGAGAGTGGACATATAATGAAAATAGAAACTACCAACCTGCAGAGAATGTGCCCATTTTCCGCGTGGCTGATGACGCCATTGTCACCATTTTGGGCCTCAGTGTCCTCACCTGAACACTAAGAATGTTGGGCTTAGATGATTTCTGAGAATTTCTTTGAATTACAAAGTACAGTGATTCATTCCGTCATATAACCGGGTCAGGCCCATTAGTTTCCTAACCTGTCAGCATTTTGCTCATGAGCCACAGGGTTGGGGGCTCGTCCTTTGCTTGGAATGATTTCTAGAAATCATTGAACATTCCAGGTGAATTTTAGTCTGAATCTCAGAAATTGGTGTCAGTTTATTGTAGAAGGAGAAGGGATGGGGAGAGGCTTGCACGGATGGCTTTGGGATCCTCACAACCCTGGACACTTTGACGTGCTGTCAGTCAGCGAGTGAATGCCCTGCGTTAAGCAAGGTCGCATTTAGGGTCCATGCCCAACAGTGCCTGTTGTCAACAAGTGGACATGTTCATTTATGGGGAGCTGATGGGAACGAAAGCCCTAGAGGTCCTTTTCTGCTGGCCTCCCTCTGATGGGTCATGATTAGGGAAAGGGGGCAACTCCTGTGTCCCAAAAGGTGGGAAAGGAGCACATTTCAGAATTTGGAGGATGTTTGAAACTCTCACGGGGGGACAGGATGAAGGAGTGTGACATGAGCCTGAACCGGGGCATTACGGCCTCAGTCTGTCCTGTTGCAGATGTGAATCCGGGAGAATCTGCTGACTTGGATAGGTCAGAGTGCAGCTCCGGTTGTAGATAAGTGCAGCTGAATTCCCAACCCTATAAAAGAGGGACAAGAGTCCTCCCTAGAGCAGTTCCGTTTGTCTTTGTACATCAGCGTTTTCGGCTCCTGCCGTTGATGTCAGCCCGCTGGGCGGCTTGGATGCACAAGGATACCCCATAACCTCCCCCTTGGCCACGTTGTCATTCAGGAAGATAGACCAGGATGGATGGGTCAGTAGGTCTGCAGGTCTTTCTGAGAATCCCGTTTGAAGGTACTCTGTGGAGGAAGTGAATTAAAACAGAATCCAAGAATGGAGAAATTGTCATAGTTTTAAAATTAAAACTAACTAATGACAGACAAAAAGCACGAAGCAATAGTGGGGGGGAAGGGTTGATGTTAAGCAAGTTTTATGGTAACTATGGGATGAAAAAGAATGGAAAGGATAAAAACCAAGATTTTGGAAGATTTCTGTGCCTATCACTTATGATTCTGATAGAGGTTTGAGTGTGGAAACCTCTAAGTTTACCACTTATCAAATTAAAAACAGGACATGTATCTGACACAGTGTTGTATAAGACCAAGAAAATACAAAAGTCTGGGTACCACAAATCAACATTTAAAAAAAAATCTTGGAAGCATAAGCAGAAATCATTCTAGAAATCCACATTTCCAGAACAGTTGCGATACTTAATGCATGAAATACCCCATGGAGGAGATAGCTTTTTACAAGAAGGAAATTCCATTAAAAAACAAAAAAACCCAAAAAAACCCCAAAGGTTTGCTATCTAAAAAGATAAACAGAAAGCATAATAGCTGGGGGGTAAGTACCAAAGCTTTGGCTCAGTATGTCAGTCAAATGTGAGCAAAAAGAAAGTCAGTTTGGCAGTATTGATGAACAATGCAGAATTTTTAGAAATATATTGTGGTATAAGAATCCTTGTTAATGGGTAATGGACAGAGATTAACTCTATCGGTGATCCTAACAAAGTGCATGAGGCAAAAATAGAAGTATAAGTAGAAATCTGCATGGTTTGGGGAAGATTTTATATCAGTCAGACTGTTAACAGGTCAAATAAAAACATAAACCATCTGAACAGTATAAAGTCAGAATTTAAGTGTCAGTGAAGGATATACAAAAATTGGTCTTATCTCAGGCAAAAAAATGCAATTTCAAAAAATACAAAATACGAAAATATTGGAAGTTTGATGTGCTAATCACTCGGTCATTACCTTCAGTTTTAGCCATGTAAGAATAGACTCAACTTAACCATATGTCGCCCAAAGCGTCTGCTGTATTCATTGGGGCCCTCACAAGCATCCGGGTGAAGGTGAGGCCTCTCAGGTAAGGTTGGGTTGGAGAATGTGCCTGGGACCTCCGGCCACAGTGCTTGCCCTCTGTTGTCCCCCTCCCATAGGTCCTGGAATGGATCTGCAAGTCTGCGTGGAGGATGGCACCGTGCCTGGCAGAACCAGGGGGTTAGAAGTAGGAGCCGCAGGGAGATGCGGTCTGCTGATTTGCAGCTGGAAGGGAGCCTCTGTGCCTTGCTCTGGGCGTGCTTCACTGCAAGAAGCCCAGGAGGACGCCCGGCTCTCTTTACTGGTTCCTGGAGCACGCAGCAAGGGTCTATTTCTTCCTTGAGGCATGGGCACTGTGCGCAACCGGCCACTGAGCTCACTTGTGGAGTAGCCACTGGAGCGGGAGGGAGACCGGTCGTGCTCCTGTTAGCCCTCCAAGGCAGAAGCTGTTGGTCTGTGGACTGAGCTGAGAATTTGTGCAGAGAAGGGATCACTCCTTCAAAAATGTGTCAGTTCTAAGTTAATCATAGTGTAATGTATGTAGAAAGCATATATAATTTACATGTATAATAAACATAAAATTGTAATAGAAACTAAAATTTTGGAAAATTAAAAAAAACAAACCCACCTGAGCAAATCATTGTGGGATCAAACGGGAAATGCAGCTGATAACAGCGAGTCGCTCTGAGGTCCTGGCCTCTCGAGGCCGGCCCCGGGATGCCAGTAGCCTGTAACTGCAGAATTGGGACTTTGATTCCTGATTGGGTGTTTCCTCTCCCTTCGTCCTCAGTGAGAGGGGACGCTGGAACCTCCGGCACTTTCCGTGGGGCCTGCTTTGGTGCTGAGCTGCAGCCTGCTGTTCACGTCTCTGCTTCCGACCACAGCGATGAACTTGCAGGGCTCTGGCAGCTTCCTCTTGCTCCCACCAGGCTTTGTAGCCGTGAGAATACCAGCTCATCGGACGGGGTCGTAGTTAGCCCTGGATTCGGGCCATACCACCCTTGCCGACTGAGAGCTAAGAACTTGTCCGGAGTACGTTACCTTTGGCGTCTGTGCAGCGGACGAGAGAGCAGGCATCTTCCCAGACGCTGGTGCTTTGAGAGGTGGACTCACACCTTACGTGAAACGTGCTCATCCCTGCGAAGGGAGGTTTTTCCTGGGTCCTCGGTCCTGACGGCACAGATGCTACCTGCCGCACGCCGACGTGCCAGGTGACCGTTGTCCCGTGCCTGGGGCTTGCGGTACAGCGGACTGGCGCTAGCCGGGTTCTCTCCAGGTGTGCGGACGTTTCCTGTGGAATCCAGGAGGCCAAGAAGCCTTTTTCTGGCAGGCCCTGGCTCTGGCGTTTTTTCCTGTGTGAGCACCAGGTCCCTACAGCAGTGACAGGCTGAAACGAAGTTTCTTGCTGGCGAGTTGTGTAGGGCAGTTGGAACCTGCATCTCCTTGGCCCTTGTTCCCCTTGCCTCGTTGTGCACATGCAGAGTCAAGGAAGGGAGCGATGGCATGGATTCTAATCCGTAGGAACGTAGAGCCGTTGGGCAAGAGCATGCATGGGCTCCGGAGCCGGACTGCTTGGGTTTGGTCCCAGCCTCCCGTGTTACCTACGTAATATCTCGGTGTGTGTAGCTTTTTCTGGATCCTGGGGAGGTAATGAGTGCCAGCCCTTCGGATGGTTGAAACGATGGCGTCTAGTAGTGCGTTCAGAGCACTCTGAACGGTACCCGGCACGGAAACACTCTTACGTACTGTTGTTACTCGTAACACCAACACTTGCTTTTCTTTCAGAGTTGAGCACTTTGCCAAAATCTACAGTCAAAAAATCGGCATCAAAAAGGAAGTTCTTTTGAAAACCTTGTGGGGAGATTATTATATCAATATGAAGGCCAAGAAGATTATGAAGGTGGATCAGGTGATGTGGCAATATGTCCCTTTTGTGTGTCGCTCACATTCCCGCCCCGTTCAGACTTGTAGCACCTTTCATAGATGTAATTTGGCTCTGGCTAAAGTGGGTCAGTTTGTGCGGGGTTCACGGTCGTGTGTTTTACTTCCAAGTATTGCTTAAATGGAGTTCTTTAAATAAGAGAGCAAGGAACTGCTTTTTGTTTGTTTCTTCTTTCTTTTTTTGAGAGGAGCAAAAATCTCAGACCCTGTGCACTTGAAGACACGTGTTTTGCATCCTGCTTTTGTGTCCCTTTCACCATAAAGAGATGGCTCTTTCCGAGCATGCTGTGTTCCTAGGCTCAGCTCAGGCTTCTCTCACTAAATGCTGGTCACCAGGCCTGCTGTTGATGTTTTTTTTAATGTAAAATTCAGGATTTTATAAACTTATTCTCATGGAGGAGCATATAGATTCCTTTTAGAAAATATTTGTAAATATAAAGCCATAAGAGAAAAAAAGAACAGAAGCCAACACTGCTGATGCTGTGGTTTTAATTTTTTTCACTTTTAGGATCGAGACGTCCATCCCTTAGTTGAGCTTATACTGTTTATATACTAACGTAACTCTTTTTTTGCTTGACATCATGTCGTGAGCATCTTCCCTTGCCATTAAAAGCCTTTCAAAAAGCTCCTTAAGAAGGAGCCGGTGTAGCGAGATGGCAAAGAGCCGGGCTGAGAGTCCGAGTGTGTGTGTGCATCGTGGCTCCACCACTTCCCGCTCCGTGGCCTTTGTCCCCTTCTTCCACCTGTAACCGGGCGATAGTTGGAAAGGGGGCGCCCGTGTATATTCCGTCTCACGTGCGTGTGACGGTTTCCTTCTCAAGGTGCTGTTACTTTGCATATGGTTTGGTCAGAGAAATGGTAGGGTTTTTTTGTTTTTTTACTATCCTCTTCCTTGAAGTTGAACGGTTTTCATGTTTAAGAACATTGTTTAGAAGAAGTCTGCGGAAGGGACCTGCACACGCAGTGTGACTTCTTAGCGCTCAGCCTGGGTGTCATGTACCCCTTTGATGGCAGAGGTGGGGCAGTTGCAGCGACACGCCCCGCAGTTGGTCTCGTTTGTCACAACCCTGGCTCCCAGAGGAAGACAGCAGTGGTTTGTTACCAACTGCACCTTATTGACTGTTGAGCGAATTCTTTACAACCATTTCCCACGACTTTACTGTTCAGTAAACATTTTCTGGTAGAAATGAGACATACTGTTCACAGAACACGTCAAGGGTGAATATGTAAGGTACCTGTTAAATATTCAGAAAGTTAAGTGCACATGTTCTGTTTTCCAGGCAAAAGGAAAGAAACCTTTATTTGTGCAGCTGATCCTGGAGAATATATGGAGTTTGTATGATGCCGTCTTGAAAAAGTAAGACTGCCATAAAATTGTTTGTCTTTGGGCTGTATAATGTATAATGTATAATTCCCGTGTGATGAGTCATGCTTCAGAAAGCGGAGACAGACCCAGGAAGTGAACAGAGCTTTGCAGGCCTGGAAACAGTGGAAAGGAGTTTGTGTAACCTCGGTCAAGGGTAGCAGGAGGGACAGCACTGAGGGTTTTAGAGTGCCCAGAGGAGGGGACAGACGGATGGACAGAAGCACCGGATCTTTGTTTTTACAGAACCAGCTTAAATAAAACAGTTAATGCAGTAGAAAGGGTGTTGGATATCCAGTATCATTAATGGGGAACTTGGGAACACCCTTGCCTGATACAAGTGGAAAAGAAAGTTTGCTTCAGTAAATTTACTTTCAAAGTTATTCCAGAGTTGGAGCCATGACTGTGAGCACTCATAGGTCAGGCTGCTTCACCCGTCACCGCAACTCACCTCAGGGGCCTGGGATGGTGCCCCCTGGGGCCCGGCAGGAGGGGGCCCCGGAAAGGGAGGGAGTGGAGACCCTGGCGGGAGCCCCCCCAGACGTGTTCAGTTTCTTGTAGAGGAGGTACATTGGGAGTAAGTGTGTCGAAAAATGTGGAGCTCCTTCTCCCGTCTGCCCCTTCCTGTCTGTGTGTGACCTCCCCGCTTTGTATGCTTACTACAGGGACAGAGAAAAAATTGATAAAATAGTGACTTCCTTAGGATTGAAAATTGGAGCCCGGGAGGCACGACATTCAGACCCTAAAGTTCAGATCAATGCCATCTGCAGCCAGTGGCTGCCCATCTCCCATGCTGTGCTGGGTATCCTTTGTCTTGATGGTTTGTAATGAAATAACAGTTCAGACAAAGCAGGAGGAAACAGCATGTTACTGGCAATCAGGAAATCCTCTGGAGAGAACATATTTCCACCCAAAGTAAGTCTTCTGTGGTTAATCAGGGTAGAATTACCCTGAAACTGTATTCACTGCTTTTACAAATGAACATTCTGATACTCATTCGTGGTCTTACTGATACCAATTCAGATACATGTTCTTTCAAGAAAGAAGATGCATCTTTTTATTTTTGTTCAGTAGTCTGTAAAAACAAAAGATTTTATTTTACTAAGATTTATGTGTAAGTCGATAATTTAGATGGTTATGTTGGATTAGGGTTTCATTTCAGTGCCATATTTTCTTAGCTGGTTGATATTTCCTATCATCTTAGTGATTCCCAGAGAACTTGATCGGAGATGGTTCACATTTAGATAATTTTATAGGCGACTTTAAACTGTCTTCTTTTCATTGACGTGTGTGTCCCATGCAGTCCCCGCGTGGCGGGCTGTGGGCGCAGTGTCCTGGGTGTGGGCCTGCAGTGGCATCTCAGCCCTACAGTGACGGGCTCTGGTAGGGGACGTCCTGGTATCCTTGCTAGTGGCTCATGGTCGTTTTATAGGAGTTGAGATAGACCAGAACTGTGGGAAAAAGTGGTAGCACTGAGGGTCTCAGGAGGCCAAGCTACTAAGCAGTGCCGTGCTCTCTTGTGCCCTGGCCCATCAACGTCCCAGAATATCTGTGGTAGGGGTCCTTCCTGGGCTCCAGCGAGTCCCTGAACTCCCTGAAAGCATGTCTGTATTGTGAGATGTGGTGCACAGTGCTTCCCAGCCCGGGTGTTTTCTGTAGAGACCGACACTGTCACCTCGGTATTTAGTGCGCCCTGGGAATCTCTTGCCTTGCTGGAGGGCACGTGTTCAAGGTTGTGAGTCCTTAACAGCAGACATCAGCAATGGTGTGTCAGAAGCTTCCCAGCCCCCTGGATATGACAGCTGAGAGGGTGGAGAGACTGATGTGCACAGGATCACAGACGTTCGACTCTCTTCTGCCCGAAACCCAGGCCCTGAAAGCAGGTGAGGTGAAGGGGACCTCGGCAGGGGCCGTAGTTTGGACCGTCCTAAGTCAAGGCTGCTCTAGACCAGTTTGCCAAATGCCAGTTTACAAAAGGCCATTTGGCCAGAGTTTTAGTGTTGCTAGAGCTGTTTTGTTCGCCACTGAGGTGGGAGACCAGAGGCTCTGAGCCCCTTCCCTTCTGCCCTGATCTCGTCTCAGAAGCTCCCAGTGACCTTGTGTCCCAGCCCCTGCACGGCCAAGAATGTGTCCCTGAGCTGCTCTGTCAGCACCGTGGTCGGGTCCCTGGGGACCGTGGAAAGGGGTTCCGGGGCTGGGCTGCCCACTGCTCCCCACAAGAGGGGAACCGTCCACTCCAGGCTCTGCAAGCCTCCATGAACTTCATCTGCATGTACTCACCATCTCCGCTTTTCCTCCCGTTCTGTTGAATTTGCAACCTCCATCCCCAAAACCACTTGGCTGCGGTTCCCAGGGCCCCTGTTGACTGTCCTTTGTTAAATCACCCGACTAGATCTGTCACTAGCATTGGCCACAGCATTCCTCCCTGGCTCTTCTCCTGGCTGCGCATTCCTCGTGTCTGTTCCTCATCCCTCTCTCTCCCTTTCGTCTCTCTGTCACTGTGGGCGGACCCGAGCAGGGCCTGCATTCCCTCTCCTGGCCATGTCACCCATCTCAAGGCTTGCCATGGCAGCAGTCTGCTCATGACTCCCACACCTGTGTCTCTGAGCCTGTCTGCCCCCTCAGCTCCAGCCTCGGGTCCGCCACACCTCCCTCTGCTCGGCTTTCTGAGAAGCACCTGAACCCTAACATACCCCCCCGCCAGGCTTCTTCCCTTCTCCCTCAACCTGCTTCTCTTGGTTCTCCTCAGTCAGAGGAGACTCTGTCCCTTCATTTGCTCACTCCAAAAAGCTCGGAGTCGTCCGTGGCGCTCCTGTTCACTCACACCCCTGCATCCAGTCCGTTTGCACATCCTGCGTGTTCTTGCCTCGAAATCTACGCAGAATTCGGCTTTTCCTAGCATTTCTGCTTCTGCGTCCTGGGGCCAAGCCACCATGGTCTCTCACCTGAGTGTCAGTACAGCCTTTCACCAAGTGCCCACCTCTGCTCTCCGTTTCCCTTGGGACAGCCAGAGTGGTCCCAGGACAGTGGGAGTCCGGGCAGGCCACACTGCTCCTCACCCCTTGTACCCACGTCCCTGGCAAGATGTCTGCTGTGCCCTTGCTTCTGACTTCCTGTTGCGTTGCTCTTGTTTCAATATTACTGTTGAATTCTTTCATTTATGTGCACATTATTTTGGTGGGGGGGGTGTGATTTTTTAAGGAAAAAACAAAACAAAAAACCAGAAACACTCATGACTGGTGTATATACCTCCAGGAAGGTGAAGAAAAATGTCAACATGTTGATGTGAAATTGTGTTAGTATATATAGATTTAGGGAAAATTGACATCTTTATAATATTGAGTCTTATTTCTAAGTATTTTGTTACTGGCATGATAAGGTATTCTTGTCCATTTTTTAACTTGCGTCACTTGTATGTATTTGATTAATAAGCTGCCTTGCTGACTGTTGACTTAGCATGTCTCAGTTTTACCCCTTCTGCTCTGGATATCGGGCAGGATCTCTGAGGGCTTATGGGGGGGGGTAGCCCCGTTTGCGGCTTCAGCACCCAGCCCTCCTCCTGCCCTGCTCATTTTGCCTTTCTTTCCCCATTTGGGCCAGTTCCGCTTGTTCTTGCTCTGCAATGTTCTAGCGATTTTATACTTTTCTAAAGAGAACTTTATCGTGGTTGTAAAAGATTACAGGCCGCTTATGTGTTGAGGTGACACCGTGTTCTAAACATCTTGTGTTTTAGAAGTCTGCCTTTCTGGTCATGGGAAAAGCGAGTGACCTTTTTCCTTCCTATTTGTGTAGCTTTCATGAAATGTGGAAGCGAGGACACTGCTCCAGTTATTATCTTTGTTTCCAAAATGTTCGCCGTCGATGCCAAGGCCCTGCCCCAGAATAAGCCCAGGTAAGGATAGGGGGAGGTTGGGCCGGGCCAGGGAAATGGTGTGTGTTTCGTGGGGGTGCAGAAGCGGTGTGGGTGGGAGTGTGCAGACAACGCTTTTCTCCTCACACCGGGATGGGTGCGGGGCACCCCGTGGTGGCGGATGCTGTGCACAGTGCAGTCTTTCTGTGACCCCTCTGGGGGAGAGAGTTGCTGAAATCAGCTCCAGGACGATTGATTTGAGTTGATGTAAATTCAAGGAGAAGAGTAATAGGAGTAGCCACAGTTCATTTGTATTGAGCATCCGGCACGTTCTTCTGCAAGCCTGCCTTGCCAACCTCAGTGGAGACTTAGGACCGTGTGAGCATGTCTGCTGATGGGTGTGGGTTGGGGTGGGGCCGGGTGCCTCTGGGAGATGGGTTATTTCTCATGTTTCCCGTGTCTCGGAGAATCTCTTCTCCATCATCTGGGTTTTCCATGTGTGTTCCCCTCCTTGGCTCCACTGCCTCCCCCTTCAGATCCCGATCGGTTCCTGCAGGAATTACGGCTGCAGCCTCCTGGCTGGTCCCTCTGCCAGGGCTCTGGCTTTGCCAATCTGTGTGCCGTCCATCCTACGCTGGGATCTGGAGCGAAAACTTGATGTGGGTGCCTCGAAGCTCCTCTTCTGTAGGACCCACATCTACTCTGGATGTTCTTCGTAAGGGTTTTTTGAGTAACCCGAGAGAAATAATGTAAATAATACTTAAGACTGTCCGGTACCTCGGGGGCATCTTAAGTCTTATTCTTCTGTCTTATGAAGAACAACGGCGGTGACACCACTGGCTGCCATCCGCGGAGCTCAGACAGTATTCGTTTCTCCGCGTCCATGGGCCGTTGAGATCTGACAGCACTTCCTGAGTGGGAAGTAGTTAGGGTTTTAGTTTTGCCTGTGATGGAAAAAGTAAGTTAGGGGCTCCAGGTCACGGAGCTGGAAGGAGGCCACCAGTGTTCGAACCCGGGTCTTGTCCATTCACAGCGTGGAACCTGGCCTTGTTCGTCCAGTGTGGCTTGTCTTTCTTTTTCTCTTCATTTTTCCAGCTTTTACATTTGAGTTTATTCTTCATTTAACTTTGAAAACAGCACTATCATTGAATATTGAAACAAAAGCAGTAGGGAGGGGCGCCTGGGTGGCTCAGTCGGTTAAGTGTCTGCTGTCGGCTCAGGTCGTGATCTCCGGGTCCTGGGATTGAGCCCCGCGTCGGGCTCCCTGCTTGGCGGGGATTCTGCTTCTCCCTCTGCTGCTCCCCCTGCTTGCGCTCTCTCTCTCTCTCTGTCAGATAATAGCAGTAGTGAGTCAGGAGCTCTGATTATAGCCCTTCATGCAGCCACTGCATATAAAGGGCCAGCAGTGAGGGTCATTCCGTGGTCCCAGTGAGAGTTCTGACGCTGAGCACTGTCCCAGGATGACGCGCGTCAGCCTCACGTGTGTGTCTATTGTAACAGTGGCAACAAGGCCACCGAGTCTGGCTGCCCCATTTCTTTAGTCTCGTCTACTTCCTCCTCTCAGGTAGGAGTTTTTCCAGCAAAGAGTATTTATCAGGAGAAAGAAAGCCATTCTCAGGAAAGTTTACCTTAAATCCGGTGACTGGGCAACCCTTTCCACGTGGTCTACGATGAAAGGGCATGACTTCATTAGCACACACGGGACATGTCCGTGCTTGACAGTCTGGCCTGGGTGAGGGGTGATGTCTGTGGTTCGGTCGTCAGGAGCAGGGACTGGCCTTGAAAGTGCACAGTGCGTCAGCCAGCTGTGTGTCCACCCACACGGCAAGGCCTCCTCGCCAAGTAAAATCAGCACGGTCCTTCTGATAGTATCAGAAACAGCGGTAGTATCTCCTGGCTGCAGTCCTGGTTCTTGGTCTCCTTCACCTGGAATGTTATCTTCTGACCACCTTTCATAACTTGGTCAATGTGAACTTCTAGAATCTTCCAGTGCAGCTTTTCCATCTGTCTTTAGCACTGACCCGTCCCCGTGGCCCTGGCACTCTGCACACAGACCGAATTTGCTGAGCTGCTCCAGGTTCCACCTTAGGAATTCTTCCTTGCAGTCCCATGCCTCTGCCCTCGGGACAGCACGCTGCCGCTCTGCCTTACCTCCCCGGCCCTCGTGTTTGCTCTTGGGCAGAGCTCGTTTTCCTGTTGCACCATTGTGTCAGCCCCCTAAGGTTACTGAGAGCTGATGCACAACATTTTCACCGCTCCTTTCTCTCTGCTCCTTCCTCGTCCTCCAAAAGGCATCGCAGAGATGTCCCTGGGGGAACACACTGCCACCAGCTCCGCCTTCTTTACTTGCCTCGCCTCCTTTGTCATATTCTCCCCCTCTGTCCCTTTTCTTTGCATCACAGAGCACTTTGTGAGCTTGAGAAATCTGTTTAAACTTCTTCATTTGGATTCATACCAGGGTATCAGGGTGGTGCTCCAGGGCCAATTCTTCCTGGTGGAGTTGGGTTTGTCCCCCAAACATAGTCAGTGGTTTCTTTCACCATTTTGTACAGCCGGTGAGCGGGCGTGGGCCAGTGTGGAACAGCTGCTGCTCCTCGGCTTCTCACTGAGTGTTCTGGGAAGTTCCACCCGGTGTGGCTTTCCAGCGCCTACCCCTGAATCTAGGCCAGCAGCCATCCCACCTTTTAGATTCAGGGCCTTTGTTTTTGCTGTTCTCAACTATAGTTTATCACAAATCCTTAGGAGTATGTATTTGGTCTAACTGCCTGGTAGGGAACATTTTATTGAGAGTTTTCAGGCAGCTCTCTTCCCCCTGCGTCTCCGGGTCTGTGTGTTGCTTTTGCTTCCTTCTTGAGAACCAGCTCCTTCTAGTAACAAGATGCTGTCTTCCCACAGAAGGCACTTTTCTGGGTCTGTCGCTTTGCACCATCCCCGCTGTGTCTGGTGGCAGGCTGCGCCAGCCTTCCACCTGTTCCGCACCGAGCAGAGCGTAGGCATTATGCCTGGAATCCGGAGGCTGGATGGATGTGCGTCCTCGCCTCTTCTCCTTCCCCTCCTCATTCACCTCCCCAGCCTTCCCGTCAACATACTCACCTCTGGTGCAGGAAGTGTTAGTTCAACTACAGCCTGAAGAACTCATCACCCACAGCTGTGCCTTGGCTGGTAGAGCTCTGTTTTCTTGTAGATCAGTCCTCTTCATTCTCCACAAACGCGGGGTTCGCAGTGGGTACCTCGTATAAATCCTTGTGATTTCTGTCTGGCCGGCTGCCCCGTTTCCCTGTGCCACCACCCCCAGCCCACAGCAGTGCCGGGCACGGGGGCGGCGTTCCCTGGGTGGGTGGATGAGTGCTAGACGGGCAGCAAGGCTCGTTACAGCTGATGCTAACTTGATGAATAGAAATGCTAACTTATTCCAGACCATGTCATGAATTTACGCCGAATGAGGATGTAATTTATGTTAATAAATATCTATCTTTCTTAACCAAAGTTAAAATGATTTACTTAATGTGATGATGATTTTATCATCTTTAATTCCTTCTCAGTGGGGGACGTCCTGGGGATAATGAACAAAGGTTTGGAGTCAGATCTGGATTTGAGTTTTGGCTCCTCCATTTATTTTCCAGTGACTTTGGGTCAGGTTAAATTTCCTAAGCCTCTGCTTTGTCATCGTAAAATAGGGATGATAGTATCTATTTCATTTAACTGTTGTAGTAAGTATATACTATAATTACGTAAAGTGATTAAGATTAAGACGATGTTGAGATCCTAGTGATAAGCCCATTGAAAGAGACTTTCTCTTCATATGCAAACAAGTCTCATTTTTTTTTTCCTCCCTGTTCTAACGATAATATTACATCCTGCATTTATAGTTTAACTTGCACTTTTCAGATATTCTTGAAGCAGTTTTAGCAAAAGTCTAGATACACGGGGTTGATTGAAGGGGGAGGTGGAGTGTTGGGCCTGGAGCAGAGCAGGGTGAGGGGAAGGGCCCGGGCGCAGGCCATTGCAAGGAGAGGGAGAAGTGGATTTGTTCGCTTTTGATCCAGAGCACAGACCTGCAGCCGTGGTGAGAAATTTCAAGGAAGCAGATTTCATCCCATACTTGAAAGGGCTTCTAATGCTTGGAGCTTCCAGGAGAGGGGAGCTGGTCTCTTGCAGGGGAAGCAGACGCCTCCAGCACCAGCAGTGTTGGTTGCCTCATGGCACCTGGCCAAGCTGTTCTCAAAGAGCAGTCTCTCAGGTTCCTGTGTCCTGGGACACAGCCCCGCGGTGACCTGGGTCTGACTAGAGGGGACAGCTCCGAGAAACGAGCTCATCCGTTTTGGGGGGCAGGTGCCAAGGGAGGTAGAATTGGTGTCCGGTCCTGGTGGGAGGCCTTTTCTAGCAGGTGGGAGTGTGAAGAGGACAGCAGCGGACAGTCAGTGGTGGGAGTGGTCACCTTCCAGGTTTGCCGACATGAAGCAAGAAGGAAGAAGGGTTTTAGGGCCCTTGGCATCGGAGCTCCAAGAGTACGTGGCCATTTCGAATGCTTGACAACGGTGTACATGCAGGAGGGATATCTGAATGGGTTCCAGTGCTTAGGGGAGGGGGAGTAAAGCAGCATGGCAGGGTGGGGATGAGGTTTCCTATCAGGTGTCAAGTCAGAGATCAGGAAGAAAAGCAGAAATCACAGTGCCAAAGGTGAGGGACAGCAGGAGGGAGGCACAGGGTGACAGGACCAGGCCGAGGAGCTCAGCTTCCAGAGCTGGAGCATAGAATTAGGACCAGAGAATTAGCCTGAGTATCCTGGTGCTCGGTCCCAGAGTTGCCGGGCTGAGATGCCCCAGTGCTGCTGACTTTTGGGCAGCTGTTGGTCTTCCTTGGTGTTGGGGTTGTGGATGCACGTGGGTTTAGGAAGGCCCACACGTGGGAAGGGAGCCAGATCCTGGGAATTAATATACCTGCCTGGTTTCTGCCTTCCAAACTTAAACTCCCAAACAGAATGCCCATTTTTATTCAACTTAGCGCTCCCCTTTTGTAAAGACTTTTGTTATTAAAGCTGTGCCTTTTTTGTGGCCTGTTAGACTTGAGGATAACCCTTTTTTTATTGTTATGTTAATCCCCATACATTACATCATTAGTTTTTGATGTAGTGTTCCATGATTCATTGTTTGTGTATAACACCCAGTGCTCCATGCAGAACGTGCCCTGCTCAATACCCATCACCAGGCTAACCCATCCTCCCACCCCCTTCCCCTCTAGAACCCTCAGTTTGTTATTCAGAGTCCACTGTCTCTCATGGTTCGTCTACCCCTCCGATTTTCCCCCCTTCATTCTTCCCCTGCTGCAATCTTCTTCTTTTTTTTTTTCTTAACATATATTGCATTATTTGTTTCAGAGGTACAGATCTGAGAGTCAACAGTCTTGCACAATTCACAGCACTTACCAGAGCACATACCCTTCCAGGTGTCTATCACCCCAGTCACCCCATCCCTCCCACCGCACCCCCCACTCCAGCAACCCTCAGTTTGTTTCCTGAGATTAAGAATTTCTCATATCAGTGAGGTCATATGATACATGTCTTTCTCTGTTTGACTTATTTCGCTCAACATAATACCCTCCAGTTCCATCCACATCTTGCAAATGGCAAGCTCTCATTCCTTTTGATGGCTGCATAATATTCCATTGTATATATATACCACCTCTTCTTTATCCATTCATCTGTCGATGGACATCTTGGCTCTTTCCACAGTTTGGCTATTGTGGACATTGCTGCTATAAACATCGGGGTGCACGTACCCTTTCGGATCCCTACTTTTGTATCTTTGGGGTAAATACCCAGTAGTGCAATTGCTGGATCATGTGGTAGCTCTATTTTCAACTTTTTGAGGAACCTCCATACTGTTTTCCAGAGTGGCTGCACCAGCTTGCATTCCCACCAACAGTGTAGGAGGGTTCCCCTTTCTCCTCATCCCCGCCAACATCTGTTGTTTCCTGACTTGTTAATTTTAGCCATTCTGACTGGTGTGAGGTGGTATCTCATTGAGGTTTTGATTTGGATTTCCCTGATGCCGAGCGATATTGAGCTCTTTTTCATGTGTCTGTTGGCCATTTGGATGTCTTCTTTGGACAAATGTCTGTTCATGTCTTCTGCCCATTTCTTGATTGGATTCTTTGTTCTTTGGGTGTTGAGTTTGATGAGTTCTTTATAGATTTTGGACACTAGCCCTTTATCTGATATGTCATTTGCAAATATCTTCTCCCATTCTGTCGGTTGTCTTTTGGTTTTGTTGACTGTTTCCTTTGCGTTGCAAAAGCTTTTTATCTTGATGAAGTCCCAAGAGTTCATTTTTGCCCTTGCTTCCCTTGCCTTTGGCGATGTTTCTAGGAAGAAGTTGCTGCGGCTGAGGTCGAAGAGGTTGCTGCCTGTGTTCTCCTTTAGGATTTTGATAGACTCCTGTCTCACATTGAGGTCTTTCAACCATTTGGAGTCTATTTTTGTGTGTGGTGTAAGGAAATGGTCCAGTTTCATTCTTCTGCATGTGGCTATCCAATTTTCCCAACACCATTTGTTGAAGAGACGGTCTTTGTTCCATTGGACATTCTTTCCTGCCTTGTCAAAGATGAGTTGACCATAGAGTTGAGGGTCCATTTCTGGGCTCTCTATTCTGTTCCATTGATCTATGTGTCTGTTTTTGTGCCAGTACCATACTGTCTTGATGATGACAGCTTTGTAATAGAGCTGGAAGTCCGGAATTGTGATGCCGCCAGCTTTGCTTTTCTTTTCAACATTCCTCTGGCTATGCGGGGTCTTTTCTGGTTCCATAGACATTTTAGGATTATTTGTTCCATTTCTTTGAAAAAAGTGGATGGTATTTTGATGGGGATTGCATTGAATGTGTAGATTGCTCTAGGTAGCATTGACATCTTCACAATATTTGTTCTTCCAATCCATGAGCATGGAACGTTTTTCCATTTCTTTGTGTCTTCCTCAATTTCTTTCATGAGTATTTTCTAGTTTTCTGAGTACAGATCCTTTGTCTCTTTGGTTAGATTTATGCCTGGGTATCTTATGGTTTTGGGTGCAATTGTAAATGGGATCGACTCCTTAAGTTCTCTTTCTTCTGTCTTGTTGTTGGTGTATAGGAATGCCACTGACTTCTGTGCATTGATTTTATATCCTGCCACTTGACTGAATTCCTGTATGAGTTCTAGCAGTTTTGGGGTGGAGTCTTTGGGGTTTTCCACATAAAGTATCATATCATCTGCAAAGAGTGAGAGTTTGACTTCTTTGCCGATTTGGATGCCTTTGATTTCTTTTTGTTGTCTGATTGCTGTGGCTAGGACTTCTAATACTATGTTGAATAGCAGTGGTGATAGTGGACATCCTTGCCGCGTTCCTGACCTTAGGGGGAAAGCTCTCAGTTTTTCCCCATTGAGAATGATATTCGCTGTAGGTTTTTCATAGATGGCTTTTATGATATTGAGGTATGTACCCTCTATCCCTATACTCTGAAGAGTTTTGATCAAGAAAGGATGCTGTACTTTGTCAAATGCTTTTTCTGCATCTGTTGAGAGGATCATATGATTCTTGTTCTTTCTTTTGTTAATGTATTGTATCACGTTGATTGATTTGCGGATGTTGAACCAACCTTGCAGCCCAGGGATAAATTCCACTTGGTCGTGGTGAATAATCCTTTTAATGTACTGTTGGATCCTATTGGCTAGTATTTTGGTGAGAATTTTTGCATCCATGTTCATCAGGGATATTGGTCTGTAGTTCTCCTTTTTGATGGGGTCTTTGTCTGGTTTGCGATCAAGGTAATGGTGGCCTCATAAAACGAGTTTGGAAGTTTTCCTTCCATTTTTATTTTTTGGAACAGTTTCAGAAGAATAGGTATTAATTCTTCTTGAAATGTTTGGTAGAATTCCCCTGGGAAGCCATCTGGCCCTGGGCTTTTGTTTTTTGGGAGATTTTTGATGACTGCTTCAATTTCCTTAGTGGTTATAGGTCTGTTCAGGTTTTCTGTTTCATCCTGGTTCAGTTTTGGTAGTGGATACATCTCTAGGAATGCCTTCATTTCTTCCAGGTTATCTAATTTGCTGGCATAGAGTTGCTCATAATATGTTCTTATAATTGTTTGTATTTCTTTGGTGTTGGTTGTGATCTCTCCCCTTTCATTCATGATTTTGTTGATTTGGGTCATTTCTCTTCTCTTTTTGATAAGTCTGGCCAGGGGTTTATCAATCTTGTTAATTCTTTCAAAGAACCAGCTCCTAGTTTCGTTGATCTGTTCTACTGTTCTTTTGGTTTCTATTTCATTGATTTCTGCTCTGATCTTTATTATTTCTCTTCTCCTGCTGGGTTTAGGCTTTATTTGCTGTTCTTTCTCCAGCTCCTTTAGGTGGAGGGTTAGGTTGTGTACTTGAGACCTTGCTTGTTTCTTGAGAAAGGCTTGTATTGCTATATACTTTCCTCTTAGGACTGCCTTTGCTGCATCCCAAAGATTTTGAATAGTTGTGTTTTCATTTTCATTGGTTTCCATGTATTTTTTTAATTCTTCTTTAATTTCCTGGTTGACCCATTCATTCTTCAGTAGGATGCTCTTTAGCCTCCATGTATTTGAGTTCTTTGCAACTTTCCTCTTGTGATTGAGTTCTAGTTTCAAAGCATTGTGGTCTGAAAATAGGCAGGGAATGATCCCAATCTTTTGGTACCGGTTGAGACCTGATTTATTACCTAGGATGTGATCAATTCTGGAGAATGTTCCATGGGCACTAGAGAAGAATGTGTATTCCGTTGCTTTGGGATGGAATGTTCTGAATATGTCTGTGAAGTCCATTTGGTCCAGTGTGTCATTTAAAGTCTTTATCTCCTTGTTGATCTTTTGCTTAGACGATCTGTCCATTTCAGTGAGGGGGGTGTTAAGGTCCCCCACTATTATTGTATTGTTGTCGATGTGTTTCTTTGCTTTTGTTGTTAATTGCCTTATATAATTGGCTGCTCCCATGTTACGGGCATAGATATTTACAATTGTTAGATCTTCTTGTTGGATAGACCCTTTAAGTAGGATATAGTGTCCTTCCTCATCTCTTATTACAGTCTTTGGTTTAAAATCTAATTTGTCTGATATAAGGATTGCCACCCCAGCTTTCTTTTGGTGTCCATTAGCGTGGTAAATGGTTTTCCACCCCCTCACTTTCAATCTGGGGGTGTCTTTGGTTCTAAAATGAGTCTCTTGCAGACAGCGTATCGATGAGTCTTGTTTTTTAATCCAATCTGACAGCCTGTGTCTTTTGATTAGGGCATTTAGCCCATTTACATTCAGGGTAACTATTGAAAGATAGGAATTTAGTGCCATTGTATTGCCTGTAAGGTGACTGTTACTGTATATTGTCGGTGTTCCTTTTGGTCTGTGTTGCTTTCAGGCTCTCTCTTTGCTTAGAGGACCCCTTTCAAGATTTCTTGTCCCGCTGGTTTCGTGTTTGCAAATTCCTTTAGTTTCTGTTTGTCCCGGAAGCTTTTTATCTCTCCTTCTATTTTCAATGACAGCCTAGCTGGATATGGTATTCTTGGCTGCATATTTTTCTCGTTTAGTGCTCTGAATATATCCTGCCAGTCCTTTCTGGCCTGCCAGGTCTCTGTGGATAGGTCTGTTGCCAATCTAATGTTTCTACCCCTGTAGGTTACATATCTCTTCTCCCGAGCTGCTTTCAGGATTTTCTCTTTGTCTCTGCGACTCGTAAGTTTTACTATTAGATGTCGGGGTGTTGACCTATTTTTATTGATTTTGAGAGGGGTTCTCTGTGCTTCCTGGATTTTCATGCCTGTTTCCTTCCCCAAATTACGGAAGTTCTCTGCTATAATTTGCTCCATTATACCTTCTGCCCCTCTCTCTCTTTCTTCTTCTTCTGGGATCCCAGTTATTCTAATGTTGTTTCGTCTTATGGTATCACTTATCTCTCAAATTCTGCCCTCGTGATCCGGTAGTTGTTTATCTGTCTTTTTCTCAGCTTCTTTATTTTCCATCATTTGGTCTTCTATATCACTGATTCTCTCTTCTGCCTCATTTATCCTAGCAGTTAGCGCCCCCATATTTGATTGCACCTCATTAATAGCCTTTTTGATTTCGACTTGGTTAGATTTTAGTTCTTTGACTTCTCCAGAAAGGGTTTCTCTAATAACTTCCATGCTTTTTTCCATGCCCAGCTAGTATCTGTAAATTGATGATTCTGAACTCTAGATCTGACATCGTACTAATGTCTGTATTGAGTAGGTCCCTGGCAGTCGGTACTACCTCTTGTTCTTTTTGTTGAGGTGATATTTTCCATCTTGTCATTTTGTGCAGAGGAGAATAGATTAATGAGAGAACAAAATGCTAACAGGGTAACAACGTTCCCAGAAAATATACTCTAAACAAATCAGAAAAGACCTGAAGCAGTGGGAAAAGAAAGGGAAATAGAGAAAAAAGAAAAAGAAAAAAAAATGGAAAAGAAAAAGATAAAGATAAAAACAAACAAAAACAGAAAAAAAAAAAAAACCAGAATGTGATCAAATATGATCAGGCTGGTATATAGATCAGTGCCACACACTAGATTTGTGGTGTATTTGGTGTGTTAGAAGAAAGTGCCTCCCAAAATTTTAAAGAAAGAAAAACTTATATATGTACAAAAATAAGGGTTGATATGAAGGGTTGGAATATGACTGTAAAGATGGAAATTATAAAAAATTTTATAAAAGGAATTGATAAGTTGTTTGAAAAAAGAAAGAAGAGGATTTAAAAAAAAAAAAAAGAAAAAAAAGGGAGAGAATGTGATCAGGCAGGGGAGTAGGAAAAAATCATACAATAGAGATTTAGGGTATATTTTGATCTGTTAGAAGAAACTCTTGGGCGCCTGGGTGGCTCAGATGGTTAAGCGTCTGCCTTCGGCTCAGGTCCTGATCCCAGGGTCCTGGGATCGAGTCCCGCATCGGGCTCCCTGCTCCTTGGGAGCCTGCTTCTCTCTCTCTCTGTCTCTCATGAATAAATAAATAAAATCTTTAAAAAAAAAAAAAAATTA
>NC_058411.1:140876689-140910687 GCF_002201575.2 Neomonachus schauinslandi
TAAAAAAAAAAAAAAGAAGAAGAAACTCTCAAAATTTTAAAGAGAGAACAACTTATATATATATGCCAAAAATACGGGTAACTACTATGAAGGGATAGAATATGACTCTAAAAATGAAAAAGAAAAATGAAAAAGAAAAATGTTTTTTTAAAAAGGATTGATAATATGTTGGTTGAAAAAGGGAAAAAGAAAAATTCAAAAAAAAAAAAGTTAAAAAAAAAATTAACTTTGAATGAGTAAAGAATCACGGTAGAAAAGCCATGAATTCTATGTGTAGTATTCCCCTAGCGCTGGAGTTCTTCCGTTCTCATTGATCGGTAAACTTGGTCTTGGCTGGCTGTTCTCGCTGATCTTCTGGGGAGGGGCCTGCTCTAGTGGTTTCCAAAAGTCTTTGCCAGAGGCGGAATTGCCCCGCCCTTGCCCCCTCCCGGCTAAGTAATCTGCTCGGGTTTGCTCTCCGGGGCTTTTGTTCCCTGCGAGCTTTCCGTACAGCTTTGGAGGCGGAGAGTGAAATGGCGGCCTCCCAATCTCCGCCCCGGAGGAGCCGAGAACTCGGGGTCTTGCTCCTCAGTGTGCCCCCAGAGATAAGCCATCAGTCACTCCCATCTCTCTGGTCTCCGGCCACACTCCGTGCTCACCCGGCCTGTGACCGCGCGTTTCTGTCTCTGGCACCCGACCCCGGGTGGAGTCTCCAAACCCAGCAGATGCCTGCGGTGTGCTCCCTCGCCGCTCCTCCCGGGGGAAGAAGGGGAGTCTCCCCCGATCTGCCACTTGTTGGGTCCCTGCTGGAGGAGCAGGGGCCCGAATGTGCCGCGGATCACGGTCTATGGCCACCCCGAGCTGAGAGCCCGCGCCTGGGCTCCGCCTCTGCAGCCGGCTTCCCTGCTCCGATACCTGGGAGCTCTGCCCTACTCAGGCACCCCCGGTCTTTCTGTGACCCCGAGGGTCCTGAGACCACACTGTCCCGGAGGGTTCCACCCCCCGCTTAGCCACCAGAGTGACGTCCCTCGGCAGAGCAGACTTTTAAAAGTTCCGATTTTGTGCTCCGCGGCTCTATCACTTGCCGGAAGCGGCCGGCGGACGCCCCTCCCCCGCCGTCTATCCTCCCGAATATCGCCTCGGATTCACTTCTCCGCACGTCCTACCTTCCAGAAAGTGGTCGCTTTTCTGTTCAGAGAGTTGTTGCTCTTCTTTTCTTCGATCTCCTGTTGAGTTCGTAGGTGTTCATATTGGTTTGATCCCTATCCAGCTGAATTCCTGAGAGGAAACAAAATCCAGGTCTCCTACTCCTCTGCCATCTTGCTCCACCCCTTGAGGATAACTGCTTAGGAAGAAAGGCTGAATCCCCTACCCCACTCCAACCAAGACTAACCCACCAGCAAACACACACACACACCCACACTCTGCCTTTTCTGTGGTGGTGCTGGGGTCTAACACCATGTGACCTTTCACTCCCACTGAGTCGCCATCATTCAGCCTGACCTTGAACCCTTCCTCTTGGACCCCGGGTCTTCATGAAGATATATGTTTGTGCTTGTGGAGAAAACCTCCATTTCCTATTGAGATCTTATGCTTGCTTCTCCACGGGGCTGCTCTGTGCCCTGGTATCGGCCATTCGTTTCCCTCCCTTCCCTTTTGGTCGCCTCATCCAGAAGCAATGTGGGCATTCCAGAAAGGCTCCATGCTGTTGTAGATGGCTCTCTTTGGGGACATGGGCTCTCTTATGCCACTCCAGAAGCTCCGAATAGCTGGGGACAGAGCGTTCTAGAGAAAGCCTGGAAGGGACCTGGGACCCATCATTGTGTTATCCAGCCACATTAATCGTTGCCGTTTCCCTGCTCCAACGACTAAGAGATGCTTGATATTGCCAGAAGTAAACATATCTGTGATCTCCTGTAGACCTCTCACTCAGGAAGAAATTGCTCAGAGGCGAGAGCGTGCAAGACAGAGGCATGCCGAGAAGCTCGCAGCAACGCAGGGGCAGGCATGCACGGAGCCCCCCCCGGGACGGGAGTGCCCTTGACACAAGTCCAAAGGGAGAGGAGACCAAAGGTACAGCTTTCCTAACTGGGTTTTGGTGCACAATACTGATTTATTGGGCATTCACTTAGCTTAGGACACTTCCTCTAGCTCTTGAGCTTGCCTGTAAGCGTAGCTTTTATCAGTATTCTGTCGCTCTTGGTGTTTCTTCCCTAAAACTGGGCCAAATGGATCATATTCACTGTTCCCTCTATTTCTAGGTGCGTCCTGGATTAGAGAGAGCGTTGTTGGCACTCATTATCCTTCTGTTTCCGGCAGGTGATGAGCATCAGGTGGAGAGTATGGCCCTTAAATCTCTGCCCCAGGAAGGAAACAACCAAGAGTCTTTTATTGCATTTGCTCGCGTGTTCAGTGGTGTGGCTCGAAGAGGAAAGAAAATTTTTGTCCTGGGGCCCAAATACAGTCCTGTTGAGTTTTTGCGGCGGGTAAGAATTGGAAGTAAAACATTAGTATATCGTTCCAAGGTTCTTACATCTTTTCAGATTGATTGAGATTTACCTTACTGGTAGATTTATTTTGTCACTAGATAGGCACATTCAGATGACTCCATGTACCTCCTCTTATGTTGCTTTGGGGACATTTGGTAAATCTGTCTCACTTAGTAGCATTTGGAAAACTAAACCAGTATATGAACTCAGTTTTCAGGCCTTATCTAATTAATTACAAGGCTTTTCAAGGCCAGAGAAAAGAACTGGTAGGAAGAGCTGCCATGCTGGAGCCAGGGCAATGGCAGATCTTCAGGAAATACGGAGATCCAAAAACTGGGTGGCACAGGCCAAAGGCCTGGGCAGAGAGCAGGTGACAGGCCACAGTTGCATGGTAGGTGGATCCCAGAAATCGATCGGGAAGGTCTGGAAGCAGGTGAACAGCCAGCATCTAAATACACCTGAGCCAAAGGGCAAGAAAGAAACCACAGGCTGCAGCTACCTCAGCATGTTGGGACATAGGCAAGGTATGTACGTAATAGTTACATGACAGTGGTCATTGGATGATGGAGGTGCCAGAAGTCCAGGGAGTGAGTCACAATCAGCAAGAAGCGGTGAGTAAGAACTTGGAAACATGCTGTGTCCCGAGCAGGAGAGCACGAGCTCCTGTCCTTGCAGGGAAACCAGAGAAGCTGCTGGACTTGGCAGCAAGTGACGGGGCGGGGCGGGGTTGGAGAGGGCCCTCCATCAACTTGCCTTAAATGTTTGTTCCTCCAGTTTTAGCAGTTTAATCCTTGGAGATCATGCTGCTGGCTGGTGGCCCCGCCGCCCGTGGTGGGCTGTGGCGTGTTCTGCTTCGGCAGGAGGGCGCATGGCAGTTGTGCCTGGGGCTCTATTTTCTGGGGGCTGTGATGGCATGTATAAACTCAGTTATGCACATCTTAAATGCACATCTTAACATCTTGGTTTAGACATGGCTGATAATTTGTTATTTATCGGGAAGGGTCAAGTGGTGGCTGATTTTTTTTCTTTTTTGTTCTCTCAACTGTCAAGATGAGTAAGAAATTGTTACTTAACGTAGTACTGATTTATTGGGCATTACAAATTCCACGAGCATTCCAACTTACCTTCTTTACGTAGTGTATCTTTGCTCTCGTGGGGCTAGAGGTTGAAATCACTTCTCGTGTGTCAAGACTCGAGGAGCAGCGATGAAATGAATTGATGGTGCAGATGACTCCATACTCCAGCAGTCGGGGTCCCATAAAATCTAATTCCAACATGCTTTAAAAACAAGGGGACTATATTACACATACCCCAGACATAAACCTTACTGGACTTGCGTGTTCATCCCTTAGGTTACTTTTCTGTTGCTGCATATTACCTACTACTACAAATTTAGCCAACGAAAATGATACAC
Source organism: Neomonachus schauinslandi (assembly GCF_002201575.2). Taxonomy (NCBI): domain Eukaryota; kingdom Metazoa; phylum Chordata; class Mammalia; order Carnivora; family Phocidae; genus Neomonachus; species Neomonachus schauinslandi. The sequence goes on from NC_058411.1 coordinate 140,880,572, forward strand.
ATTGTATCATCTCACAGTTTCTGTGGACTGGGAGCCCAAGCATGGCTTAGCGGGTCCTACCTGGTGTCTCACAAAGCTGCAACCAGTGTTGACCAGGTTGTGTGCCTTCTGGAGGCTCCTTTGGGAAAGGATCTGTCTCCAGGTTCACTTAGGTTGTTGTCAGGATTCATATCCTGGTACCTGTGGGGCGGAGGGCTCCACATTCTTTCCGGCTGTCGGCCGCCCTCAGCTCCTAGAAGCAGCCTGTGCTTTCCTGTCCTGTGGACCTTCCCAGCTTGGCTGCACTCCTTCAGGCCAGCAAGGAGGGTCCAGGCTGAATGTATTTGCAAGACAGTCTTGCGTGATGTTCCGTAATCATGCGAGTGACATCCCGCTGCCTTTGCTGTATGCCATTGATGAGAAGCAAGCTACGGGCCCCCCTCACGCCCAGGGGGAGGGGATTGCGTGAAGGCATGAACAGGAAGCAGAAGCTATGGGGGGGCTACCTTTAGTCTGTTTTACCACTTATATATGCACTGTGGAAGGCTGTATTATTTTTGAACTTGGTATTAATGGAATCTTCCTGTAGTTATTCTTCTACAACTCACTGTTTTTACCTAACATTGTGAGATTAATCTACATTGATGTCTATTTCTGTGCTTTCATTGTTTGTTGCTGCATAGTATTCCGTTATGTAAATAAGCATTTTATTTTTCCATTTTCCTGTTACTATGTATTTGGGTCCTTTCATTTTCTGCTCATCTAAACAATGCTATCTTGAATACTTTTGTACATATTTCCTTGTGCACGTTTGCACGAAATTCTAGGTAATCCACCCTTAGTGGAATTGTCTGGGTAATAGAGTGTGTGTATCTTCGGCTTACTGGTCAGTTCCAGACTGTCCTCCAAGTAGTTTTCCTTCACACTCCCAGCAGGGGTCCCTAACAGTCCAGTGTTCTCTAGCCTCACCAGAGTTTGTTATGGTCAGGAGTTTAATTTTTGCCAATCAGATGCATATGGTATGGTCTTTTCAAGAGGTTTTATTTCACTTTTTCTTTATTACTCTTTTAATATGCTTATTGGTCATTCATGTCTTTTCCTATGATGATATCTTTGGGTCATTTGCCTATTTTTGACTTGTACCATATACACATATTTTTTTTTTTTAAAGATTTTATTTATTTATTTGAGAGAGAGAGAATGAGAGACAGAGAGCATGAGAGGGAGGAGGGTCAGAGGGAGAAGCAGACTCCCTGCCGAGCAGGGAGCCCGATGCGGGACTCGACCCCGGGACTCCAGGATCATGACCTGAGCCGAAGGCAGTCGCTTAACCAACTGAGCCACCCAGGCGCCCTACACATATTTTTTAATACGGGTTTTTAGATGTTCTTTGTATAACCTGGATACTAATTCCTTGTCACTTTTTTTTTTTTAAAGATTTTATTTATTTATTTGACAGAGAGAGACACAGTGAGACAGGGAATTCCTTGTCACTTTTAAGTTTTGCAGATTCTCTTCTCTAGTTTGGGACTTGTCACATTTTCTATTTAGTATCTTTTAATGTACAGAAGTTCTTAATTTTAATGTAGTTGAATTTATCAGTCTTTTCCATTATGGGTTTTGCCTTTTGTATCTCATTTAAGAAAATTAAAATTATGACTGTTACAAAGGCAAAATTTTCACCTATGTTTCCTTCTAAAGTTTAAAGTTTTGCCTTTCTATGTTTAAATGTTTAATTCAATGTTTATACATGATATGAAAGAAGGGATCCAATCTTATTTTCGTCCCCCATACAAATACTGGTTGTTCCAACATCATTCAGTGAATACTCCCATTTTTACCCTCTGCCCTGCCAGCTCTGTCAGAAATCAGAATTCATATGTGAATTGGTCTGTTCCTCGACTGTTAGACTTCATTTTTTCTGTTTCTCTATCACTGTCTCTATTCAGTGCTGACTTCTAAATATTTTGGTATTTAAAAGGCCATGTCCTCTACCCTTTTTTTTTTTTTTTTTTGGTGAGTGCCTTGCTTACTCCTCTTTACTCTTCCATGTAAGTTTTTAGTCCGCTTGTCAGGTTCCAGGAAAAGCTCCATTGAGACTCTGATTGCTTTAAATCAGCCCATGTATTTGGTGTGAATCGACATTTTGCAATATAGCATCTATGAATCTATTAGGCATATCTATTTAGGTTATTTTCAGTGTTTTTCATTAAAGTTTTATAATTTCCTCCATTTTAATCACTTTTGTCAGACTTATCCCTAGCTATCTTATATTTTGTTGCTACTCCAAAAGTTACTGTTCAAAAAAATATTTTTTTTCTCTTGCTGATGTAGACAGTTAACTGTTGTATACTGTCCTTTGTGTTTAGCCACCTTGCTAAACTATCTCTCTAATTACAGTTCACGTGTGGTTTGAGTGGATGCTCATATTATCTGTGGATAATTCGGTTTCTCCCCGTCTCATCCTTCTGTTTTGTGTGTCTTTCGAGCTACCCCTGCAGAGTAGTCGCCGGGTCAGACCATGCACGTTTGAATGTGGCATGTGCTTGCAAGGCCAACGTTCTCATGGGGTCTCCAAGTCCCCCCAACACAGTAGCTTCTCCCTCCTCCGGGCCTTCATGAATTTACCTGCCTCTAGTGCTTTTTGGTCACTCACTCTGTGACGTTAGTTATGTTTGTATGTGCTGTAACTTCATGTTTTTCCCACTTCGCAGATAGCGGTACCGTAGTGCCTTGGACCCAGAGGCCCCCAAAACAAGTTGTTTGATTGAAAGGCTTTCAGGGCACTTGCACTTATATGGAGGTTGCTGAATAATTCAAGGCAATATCTTGAATACTTTTCAACGTCTTGAATAATTCTTGACAAAACGTACATACTTTGAGACGGTATGTCCATAAGAACGAATATGACAGGAGGTGAGCTCATAAACCTGTTATCCTGGCAGCAGATTTTTGCTGTGTTTGTGCTCGGTCTTCTCGTCAGTGTCCCCAGCATTTCACAGCGTGCTCCCTTCCAGATTACCAATATTAGCGTATAATAGCTGTGGCTTGGCCATTTTCACGGCATTTTTATCACATCTGACTACTCTTCCAAAGTTATTTTTATGTGTAGCTCAGCACTAGCACCTGTTCTTGCCGAAAGCTCCAAGGGCGTTATAATAAGATTAAAACAATTTTAAGTGAGGATAGTAATAATCATAGCACAGTTGCCACCAAAACTGGTATGTGGCATGGTTCACATAAATACTGGCAGGAGGCTGTGGGGATGTGTGTTTCTTGGCTAATGTGGTCGTACAGGTCACAGCGGATTCATATTCCTGAGCCGTAAGGCTTATGACTGTTGAATTCTTAACAGTTTTTCAGTATTTGAGAAATTTCACTACTTCATATTTTATTTCATACCATTTCAAGTTTCCATATTTCAGGTTTACATGAAGTGTGACTGTATCATCTCACCTCTGAATAGGAATAACTGTATAGATTCTAAGTAACGTCTGTAGTCAATGCCTGCTAACTTCTCTTCAACCATTTTTCTTCGCCCAGGTGCCATTAGGCTTCTCCGCTCCACTCGATGACCTTCCCCTGGTTCCCCACATGGCGTGCTGCACCCTAGAAAACCTGTATCTTCTGATGGGCAGGGAGCTGGAAGGCCTGGAGGAGGTTCCTCCAGGAAATGTGCTAGGTAAGGAGGCACTGTGCCCCATATCTCTGTCCCTGCACTCCGTTCTCAGAACTCACCCAACACGTCACCCAGACTTAGTGAACTCTTGGAAGGAAATGACTTTGATCTCTGTTTTAGTGTGGTTATTTTTTTTCTGGTGTCCTTAGACTTTAACGTACCACCTTTGAGCAATCAGCATGTGGATCGGTAACTTGCTGTGAGTTATGGTAGTTCTGTTTTAAAAAGCACTGCTTAAGTCATTTGCGAGTGCTCTGTTTTAAGTGGGGGTTCCATTTGGTTGGGAGCAAGAAGGGGAATTCTTGCTCACATAAAAGTCTGATGAGTGAGACACTTCTGGTTCTAAATTATTAGAAACTATTCTGATGTGAATTCTGATGTGATTTCTTGCAGTATTTTTAATCCATTGAATGTTGCTTTACGAACAGTAATCAGCTTACATCCACAAATGCTGTTTGTCAACCCCATGATGTTTATTGGCTTCTGCTTCTGTGTGCAGAATTCACTTTTTGAGGTCCTTAATGCAACCCAGAAGTCTCAGATTGAGGAATTTCGTTTGGAGCATCACAGGAACCCGTGTGTGCTATGGGATGTCATATCCCCTGTACCGTTGGTTTCTGAACCCTTAGGGTGTTTGTCAGCTCTAAAGCTATTTCTTGGGTGATTGCTTGGCTGGGAATTCTCTTTGTTTTTGAGAAATGGTCTAGACTATTGGTCCCGAACAGCTAATGATTTGTTTGGATTTTGTGAACCTGAGTCCAAGAAATTTGCCTAAGCATTTGCCACTCCCTCACAGAGATCCATTCTTTTCTTTAGTTTATAATTATTTTTCTTTTCTTTTTTTTTTTTGGTGGAGGGCCATGGAATTAGTAGAATTTCTAGCTTTTCATCAGTGTTACCCATTCTCTTCCATTCCTTTAAAAAATGCCATTGAACCTTGACAGTTGATAGAACTCTGAGCTACCATGGCCAACAAAACACTTTATCAGGAAGGACATGGGAATGAAGAATGGAAAACACTCTAGTTTTGGTTGTAAGATTACTGTTTTGCTCAGACTCGGTCCACTTTGTTTCTTAAACGGAAGGGAAGGCAGAAGATCTCTAAGGTCGATACTCAAGTGAAAGAGAAGGTGTTTGTAGAGTGAAAGGTTTTTGTCCTGTTTCCTCCAACTAAGGCCAGTGTTGGCAGTCTTTCCCCGGTAGAGGCTGGGGGAAACCAGCCTCTGGTTTGACAAGCAATGGTTTCTGGATCTCCACGTGCTGTCCAGGGCTGAGGCTCTGTGGTTTATAAGGAGGAAAACCATCTGTCTTTCATCTGCCGCCCAGGGCAGCCCTCTGCCCACCATCTGCTGCTGGAGACCTTTGTAAGCTAACTGTCTTCCTCTTGGAGAAAAGAGGTGTGCCTCATTCCCGTTTACTGCTGTTTCAAAATAATGGTGGGGTGCTTGGTAGGAGCTGGGGTGATGGTGCAGGTGACGAAATGTTTGTTCACCAAATTTAGCTGTGTAGAAATAACACAGATGGACACACCACTCTGGGGCAAAGTGGACGGAAGAGGAAAGCCAGATTTATTTTGCACAGGAGTTAGGGCTGTGTTTAGCTGCAGGTAACCAAAAACCAACTGCGGAGTTTTGAATTTCTCTCAACAGGAAGCTGGAGGATAGATAGTCCAGGGCTGGAGTGATGGCTCTCCTGCGGCCTCAGAGGGCTGGTTCCTTCTGTCTGACTGTTTGCAGTGCTCAGCGTGCAGCCTTTGCCCCCCAGGGAACCACGACAGCTTCGGGACCTCCAAGAATCACACGCACAGTCCTGGCAGGAAGAGGGCACAGGGGCCAAAGGTCTTCTCACAGCACTTCTGTTTTCATTTGGGAAGAAATGCTCACTTAGTGACGTCTCTGTCTGTATTCTCATTGTTTGTGACTTCTGTCACATGGCCAGCCCTAGTTGCAGGAGAGGCGAGGGACGGCCTCCGCAGCTAAGGCAGTTGTGAGTAGCCTTCGACTGGCCGCTCCACCCTGCCAGCCGCATTCCTCCCGCCCGGGCTGGGCCCTGCCTGGGGCCCTGCTGGAGATGCTGTTTCTTCACGTTAAGGAGGAAGATAGTCCACCAGGAGGATTACGAATGTAACCTTGAAGGGGGGGAATCCAGCCAACCACTTTATTTGCCTTTTGAATTGAAACTAACATAATTGTTTTCCTTTTATTAATCCAGATCCAACTGAGCCCCGTGCAGGACTGGAAAACATGAGTATACCAAAATTCTGGTCGTAGTTGGGCCACTTACTAGTTGTACGGCCTCGGGCTGGTTGTATGGCCTTTCTGGACTCGAGCTTCCCCAGATGATTTGAACTAGGGCAGGGACTGCTAACATTTCTTATGGCAAAACTAGAATAGCCACTTAAACCTTTCTTTAGGAAGACTCTTTGTGGGTTCTCAGGACTTCTTTTATTATATTTATCACATACTGTTATATTTATCATATATTCTAAACATTAAGGATGAATATTAAATAGCGTCATATGGAGGACATTTTATTGCTATAGCTATAAAATATACACAAAATTACATTTTGTACATTTTAAGATATGAACGGAACTGAAGTTTCAAGTTGCCATTATATTATGGTGGGTTGACATTTCAGTGAGGATGGAGCAAGGTAAAAGTTCTTAGTGCTTGGGTCATGAAGGTCTCACATGGATCATGTCAGTTTTTCACTGGTTGGAAAAAATGCTAGAGTATCTCTCAGGTCCCTTCTAGCTTTAACTTCTCAGGCTTGTGCTTCTTAGAGAAAAAATGTTATTTCAGGTAATTAGGGTATTTCCCTTCCTATTGTCGGTTGAGGGGCAGTGAGTTTCTGATATGGTTACTTGGATGGGTTGATAACCCATTTAGGTGGCTGCACGGGGACATCTTGAACCTCGTTACCAGCGCTAGAGTCAGGACGACATTTTCAGGCAAAGTCCGCTTGTTTGTTGATTAAAAACCTGGAGCACCGGTCTCAGGAGCAGCAGTTTCATAAGCCAGGTGTTTAATAAGGAACTTCCCAAAGCTAGGAGTGTGTTTCCGGCAGCAGAGAGGAGCAGGCCGGGGGAACGGCGGCTGGCACCCCCGCCACCAGGTTGCCCGGTGAATCGCCCAAGAGCAGGCATGCAGCCCAGCTGGGTTTTTACGCTTGCCGGTTTGTCTTCTTGGGGAGATTTGAAGTTAAAAAAAAGTAAGACGATGGCTGAATCTGGTCGAATTGATGTACACGTTCCAGTTATTGTTGCTGCGTAACAAAGCACCGAAGCCTGGCAGCTTAAAGATGGCTTGTAGTTTTTCACGAGTCTGCGGTTTGGGCATGGTTTGGTGGGACACCTGGTCTCCGTGTCTCGTGGTGTCAGCTGGGGAGCGCCGGGCCTGGGTGCTGGACTTAGAGGAGGCTCCTTTCACTTCCTCGTGGGGAGGCTGCTGCTGGCTAGCTGGGGCCTGGGCTGGGGGTGGGACTGGGGCCTGAACACGTGGCCTCCCCACAGGGCGGCTTGGCGTCCTCACAGCGCGATGCTGGGCTCTGCAGGGCAGCATCTGGGAGGACGAGCCCGGAGAAGCTCTGTCAGCTTTAGGACCTAGCCTACCCCCGCTCCGACCTCACTCCGTAGCAGAAGTGAGTCACCACGACCGGCCCGCATTCGGAGGGAGGAGACGGACTCCACCTTTTGATGGCAGACACGTCAAAGAACTTGTGAACATGTTTTAAGATGACCACACCGTGAACCATAGATAATTTCTTGTTTTCTTTTCTATTTTAGCAGGCCCCTGACAGGACGCATATTGCAAATAAAGACATAACAGAGTTTATAGCAATCAGGGCAGGCCTATAAATCCCGTCTATTTTGCTCTTGTTAGAGAAAAGGTTGTAATTCCTGTTTAATAAGAACATAATAGAGAATGATATGACTGATACCCATGTGCTTTTCATCAGTGATGATGCCGAGTCGGATTGATCAAATGCAGATGAAAATTTCTGTTGGAGAAGGAAATGAAAACTTCTATGGCATTTTTTTTTTTACAAGTCAGTGCGTATAGGCAAAGTCCAAAGGAAAGTTCCTTTATTGGCACTTGGAAGATGAAGACTTCACATTTGAACTCTGTTATAACTCACTTGGAGAACTTACATTGACTGATAAGTGTGGAATAGAGTCTGTGGTCTGGAAATAGTTGATTTAAAGTTTAAAATCATTTAATTCCAACCTGATGTTTAAAAAGCTCGGATAGATGGGACGAGAGAGACCTCCCCGTGTTTAACACACAATAGCCCTTTGTTCAGCCCCTACCAAGAACGTCTCTAAAAATAAATGTTTGCTACAGGCTCCTATTAAAATGTGAGGGGAAATTGAATTAGGATTCCAAATCTTTAGCCTTTTCTTATACACTTTCAGAACTCTTCCATATGGTTAAGTCTTTAACATTTCAAGGCCATATTCTAAGAGGAAACGTGATACTCTTTTCACAACAGGAGGAAAATAACATTAATTAGCTTTTTTCTGAGCTGGTTTTAGTTCTGCCGCGGTGGGTTGCTGGGTGATGGGAAGTCGGTGGAGATTGAATGAAGGGTGTGTGTGTGTGTCTGCCCGTCTGTCTGTCCTTAGTCGTGTGGGGAACTTGAGGAGTCAGAGCCTTTGGCATTATATGCAGATTTGATTTTGTTGTTGCCAAGGAAATCTCAACAGTTTGTGACTCTTAAGTCTTAGTGATACTTTTTGTAATACATTGAATTCACTTACTAGTGAATTTCTTTTCTTTTTTTTTTTTTGTAGATTTTTTTTTATTATGTTATATGAATTTCTTTTAAATACACCTTATCAACATTTTCACTTGGAATCTATTTTAATCAGTAAATAATAGCCTTATTAGTCACTTCCTAGGATTAATTTTCCGTTGGTTTTAATAATTTTTCTTTTACAGATGATAGTGATTTTATTGTGTCTATAATGTGTCTTGTTTCTTATTTTTAAATTGCGTATAGAAATATGATAGGTGCTCATTACAGCTGTTCTGTTATGTCTGGTTCCTTCCTAACTTTAATGAAAACACTCGTTTTAGCTTCGGGTTTGCTGATGCCGGTTGGTTCATATCTCTAATGTGTCACGTTAGCAAAGTATGCTTCTTTTTTTTTTTTTTTAAAACCAGGAATAGATACTGAGTTTTATTGATGGGTTCCCAGCATCTAAAGACAAAGTTATAGAGCTTTGCTGCTTGCTGTAATTGATGTCATGGATTATATTTAATTATTTCCTGATTATTCAGTTGTCCTTCCATTCCTAGAAGGAAAGAAAAAAAAAAAACAGCACTTGATCATTGCACATTCTTGTGGTACACCATCGGTTCTATTTACTAGCATTTTGTCCAGATTTCTCTTGGATACTAAGTAAGTTTGGCCTTTATTTTCTTGGTATTTCCAAAATGGGAAGCGTCCTCTCTTCCACCCTCGAGAGCTGGGCTGTGTAATGGTAGCCACTGGCCATATGTGCTTATTTACATAGGCTGGGACCAAACAGCATTAAAAGTTGACTTCGTCGGGGCGCCTGGGTCGCTCAGTCGTTAAGTGTCTGCCTTCGGCTCCGGTCATGATCCCTGGGATCAAGCCCCGCATTGGGCTCCCTGCTCGGCAGGAAGCCTGCTTCTCCCTCTCCTGCTCCCCCTGCTTGTGTTCCCTCTCTCGCTGTGTCTCTCTCTGTCAAATAAATAAATAAAATCTTTAAAAAAAAAAAAGTTGACTCCGTCAGATGCGCTAGTCACATTTCAAGTGCTCAATAACCACGTGTCCCTAGTGGCTGCCATACTGGACAGTGCTGTTCTAGGGAAATTTCTATAGACTGTGATAATTACCTTCTCTTTGAAAGTTTGGAAACAGTTCGCTTGTAAAATCATCTGGGCTAGAGACATAAAATGTTTGATTCTTTCGATCTGGTTTATTGTCTTTCTCAATTCTCAGTTTCTGTTTTCTTGCTTTGTTTCTTTATTATGTAAGTTTGTCTATTTTATTTTGATGTTATAGCTCTTCTATATGAATGCTGTTATGTTTCAAGTACTCTTTAAAAGATAATTTTCAGTATTGTGTAGGCCGTAATATAGGTACATTTGAGAAATGCAGACAGGCTGAGTAAGAGTTACCTCTTACCGTAGGGGTGACCATCACTCTCTTTATATGCACATATGAGCACATTGTTTCTTAAAATTGTGGTAAAAAATATAATGTAAAATTTGCCATCTTAACCATGTTTAAGTATACGGCTGAATAGTATATACGTAATGCAAAAATAATCATGTTTCCTGTGTTTTCTAACCTGTACGTATTTCTCCTAGAGACGATCTCTTCTCTCATATTTAGAGCTTTCTGTTTCCGTACATTTACTATAACTCCCAGGACGGTGTTAAATGGTGGTGCAGTAGTGGGGTCTCATTCCTGACATTGTAGGAATTCTTATGGACGTGGTACTGGGTTATATAGGAGATCTGATCTGCATGGTCTTTATAACACTGCAGTGACTACAACGACTATTTCTATTTACTAGATTAATTTTTTAAATGTAGATGGATGCTGACTTTTATCAAATGGTCTTTTCCATACCTTTCAGGCGATAGATGTTCTTTCTCTTTTGAGCCATTTTATGCCATGAATCTCAGTAACACATTTTTTAATATCAATGAGTCACATATTCCTGGAATAAGCTACTGTTGAATGTATTTCAGTATGTTAATAGAGCAATGAATTCAATTTGTTGGTGGTTTTTTATGTAACATGTTTATAAGTTTGGCTGATCTGCATTTTTTATATACATATTTATTTTATATTCATGGAGTATAGGTAACAGCATTCCACTGGCTACGTGAAATGAATAACAAATTAGGGACAGTTTTCACTGTTTTTATTTTATGGGACAGTTTAAATGGCACTAGAATTTTCTGGTCCTTAAGCGATTTGATATTAACACCCATGAAACCAACTCTACCTGGTTGGTTGTCAAGGTTGTGATTTGATAGTTTTATCAGTTGTTACTCTCCCTTTCAGTTTTTTGGGTTTTTTTTTTTTTTTTTTTTTTTTTTTTTACTGTTCCTTACATTACATTACATTTCCCTACAATAATGCAGGGAAAGGTAAACTGCAAGTTCACGGTCATAGCTCCTTGGAGAGATGATTCGGTTGAGGAGGGAGGAGTACCCTAATATGGGAATCATGCTGTCATAGGGAACCATGCATTTCAGATTGGTTATTTAGTTCATTTGCATGGATACTAGTATCGATATTGATTATAATAATGATATGAAAATGAGCATCTGTCAGTGCTTACCATGTGCCGGGAACCTCTGTGTATTTATGTGCAAGTATCTGATTTCCTCCTTGCCAAGTGAGACAGATACATTTTACAAACGGGAAAACTGAGGCTTGTGAAGGTTGTAATCATCTATAGAGCAAGCTGGGAGGTTTGTATCCCTCTGTTATTTCACCTTCTTTGTTCCTACATTAATTGTTCTTTTCTTTTTTCCTTTTCATCAGTCTTATTTGGTTGTTACATTGTATTTTTACTTCTATCATTAATCGATTCCTCATCTGTAACAGGTTCTTAATATATTAATTTAGCATCCTTAAGAAGCCTTACCTTCTATATATCATATATTGTTTCATTTATTTTTTTAGAAGAATTGGTTCACTTTTTTTTCTCTTTTTCAAATGAATGTGTTTATGGCCTGAATCTTCATATAACCTTGTCTGGATTTCTTTAGAGTTTTACACATTGTTTTCTTTATCATTGTGTTTTTCTGTGAACCTCCCAACCAGAGGACTGCAGCCGCACATTACAAATGCAGCAAGCTGTGGGTCCCTTCAGCCCTCACAGCGCCACCTGGGCCACAGGGTGGCGGGAGTCCCCTTGTCTGTGGCCTCACGCGGAATTGTTAGCATATGGTTTGGCAAAATGCTTATCACATCAGTTAAGGTGTGACTGTTCATCCTTTTTTCACTGAATGAAGTAACCGGTTATAACTATGTAACTTCTTTTGAAGATTATTACAGGTTTGTAACCTAAGAATTGTCTGTTAATAAGCTCATTGCCTCTCTAGACATTATTCGAGAACAAAGGATTATTTGATGGGGATTTTCTTCCCCACCATCTTGAAATAGGACATTTCCTTTTTTATTGTTAAATGGCACTGACAAGATAGCAGATTTGACCTTTCTTCTTGGTATTCTTAATGCATGACAGAATGGGGAAATCATTTGACCTTTGTAAATGGTTTAATGAAGGTTGGGAAGATGTCCTTGATGATTGATACAATGGTCTTCTTGTTGACAAGGTGAAATTTGATTTTTTTCCAGTAGACAATCAACTGATTGTCAAAAAGCCCGAAAAATACGCTCTCTTATACCCCTAAATTGAATATGTGACTCCAAGATGTAACAGCCCCACTTGTAGGTGTATATATCAGAGAGCCTTTTAAGTCTGCTCTAAAAAAGGAGACAGGTACGAGAGTGTTCACAATAGCACTGTTCATGATGGCAAAAAAAAAAAAAAAAAGGTAACTGGTTAAATATCCATGGACAGCAGAATGGATGAGTAAATTATGGCGCAGTCATACTCAGGAAGAATATTGTATCTGAGTGAAAGTGAATGACTCCACAACACCGAACGTATTGGCTAGGGTCAGGCTCACAAATACAATCGATTTAAACAACAAGCAAGTTGCCAAGCCTTTATATAGAGGTAAAAAACACATAAATACCGTGTATTGTTGAGGGACAGATCCATATATAATAAATAATGCAGGGAAAGGTAAACTGCAAGTTCACGGTCATAGCTCCTTGGAGAGATGATTCGGTTGAGGAGGGAGGAGTACCCTAATATGGGGAATGTCTTCTTTCTTCAGATGACTAGTGGGCCTGTAGTGTGTGTGTTCTGTTTTTCTTTTTGAGCTTTTTATCTCTTGAATGTCTTCTCATATATTTTTTAAATTAGGAGGAAAGATGGTGTTAATATCTTTACTTGACGTCATTGGTGCTGCCTTGTAGAACTTGTCCCTGAGGACTGAGTTGAGATATGGGAAGTGTATGGGTTGGGGATAGGATGCTCTGGGTTACATTCCCGCTGAGCAGTTTTTAACTTTGTAGCCTTAGGTGGGGTGCTTAACCTCTCTGATCCTTAGTTCCATCTTGCAGATGAAGATAACAGAAGGCAGTGGGATGGTGGCCTTTATTTTGTTTCTAAAAATATCAAAGGGCAAAATGTTAATTAAGTAAAGAGGTCATTACCATTGATTTCCATGGGAAATATCATTAATTGACTGGCAAAAGTCACACATATAAAGAAAATAAATCCTAAGTGAAGCGCTTAATTATGAATACTAAAGAACATTTTTCTAATCTAACATGTCATTTATTTAAAGCAGTTCTTTTTATCTAATGAAAAAAAGCCAAGTAGGCCATCATAAGCATTTTGGTGCTTTCCTTGTGGTAGTGAAGCTCATCTGAAAAATGTCTTCCAGCAGGATATGTAGAAAAGAAATTAGATGTTCTGGCTGTGACTGAAACTACTTCTTTACTCTCTGTCTTATTCCTAGTTATTCAGTTAGAAAGAGTCGACACTTCTGTTAGCTTCTCCAAGAGAAAGCTCCAGGTAGCAGAGATGATAGGGAATTGGTTTCCCAGTGAAATAAGGCAGAAGGGCTGGATCCTTGCAGCTACCGAATGGTCAACATTGATGTCAGAGCTCCACTCCCAGCTTTGGATCAGAGCCCGACTCCAGATGTAGGCATTTGGGAGGAGGAAAGGCTATGTCTTGCAGGTTGAGAGAGGTCGAGAATTTTCTACTGAGAAGCATGTGTGCAAGCTTGAACACGGAGCGCAGAAGGAACTGATTCTTCGTGAGAAGCCAGGCCATGTTCTGTCCGTGAGCTGTGTGCGGTAGATTCAGAGTTAAGGTTTGAATTCTTTATTTCTTTTTTTTTCAAGAAGTTATTAACTATTAAAATGAGTATATATTCTTCTGAAATAGTATTCTAACAAAAATAGTGATTCATAAAAGCAAGCATTCCACAGGATTGCAGTGTAATTTGTTTCCTTAAAATAAAAAGAAATGTATTAATTTTTTAAGCTGCCATCTGCCAGGGAACTCCTTAGACCTCTGTAATTGTATTAAGAGCCACAGGAGCTGAAAGCACCTGGGTTCTGCCCTGGAATAAAACAGACTGTGGCCTTTTTCCAGTTTTGTAGATGGGGGAGGAGAGTCACTTTACCTTTTGCTAGAGAAGGAAGTTTCTGTCAGTTTGTAGCTGGGTACTTAGCTTCTTCCATCCTAGCTCTTGACACCAGCTGGTTTGAGAGAAGAATCCCTTAAGGGGAAGACGTTTCTTTAGAATAGTAGACACGTCTTCTTTTCATTATAAATATTCTGGAATTTCATGGCTGAGAGCAGAATCTCCTCTTGGTCTGAACATTTCTCATTAAAGGGTATCAGGACAGTGACCTTTTTTATTTTTTAATGTGATAAGATCTTGTAGGACCCCAGAGCCAAGGAGATGTTATCACTTGGAAGGTCTTTGTTTCTCTCCTGCGATACACTGAAATGAATTGCTTCTTCCTCCCCTCGGTGTGACCCAGGTGTTCTGGGAGGCTCACTGGTACATCCTGGGCTGAGAAGCAGGAGGCTGCTTGATGTCAGAGAAGCAGAGAGATTCTGAGTCTCAGCTCTTTCTCTTTGCTTTGGTCCAGCCACGAGGAGAGCACTGTCCTCTGCTCTGTAAGGCCACTGTTGCCCCCAGGAGCTGTTTGAAGCCCCTTTCCTGGATCGTGAGCTGAGGGTGCTCTCCCCGGCAGGGCAGGATCCCACTGCCTCATCATCTAGAGAGCTTGTCTGTCCCCACTTGTTATTTGTGCGGTGTTCTCAGAGGCGTGATGTTGAGAGACCTCAGCTCCGCTGACACATTCCCGCCTTTCTTCTCCGTTTACCGTCTTCTTCTCTACCAGATCCTTTGTACTCTTTCTTACATTGCTCTTTGGGTGTTTCATGTTCTGTAAATCCCGTGTGCTCATTTAAGCTCTTCTAGGGCAGGGACCAGGTTACCTGTAAACTACGTACTCAGGTTTGTTTTTTTTTTTTGCCCCAGATGCACAGTCGTGTGCCAGCATGGTTTGTGAAATAAACCTTACCTATCCCTGAGTTTTACTGCCACTTCTGTCGTTAAATTTCCACCAGTACTGTAGTCTGTTATTGGGCTCTGTTTTCTGTGCTGATGTATTTGCCATTCTATATTGTTTGGTTTTGATTGTTTCAACGATTCATTTGTTAATCTCATTTTATCACTATTTATTTATTTATTTTTTAAAATTTTTTAATTTTTTATTTATTTGACAAGAGAGATAGCACAAGTAGGCAGAGCGGCAGGCAGAGGGAAAGGGAGAAGCAGGCTCTCTGCTGAGCAGGGAGCCCGATGCGGGGCTCGATCCCAGGACCCTGGGATCACGACCTGAGCAGAAGGCAGCTGCTTAACCAACTGAGCCACCCAGGCGCCCCATCACTATTTATTTCAATAAGTTTTTGGCTGTTCTTGGACATTTATTCTTCCATGTGAACTTGAGATCATTTTAGTTCATTCCAGTACATTAAATATCTACATTAAGATATTTTATTTACAAAAGTGAATCATGAGGGCACCTGGGTGGCTCAGTCGGTTAAACGTCTGCCTTCAGCCGAGGTCATGATCCCGGGGTCCTGGGATCAAGTCCCGCATCTCGCTCCCTGCTCAGCGGGGAGTCTGCTTTCTCCCTCTGCCTCTGTTCTCTCTCTCTCTCTCAATCACTCTCTCTCAAATAAATCTAAAAATGAATCATGATCACTGTCTTTTACTATAAAACTCAATAATATAGAAAAATAGGTAAATTACATTCATAGGGATGATGATTGTAGGTGTTACCAGTGTAATGTGTTTTCTTCCAATCTTCTGTCTGTAAGCACGCATCCATATGTACACCTGCTATAAAAGGAACTCATTTTATTTGTGTGAATTTATAAGTTCATTTGGGAAGAATTGACATCTTTGTCCTATTGAGCCTTTTCTAGTAACATGGAGCTAAGGAAGGGGCCGTGATTTATACCCAGCACTGCATTGTGTCGGTCTCCAAATTTTATTACCAAATCACGTAAACAATTAAAATCATATCAGTACTGGTCTCTTTGGGTAAGAAGCCCTTTCCATTTTTACACAGGGTCTTGTGTTGTGGGCCCCAGGCCTACCTGTCTCAAATTGAGCCAGCTGCCGGTTGCCAGAATTAGTCTTTCTGCCATAGGGTCTTACCTGAAACAGGGACTTCTGGATATTGCTGAGGCCCAGTATCGCTTATGTTTAACTTCTGGGGAGAAGAGTTTCTCTCCTAGTGGCACAAGTTAATTCTAGTATGCCTGGGTGACCTGTAATCTAGTTCCATTTTTCGAAGTTTAGATTTGGATTGGACCAAGCATTTGGATTAGACCTTTTTCTGTGTTATCAATTTTCCATACTTTTTACCTTTCTTTGGACATTTCACTTGAGGTTTGGGTTGGAGGGATTTGGGGAAGGGAGGAAGGGGTATCAGGGTCTCTGATTAACCTTTCTTTCTCAGGATCCAAAGTCTCTTAAAAGAAAAATAAGATAATTTTTTTTTTTTAACGTGTAGTGAACTATTTGCTCTGAAAAGACAAACCTTCGCTTACTTTCATAGACTGATCATTCTCTTACATTCATGCATTTTGTGTTTGCTATACATTTGACTCTGTATTAGGTTAGATTTTTCATGCTGGGTGCTTACATTTAATCTTCCAAATTATTTATATTTTTTTATTTTTATTTTTTTTAAAGATTTTATTTATTTATTTGACAGAGAGAGACACAGCGAGAGAGGGAACACAAGCAGGGAGAGTGGGAGAGGGAGAAGCAGGCTTCCCACGGAGCAGGGATCCCGATGCAGGGCTCGATCCCAGGACCCTGGGATCATGACCTGAGCCAAAGGCAGACGCTTAACAGCTGAGCCACCCAGGCGCCCCTTCCAAATTATTTATAGACCTTTCACAGTTTTGCTCCCAAACTAAACAGCCCTGGGTTTGTTGGTTGAGCCCTCTGGCAAGTTGGCCACGTCTATGGACCTGAATCTATGGATCTGTATCCAAATAAAATAAGGTTGTGTCAGGTGATGTCTTATGGCCTTTCCTTCTCTCTTAGCTGCTTTTCCATGAACCATCCCCACTGTCCTAAACCTGGGTTTTCCATCTGTTTTAGTTGCTTTGCTGGGCTCAGTATTCTCTTTGCCTTCCTCTCTCTCTCTGTGGATTGCTCTAGGTAACACTCAGAAAGCCAGAGGTCCAGGTGCCATTTGGCAGACAAGTTAGGGACCCCCCCCCCCGCCCCCGAGAGCTCTTCTTATCATAACCAGGAGCTTTAAAAGGCAGCCTTCATCCTGATTGGATGCACAAGGACTGTGCCCCAAGAGGTCCAGAATGGCTTTGTCGGACTTGAGCCAACTCAGAAGCGTTGACACCTTCTCTGACCCTTATTTACACCAGCGTTGATGTCTGGGCTGAGGCTGAGTGGGCTATGTCTGCTCTCCGAAGCCGTCCATCCATCCTGGGCCGGGAGAAGGCAGCTGGTTGTTTCAGCTCCAGCAGGGGCCGCAGCTGCCGCGAGCTGCGCACAAGGGGGCAGCCTTTTCCATGGATTTCCATCCTGTGTGAGGCCAGAGGAACAAAGGCGGGTGTCTGAGCGCGCGCCTGAGTCCGTGCTTGGCTAGAGCCCTCATGGAAACTTGTGACCGTTAACTGTGTTTATAAAGAGTATCAAGCGGTCGGGTGAAGGGTGTGTGCGTGCGGAGCAGGTTCTGTGCTGCATCAGACTGAAGGGTGTGAACACAAGCGGCGTGTGTGTGTGGGGGGGGGGGGGGGCTGTAGACGGTGCACCGTTGCCCAGCCCCGGGTCCTGCACGTGGTGGGCAGGGATTTTTTATTAATGGAGGTTTAGAGATATCTGAGTCATTAAAACAGAGAAGTCGATTGTAGTTGCAGCTTGCTGTTGGAACCTGAGGACCAATTTCATAGCTGTCACGGAAATTCATTTTGGTGCCTGCTCACTCTTGCTTTCTTGCTTTCTTTCTCTTGCCCCTCCCACCTCTCTTCCAGATACTAAAGGCATCATTTCAGTTGTATATTTGTTTTCTCCTTTTTTTTCCTCTTCATTTTACAAATTGAGTTATGACTCCTTAGGTGGTTTCTACTTGGAAGAAGCATTATTACGAAAATATATGCTGGTTAGTAGGCAATGAAGCAGAATAGAAAACCTCACTAATATCCTGATCTCCCATGCATTAGCAGCATATCGTCCCTGGTTTTATGTCTCCCAGATGACTGTTTGTTAATTTACAGCAGCCCGGCACGTAAATGCATTGATGGTCATATTTCAAAGGATTTGGGTCTGCTAGTTCAAGCGCATATTTGAAGCAAGAGCTGCTATTCCTTCACTGTTGGAGCTAAATGCATATTACTATTTGACTCTGTAAAAGCTGCAAGAAATCAGATATGCTTTGAGAATCAAAGACAAAGCCCCTCTCCCCTGGGGTTGGGAGTAAGATTGGGGCTTTTCTTTCTTTCAGGTTTCTACAGAAGCAGCAATTAGTAGATTTATTGCAGAATAGTTGTTTCTCTTCAAAGCCAGGAGCCTCCAGTCAAAATGACCACTGTCATTTCATTTTCTTTTTTTTTTTTAAAGATTTTATTTATTTATTTGAGAGAGAGAGAATGAGAGACAGAGAGCATGAGAGGGAGGAGGGTCAGAGGGAGAAGCAGACTCCCTGCTGAGCAGGAAGCCTGATGTGGGACTCGATCCCGGGACTCCAGGATCATGACCTGAGCCGAAGGCAGTCGCTTAACCAACTGAGCCACCCAGGCGCCCACTGTCATTTCATTTTCTAAACAGTTTATATTTGCCTATCTTTTGGTAATTGATACAGAGATGTCCCGTTTATAAATGTACATGAACGATGTCTCAAGCAACTTAACCAGCATTTACTGAGCACCTACTGCATGCCAGATTTCATTTATGTTTGCTTATGGAAGTAGTAAATTTATCATCTTTGTTTTGCCGATGAGAAAATGGAGACCGGGAAGTTGGACTTAGGACAAATGACACTGTCCCAGCCACCCTTTTTAGCTGGATTTTGTTTCCTGCACGGTTGTGTAGCCGAGATTATTTTAAATCATTCCACCAGGCTCTCCTCCCTCCCTCCGATTTTGGCCACGCAAAAACGCTGTGATTTGTGACATTCTGTCTGTAGAGTCCTTGAACTTCATCCTTCTGTAGTCCAGTCCTTTTATAAAAGAGGAATCTGAGACTCAGAGAGACTTAGTCTTTTCTGGGCTTGGTTGAGGAGACTTGAAACTAGGATCCAGTCTTTCCTTTTATAAGGGAGAAAACTGTAGGGAAGGACAGGAGGGGAAATAGCCTGGCTCCTCCAAAAGGGAGAAAAGAGAAGCTGACCAATGAGAATTTGTCAGTTTTACCTAGTTTAGAAAGAGGCACCGTATACAGAGGTGAGCTAGTGAGACTCCCGTCCCCAAGGAGCAGTCTTTTCCAGTGGCCCCTTATACTTCCTCCCAGCAGCCTAGACTTGCTTTGTGTGCATGCCTCATAGACCCTTCGCTGTCTGTCTGCTGCCCCCTCCTTAGACCCTGTGCTTCTGCTCTCACCACTCCCGAATACATTAGGATTGTTAAGAATTTATTTTTATTGAGACATAATTAACATAACAAAGTCTAAATTTAAGGTATACAGTGTGTTTATTTGAATTATTTATATATTGCAATATGATTACCACTGTAACACTAGCTTATATCTTTATCACATCACAAAATTAATTATTTCTTTCCTGTGGTGGGAACACGTAAGATCTAGTCTCTCAGTAGTTTTGAAGTTTATAATACTGTTTTGTTTCTGGAATCACGGTACTTGCATTAGATCTCCAGGACATATTTATCTGCTAGTTTCAAGTCTGTACCCGTCAACAACATCGCCCCTAGATTCTCCCAGCCCCCAGCCTCTGGTAACCAGCATTTTACTGTCTCTGAGTTTGGCGTTTTCAGATTCCGTATATAAGTGAGCTCATTCATGCAGTGTTTGTCTTTCCCTTCTGACTTATCTCAGCATATCTATCCATGTTATGGCAAATGGCAGGGTTTCCTTCTTTCTTTCTTTTTTTTTTTTTTAAAGATTTTATGTATTTGTTTGAGAGAGAGAGAGAGAGAGAGAGCACATGAGAGGGGGAGGGCCAGAGGGAGAAGCAGACTCCCTGCTGAGCAGGGAGCCTGATGCGGGACTCGATCCTGGGACTCCAGGATCATGACCTCAGCCGAAGGCAGTCGCTTAACCAACTGAGCCACCCAGGCGCCCTGGGTTTCCTTCTTTCTTACAGCTGAATAATATTCCCTTATTATCCCGTTATAATATTACACACACACACACACTTTCCACAACTTCTTTGTCCATTCACCCGTTGGTGGGCACTTAGGTTGTTTCCATGTCTTAGCTAATGTGAATAATGCTGCAGTGAACATGGGGGTGCACATACCTCCTTGAGATCCTGTTTTAATTTCCTCTGGCTGTGTACCCAGAAGCAGGACCAGCGAGTCAGACGGTAGCTCCATTCGTGTTCTCTGAGGACTCTGCATGTTGCTCCCCAGCGGCTGCACGGTGTGCATTCCCACCAGCAGTGTGCACAGCAGGGCTTTGCTCCCCACTCAGGTCAGCACAGGCTGTCTTTTCCCCCGCTGTTCCTTTTCCCTGTGCTGCCTGGTGAGTGCAGACACGAAACCCAGCTCAAACGCCCCCCTCTCCGAAGCCTTCTCCGGGTGCTCCGGGAGATACATCTGGCTCCTTCCTTTGAGTTCCTATACCGCTTTTAATACATCTGTCTTAGAACATTTGTTCCTTGGGCCTGTCACCCAGAGGGGGTGCATTTCCAGGGCACAGTGTGGGTGTGGGTGAGCGGACAGACACGTGTGTACTCCCCTCCAGGTGCTCCTTCCAAGCACAGGGATGGAATGGAAATCCTAGGAGATACCGTTACAGTCATTCTTTGGTTTGCTGGCATTCCTTCTGGAGTATATATGGGAAAACTGAGGTACCACAGATCAGAAAGGGAGAGTGGAGGGGCGCCTGGGTGGCTCAGTCGGTTAAGTGTCTGCCTTCGGCTCAGCTCATGGTCCCAAGGTCCTGGGATTGAGCCCCGCATCGGGCTCCCTGCTCAGCGAAGAGTCTGCTTCTCCCTCTCCCTCTGCCTGCCACCCCCCCCAACTTGTGCTCTCTCTCTCTAATATAAATAAATAAAATCTTAGAAAGAAAGAAAGAAAGAAAAAAGAAAAGAGAGAGAAAGAAAGAAAAAAAAGAAAGAAAGAAAGAGAAAGAGAGGAAGGAAGGAAGGGAGGAAGGGTGAGGGCCCAGCTTACTGGATGCTTGAGTTTCAGCCTGTGGCCACCAGCCATGTGTCTGGTCTGCTTTGTTGCTTCTAATGTTCAATGTGTTCCAGAAATTAGTTTGTCCTAAGAGCCGACATCAGTTGAGAGGTGCAGAATGTGAGGTCAACTAGGCTGAGTGTATGCGCGCGTGTTATGGGGTGTTTTTCGTATGTAGATATATGAATCTGCCCAGATGTGACATACACAGCCTGAAATCTCATAGCTGTAAGAGATTACAAGTAATAGAACCTTGGTCTTACTCAGATCTTTCAAAATAGCTTCGCTTTTTGAGTGAGAGTTTTCTGGAATTGTTTGGCCCATGAAAGTCTAATATATTCATAGTTATTTAGATACTAAATTTGGAAAACAGTTCCCTTTATGAGGTTAGACAAGTTTAAAACTGAAACCAGGTGTGTTAACCCTGTGTTAAAATACAGAAGTGTCTTTAAAAAAGTCTAGTATTTCCAAAACTCATGACCAAATTTAAATTTAGTTTTAAATGTAACAAGTATGTAGCTTTGTTCTTTGCAAACATCATGGAATATTTTTGTGTGTGTGAATCCTTTTTTGTTTTCCATTTTGTTTTGTATGCCTCTCTGACTTTCAGATTCTGAAAGCAGGACTGTGGTGGGGAGGGATGTGGGCAGGAAAGGTAAGTGCTGGAGCCCATGACTCGATCTCCCTTCCTTGGTCAAGTGAGCTGTTTATTTTTATATTGACCGAGACCTCCCAGCCTGGCTTATCCAGGGCACCCTGGTTTATGCCTGTTGTCTTGGAGAAGGTGTTGTGACCCCTTCACTCCTGAAAATCCTAGTTTGGATGCTGAATTCTGTGGTCCACTCTAGTTATGACTGAAGTATTTGTTCTTGATTATTTTATTTTATGCTTTGGTCTTAATGTTTCTTTTGTGCATTTTTTTTTAAAATACTTTTGTGTCTTTTGTGCATTTTTTTTACTATACTTTTGTGTATTGTTGGATTCCTTAATGTTTTGGAAGGCATATTCTGTTTTTAATTCCATAAATCATTGCCTTTTATGTTTTTCTTTTTTAAAGACTTTTTTTTTTTTTTTTTTAAATTCATGAGAGGCAGAGAGAGAGAAAGGCAGAGGGAGAAGCAGGCTTCCTGCAGAGCCCGATGCGGGACTTGATCCCAGGACCCTGAGATCATGACCTGAGCCAAAGGCAGACGCTTAACGACTGAGCCACCCAGGCGCCCCGACTTTTATGTTTTTCAAATTATTCTTTAAACATAAGAGTCAACTCCAAAATGCTATCCTACATATCCCACCAATTTAAGACGGAGACTATAAATTCTTTCAGGATGGCACCTGGGTCATCTTTGTCTCTGACAGCGTCTGGTAATATGCTTTGAACTAGGTAAGAGCTAAAGAAAAGTTTCTGGAATGAATCTTGGGGGAAACAGTTTGGCGACGTGGAATGGAAGGTGAAGTTCGGTCTGGTCTGAGATTAGTGTAAGGTCCCGTGGATGAAGGAGCCGGATTGAGCTGGGGCTGAGGATCCAGTGAGCCCCACAACACCACTGACCAAACCCAGTTATGGAGGAGATGCCATTTATCTTGTTCTCTTACCTAGGGACTCCCAAAGAAGTCTTCAGTAAACTCTTTTTCAGTTAGAGTTCATTTGCAGAGATTACACTGCTCCTAAATACAAAAACAAAGGAGCTTTCCAGTGCCCAAGTGGAGAGCAGATTGGTTTGGCTACCGAGAATGGCAGGAGTGCTGGCGACAAAACACTGTTTTGAGGCCGAGGGTAGTGGGGGCCCGGAATTAGGTGGGAGAGGCCCCGTGGGATGGTAATTGGAGAGCCGTGCAAGGAGATAGTGGAAGAGGCCACAGATTTTTGTGGGCATATTCAGCTGATTGAACCACAGCCTTTTCAGGCTGTGTATGTTACATTTGGGCACTAATTACTTAGTAAAGTAATTTCTAAAGAATGGGTTTGAGGCTTAATTTGAAAGTTAAGTGTATTTGGTAACACTTAATCAGTTATGAGCCAGAGGAGGGAAGAACACCCTTTTAAAGAATTTAATTTGCAAAATATGCCTTGTACTTTGATAGGCATTTTATACCACCAAAAAAAAAATTTAGTTCTTTTAAAGGCTTTGCTGAATCTTACTCTAGCCGAGTGCCTCCAAATTTAGGCAGAATATGGACAGACACAACCGTTTTTACATGTAATAATGCTGCACGTAGACTCTTGAATAAGAACCTTGACAATGAGAAAGTACAGTAATCTTTGACTTTGTGTTCAAAGTGTGAGGATTGCTTATCTGCCAAGCTAGGAGGGGATGTAATTGAGTACAGAAGGAAGGCTATAGATAAATTGAGTACAAATAGTCTCTAAGTCCTGAGTCATTAGGTAACTGTTTAAAGCATGATGATTGTTGCTCAGTAAATGTACATATAGTTGAATCTGTATTTTTTATTTCCTCTAGCAAGTGTGGATATTTGATCATTAAGTTCACTATTCCATTTTCAGGATCCAGTGGTCACAAACCAGAGCACAATCCAAGGGTGTTTTCACTTTTATTAAAATGTGTGAGTGTGTGTGTGTGTGTGTGTAAAATATGAATTGTTTCCCGTTTTGAAGGTAATACCCATTATTTGTTGGCAGATTTAACTGATAACACTTTTATTTTGATTTCACTTATTTGGATCTCACGGGTAGCACGGGCTGATATAAATATCTGAATAATACAGAAATGTCAAAACATAATAGCATCATGTCTGCAAGCACTCCTCTGATGTTACCATTGGTAACAAATTAGGATGTATCCTTCCATAGGTTCTCCTTATACAAAACACAGACACACACAATTTTTGCCTCTTTCCTTTGTTTTGTGAACTTGGCATTTTATCTGTGATGACTTTGGTGCAGTTCAGCAGATAGTTCTTGACCCTCGGTGTCAGGAGGGATTGTGCACTACAGTTGTGTATAATTTACCACATTCCCTTCTGACACAGTTTCAAATTCATTACTGTTATTAATTTCTTTATTGATTCACACGAGGACTTCGCACCTTATGGAGTTGTGAAACCCAGAGAAGGAAATGTATATGAAAGCCCCTCGTTAGGCACAGAGCAGCAGGATCTGACCACGATGATTGCTAGTAATTATTTATGAATAACTCTAGTTTCTGTAATTCCTAAAGCACAGGATGGTACATCTGCTTGTATTTTAATTATTTTAGTAGGTTCCGGACGTTTCCACACCTGGTCTTACTTACTGCGTTTGTTACTTTCAGAGGCAGCGTGCCTAGCCTTTTTTTTTCCTCAGCAGATGCTAAAAAAATCCCATTAGTTTGTACCTTCAGCAGCGCTTTCCTGCATAGCTTCGGCTGACACTCAGCTGTGTATTCCTGGGTAGATGAGCGTGATACTATAAATTTCCTTCAGCTAACACGTTGTGTGTTAGTCGGAGATTTCTTACGGCTGGTATTCCACGTCCATTTTCCTTGCAATGATTTTATCACCATCGAATTAGTTACAGCCAGAAATTGTCACTTTGCCACAAATACAGAGCTCTTCTTTGTCAGAAAGACCACACGCAGCTCCTGAAAAGTTACTTTCAAATTTGATCACGTAATTTGCAAAAGTCCTCCAAGAAAGTGAGTGTGATGGGTTTGAGTGAAAACCCAGGGCACTTGACCAAAACCTGTTTGTTTCTAATCACATAGGGACGGGGTATAATTTGACTGGAGTTGACTGGCCTGGCATGACCCCAGTGAGATGCAGAACCGGGTCTGGATTAAAGTCTCACTGTTCTCTGCCCTCGTCCAAGGTTTAAGGGAATTGTTGAAATGAATGAGTTTGGGATTTCATGTCCAAATCCATTTTTAATACTACCACCTTATGTTTTTATAGCACTGTACGCTTTTCATAGTGCTTTTATCTGTAGTATTTGATCTGTCCAGTCTGCTCTTAGCTTCTATATTTCAAAGGCCAGTAATGGTTAGGTTGGAAGTAATACCTATTAGAGTAGTGACTTTGAAAACTTTGAAATCATTTCCAGGTGTTTTAGATAGGCTGCATTTGAATTGAAACTTTAAACTTGCTTTTCTGTAAAAGAAAACTTCACTGCTTTAGGTAATCTTAGAAATTAGCAACCTCAAAGATTTCCATTCTGTTGTTTTTCTTCTTCTTTACAATGAGTATATATAATTGACTGAGATGTGAATAATATGTATAGGAAACGTATGGAGTATTATGTATAGGAAAGCTCTGGATGTAGCCAGGGGGAGAATGTGGGGTGAAGAAAACTGTCAGTTTTCCTTAAATACCTAAGGTGGTGGAAATGAATTTTAAATAATTTTCATTGTAGAAAATCCTTTTTTAAATCACAGTAGGGATGCAAACTAAGATGGAAAAAATCCAAGGAGAATCAGAAAATAAAATAATAGCTGTGCCGTATATATTTTGTGGGACTTTATTCAGATTTTACTTGTGACCTAATGTCCCTTTTTAAAATGTTCCACAGACATTGGGGCGCCTGGGTGGCTCAGTCCCTTAAGCGTCCAACCCCTGATCTCAGCTCAGGTCTTGATCTCAGGGTTGTGAGTTTAAGCCCTGTAGTTGGGCTCCCGGTGTGAAGCCTACTTAAAAAAAAAAAAAAAATCCACAGACATTAAAGATCAGGTGTGCCCATACATGCACACTTACCCCTATTAAACCAGTATTATTGCTTATATTACTCAAGACATAAAAACAAGTATTATTTGAGACAAAGTAAAACCCCCTGCTCTGATTTCAGTTGCCAACCCTTTCTATACTATATAGATGATTACATCACCCAGATGTCAAACTTACAGTACATCTCCGACCTTCCCTCCTCTTTTTGTGAAGACTTAAGATTCAAACAGAAACCAGAGTACTCTGGCATGGCTCCCCACCACTCACAAAACAGACGCCTCCCTCTCCTACAGTGAACGCGGAAGAACCACTGGATTTACAGAAAGAGCATTTCAAAGGAAAAAGACCAGTTTGGCCCACAAACGTGATAGGATTGTCTGAAACAGACTTCTTCTAAGAAACTGGAGGGGACCTAGAAAAAGGAATTATTATCCCAGGTAAGATTTGGAGGATACAGCATTGATAAGAGCCAGAGCAGATACTCAAGAAAAACACACGAACTGAGAACAGAAACATTACTGGAAATGACATATCTGGCTGTGGGAGTTTCAAACAGAGCCGTGGAGGAGCGGATCCGGGGTGGAGGGGACCCGAGTCCGTGAATGAGAAGAAGGCTCTCCAGAAACTCTAACAGAGCTCAGACTCTGGGTGAAAAGCTGCCACACGGGAAATAGACTCAGCGAGTTCAGTACAAATGGACGTGTGTACTGACGTGCGTGTGTGTGTCTTCACACCAGAAAGATGTCGTGGGAGGAAAGCGTCCAGGGACTTGCATCGTCGAGGTGAACACACACCCTAAGGAACAGACACAGTTGAGGGGCTGGGGGCAGGAGTGCGAGAGAGAAGACCCCCAATAGTATCCTAATCGGAAATCTCAAGAATTTCAAGGATAAAAATGTATATATATGTATATATATATTCCAAAACATCCACATAGTTGAAAGCAGGGGTACCACGAGAAAAAGAAAATTAGGTCAGCATCAGGCTTCTTTTCCTGTCCCCAGAATTCCAAGACGAGAAAGCCGTGATTCATGAATTCTCTCTCCTTCTGGGTCCATCTCTTTCCCTCATTAGAACATGAACTTAATTCAGTAGGTGCATAGAAAACATTGTTCCCTATGTGAAAATTAAATTTAAAAACTGGATTCTAGATTATAGGCCAAATCTTTTTTTTTTTTTTTTTTTTAAAAAGAAATCCAAAAAGAACAGTGTTTTTTTTTTTTTTTTTTTTTTTTAAGATTTTATTTATTTATTTGATAGAGAGAGTGAGAGAGCACAAGCAGGGGGAACAGTAGAGGGAGAGGGAGAAGCAGGCTCCCCACCAAGCAGGGAGCCCGATGCGGGACTCGATCCAGGGACTCCAGGATCATGACCTGAGCCGAAGGCAGACGCTTAACCATCTGAGCCACCCAGGCGCCCTATAGGCCAAATCTTGATTAAGTCCCCAAAATATAAACTGCAAGGCAGTTTTATATTGTAAAGTAAACTAAAAATCACAATAAAACTTATTCAAAATAATTCTCACCAGTTACATATTAAAATACAATCTCTCAAGTCACTTTTAGAGCAAAGATGTAAATGTGCATCTACAGGATATAGTAATCTCTTGATTTTAAACACTTGAATTTCATTTTAACCAAACAACGTTAGTGGAAGTTACACCCATTTTACGGTATTTTTTTCCCTACTCTTGGAATCCAAAAGTGAAACTTGAACTTTTCAATGTGTATCATGGTGTTTGCTCCTTTGCTCACCGGCAAGTGCATCCTCCATACAAAACCACTTTGGTGGCAGTGGTGTTCGTCACCCCCTGCTAACTTCCTTTGTAAGTTTACACGTCACAGAGAACATTTGTGAAATGCACTTAAAATAGATCAAAAATAGCTCACACGAGAAGGTTCAACGAAATATCCTAGGGGTAGGGTGATTGGTTATATTCAGCCCAGGGCTGAAGGGAATGGTAAACAGCATCGCTCTAGCAAGTAGCTAAAATCACTGCAGGCTGGGGTCCCAGGGGAGTGCTCAGAAGGGCACCCCAGCGAGCCCCTGAATTAGGGGGATTAGCCCCACGGCACTGTGGGGTGTCGGCTGCGGGGCCTTGCACCCAAGAGCAGCACGAGCCTCCCTCCTCAAAGATGATGCAAACACCCTGAAGGTCACTTCCGCAGGAACAGGAGCCTCCAGAAAGTTGGAAGAGACAGCTCAAGTCTGGGAAATGTGTCACAGGCCCTGCAAGATGTGGAAAAAGGGAACTGCCAGGCCCACGAGAGCCAAGTGTTAAGTGAATTTTGCTAACCAGTTGTTAAACTCAGCCATTATTAGAAGTTAAATTGTGAGGAAGGTGGGTGGGGGATGGGCTCGATGGGGAATGGGCATTAAGGAGGGCAGTTGTGGTGAATCACCGAATTCTACTCCAGAAACCAATACCACGCTGTACGTTAACTAACAAAATTTAAATACAAATAAATAAATTGTATAATTTATAATCAAGCTAAATGATCAAAATTAAAGGTAATAAATACTCAGAAAAGGATCCAAAAGTAAGTGTGTGGTGCCTCTGGCAACAGCAAAATGCAGTGAAACTGGATCATCTAATAATTGGAAATGGTTCAGTTCAGCCTGATTGGGTGTTCAGCTGCTAAAGCAGAATTTCCTTTGACTTTTTATGTAAAGAGAATGTACTTTCCTGCTGGGCTTTGCTAGATAGAGAGCCAGACAACGCAGGATAGCGCTTTAGAATATTTCTGTGTTCTGTTAATGGCCTTTCCCCCTATTGCCTAGTGCCCTGCATTTTATGGATATTATTTGAAGGTAGAAAGGAGGGTGCTGACATGGATTCTGAAGTTGACAAAAGTAAGATTCCACATACCAAATCCTAGAGATGTGGTTCTGAAACTCTGCATATAAAAACTAGCTTCTGCTTTTATTATTTCATAAGGAAAAAAAAAAAAATCAGCGAATGATTGCACCGAGGAAATCAGAGAAAGAGCAAGCACCGGTAAATGAATAACCAGGAAAATCGGATGATACTAATACACTGGAATTGATATATAGCAGATGTGTTTGAAGAGATCAGTCTAAGGATAAATTTCTCCTGGAGGAGAGGGGGAGAACAAATGTGCATTAGGAATGCGTGGGAATAGAGTGATGTACATAGAGATGTTTAAACTGTAAGAGAACACTGTCCACTCTTCTGAGAATATTAGGTTAGAGAGTCCTGTGTATATGCCAGCACCGGGGGGTACTGAGTTTTCATTTAAATTTGCGTGTATTTTATGATCAGTGAGGTGAAACACTA
The DNA here is from genome assembly GCF_002201575.2 of Neomonachus schauinslandi. Lineage (NCBI taxonomy): Eukaryota > Metazoa > Chordata > Mammalia > Carnivora > Phocidae > Neomonachus > Neomonachus schauinslandi. The sequence goes on from NC_058411.1 coordinate 140,909,681, forward strand.
CATGTAAGTTGGCCCCTTGGGTTACTTCTTTGGAATTGCTTCTTCGGCTCCATTTTTAAATTTGGCTATATTTTATTCATTTTCTCATTTATTAATAAAAAGCTTTTTACATGTGGAGGCTCTTTATCTTTGTTCCAAGATACACTTTATATAATTTTTTATAATTTTGGGTTTGCCTTTTAACTTTTATTTTTGCCGTAGAGAAGTTTTTCAAATTTATAGGCAAAGATGTACTTTTTCCTTTGTTTTTTTTCCCCCCTGATTTCTCTTAGGTAGTTGAAATTTTGTTGTTGTTTTTTAACTTTCTTTACTTCATTTCTGTCTCTTTTCATTTGAGAATACACACATTGCGGTGAATCAAGCCGAACGGTGGCATGTAGAGAAGAGTTCTGGCCTCCCCCTTCTCTGACGAACACCCCCTCGTGGGTGCCCAGTGTGGGGCTCACAGAAACAGGAGCATGTCCCTGTCTCACCTTTCATCCACCTGTCTTTTTACCTAGGCCTCCCCTGTGAGGTACACATGTAATTTTAGCTTCGAGTCTTTAATTGTGAAACTAGGTGGCCTGATGTCCCGACCCCGTCTAGGTTGGGAGACCAGGGACAAGCACTCAGCACTCCTGGGAGTCCCACATCTTCTGGGCAGGGCAGGCGTGTGCTGGGAGTCCGTCTGTCTGGGAGTCTGTCCATGCCGGCAGCAGGACTCACACTGGCTCTGTCTGACAGAGGTCATTGTGCCGGCCGACTTAGAGACAGGTGTCTTTTCCTCCCCGAAGCATCTGCTCCATGTCAGCACCTTCTGGGACATAAGGGTCTCCTGACTTTCTCAGTCCGGCAGTGGACTTGTCCAGCCCGCTCTAACTCGTTCTCATCCGGCAGTGGGCTTCTCCCCCAGCCCGCTCTAACTCATTCTCGTCCGGCAGTGGGCTTCTCCTCCAGCCCGCTCTAACTCGTTCTCGTCCGGCAGTGGACTTCTCCCCCAGCCCGCTCTAACTCGTTCTCGCCCAGCA